>NC_044032.1:186161374-186467012 GCF_901765095.1 Microcaecilia unicolor | reverse complement strand
GAATATTTTCCTTGTAGCTTAAAATTACATCAAATATACATCATAGTAACATAGTAGATGACAGTAGATAAAGACCTGTATGGTCTATCCAGTCTGCCCAACAAGATAAACTCATAGCATAAGGTATGATGTGCTACTACATATATATATACTTGATCTTGATTAGTCCTTATCAATCTTTAATATAATAAATCAAAAGATTCGCAGACTATAATAACCAAGTCACAGACAGGAATATCACACTTTCTATGAAAGCAAAAAATGAAAAATATGCTGATATATTTCATTGGACTAAATAAATTGGCAAGCTTTCAAAAGCTAAAACCTTCTTCCTCTGTTTTTTAAAATTATTATTTATTAACCTTTAAAGTGGACTAACACGGCTACCACACTATTTTTTGTGGACAGCAGGATCAAGGCAGAAGGAAAAGGGCAGAACAGCAGAATTAATGGTATGAGCACTCAAAGGCACTGAAAGAAGGGAAACAAACAGGAGCAGAGGTATCTATACCACAAGGCATGAAGAGAGGGTGAAGGGAGAATGAACAGAGGCAAAAATAACCCTAAGGCAGTGGTTTCCAAATCTGTCCTGCCTGGGGGAACTCCAGCCAGTCAGGTTTTAGGATATCTACAGTGGCATAGCCATGGAGGGGGGGCCTTGACAGCCTGAGGTCGCCATTTGAGTTCAGCTCCCCCCCCCCCCCAAATTGAGGCACTGTCTGCTGCTTTGGCTGGCCCCAAGCCCCAATAATAAAAACCCTCCTCTATGCAAAGCCATTCCTGGGTCTCAGTTGTGCTGGCCTCCCTCCCCCCTCCGTACATGCTTGTTTTTTGTGAAACAAAGCATGTGCAAGGGAGGTCCCCCCTCATGCATGCTCAGGGGGAAGGCCTCCCTCACACATGCTTAGTTACACAAAAACTAAGCATGTGTGGGGGAACAAGCCACTAACTGCCAGGCTTCAGATGGACAAGGGCTTCCACTGGTAGGGCTTGGACACCCGTGCCAGCTCAGGTATGTGGGGTCATAGGGGGGGTGAGATCTGCCAGGGGGTGGGACAAAATGGCAGGATCTAAACAGTTGATGAATTTTTCATAATCGGTTGAGTTAAGTGGTAAGGTGGATCGCAGTTTGATAATTTTCTCGTAGAAGAATGTGGCTAATTCATTTGCTGATGGGGTATCTGTATTGGTTGTGGTAACTGGTGTGGTGTCTAGAAGATTATGTACGAATTGAAATAGTTTATGTGTATCCTTGTATTCTGGCCCAATTTGGATTTGTAATAAGACCTTTTATTTTGTCTAATTGTATATTTGGCAGACGTAGTCTATGGAACTCACAGAGGACTATAACTGATTACTTCAAGCCAGCCTAATGTCAGTTAACTGAGACTGTATACTGTACGTATAATAATAAACAGTACTGTACATATGTTTATCAGATGTCAAGCTTCTTTGAGTCACAAAGGTTAAGTGCACGCTCTGGTTAACTGCATGCATTTCTTTGGTCCCAGACCCTTGCACTTAAGTGGATTGCAATATATATATATATATATATATATATATATATATATATATATATGTCTGTGTGTGTGTGTGTGTGTTTCCTGTAGTGCTTACACAACATAGCATAACTATGAATAATTCACATCATATTATTATATACAAATTTTAAAAAGTTGATCAAATCTAGTGATACAATGATCTAAAAATTATTATTTAGAAGAAAAGCTCAGACAAGAAAGAAGGAAGGAAAACTGAAAAGGATTATGATGAAATAAAGATAGATCAATCAAACTTTGCATTAAATCCCTGTGGTGAGACAGATTTATTATCATGAATCCATGCATTCTCTGTCTTAATAACAAATCCAGATTCCCACATCTCTTCTTGGAAACAAATTTAATACCCACACACAGAGATCCTTAGGAGTGTGATTAACTTCCCACAAATGTATCACCAGTGGAACAAATTGTCTTATTCTAATACAAGTTTTGTATCAATAATTTGAGTTCTCAAAACTCTGCATTAGAATTGCCTTTAGCTACAACCTTTTCACGTCTTTAACAAAAAGGTTTTATGAAGACCTTTATTCTTCAAAAATATGTTGGATATACATTAATATTAGATTTTTTAACTTGTGTCTATAGTTCTTTTGTACAGTATTAGTGACATTTATTCTATTGAAAGAACACTGCACAATCCAAGAGAACAATTTTCAAAAGTCAGTTACTGTAACTGGAATTATGGGCAAAAGGGCTATTTGAAAATTGCTCACCTTGTAAACTGGTAAAAATATGCACGTTATACTGTAGGCATTCAAAGGATGGGGTTAAGCTGAAAAAGGATACCATGCAACATTCTGCATTTTCAAAGCATGCATATTGTTATCTGCAGAAAAAAAGCAGGTACAAAACTCTGTGGGTACTTTTTCTTTGTGCAATGTTCAAACAAGAAACACATTCCCTTTGAAGACTGGTGCAAAATCCATGAGGAAAGCATCCATTTTGTACCACAGATTTTGCATCAAAATGGATAGTTTGAAAACTGGAATTGAATATACACTGTCTGTATTTTCATATCCTCATTTCAACAAAACTTGTATTAGGAATGTACATTTTGGTTTATTATTGTGCTTTAAAATTTAACACAGGCTACAAATTAAAAAGTAGAAAGGCAATTTCTACATTAACCCCACAATTCTCTAAAAGTCGCTAAAAATTTGCACATGCATAATTTAGGTGAATGAGCTAATTAGCACTGATAATTGGCTTTTTAAAATGCAATTGTTGACACTAATTAGATGTAATTTATTTATTTATTTCTATACACTTCATATACCGCAAATAAAGCCTATACAGGCAACTAGGTGGTTTACAACAATTAAAAACAAATGCATTATGTGGATACTGATGGGTTGGAAAAGAAAAAAAACTGAGAGAAAGTAGGGAAAGCTTTTGGAAGAACTTTAAATGATTGATAGAACATACCGATTCTGTGTGCAGAAAGGAGATCATTCCAGTGTCTAGGTCCTAAAGAACTAAAGCAGTCTCATAAGAAAAAGTCAAGTGTAAAGCTCTCAGTGAGGGGGCACGAAAGTAAGCTATCTGAAGATGACTGGAGAATATGGGAAGGGACATAAGGAACCAGGAGGTTATGCAAGTATGCTGGAGCATATGGATTCTGACCCTTAAAGGCCAGCATTAAAATTTTGTATCTGATACAATAAGAAATTGGGAGCCAGTGTTTACGAGAGAAGAGGGGTAACATGGTTGAATCAGTGGGCATTATAAATAAGCTTCACTGAGGTGGATTGTATCAATTGAAGCCGTTTGAGGGAATGGAGTAGAAGGCCGGCATATAAGGAATTGCAATAATCAAGCCTTGAAATTACCAATGCAAGAACAAGTGAACAGAGTTTGAAGATAGAAAAGGTCAAACTGAGCAGATATGTATGAGTGCAAAAATGAGGATTTTATGACACTGTCGATCTGATTTTTAATGGTCAATTTGGAATAAAAAATAATACCTAAAATTCTAATAGATTCTTTTGTAAACCAATGGATCTTTATCTAGTAGGGGGGGGGGGGGGGGGGTAAGTTGGGATTGGAGAATACAATTGCTTCATATTTGGTATTATTTAAAAATAAACCATTATCGTTCAACTATGTAGATACAGCAGCAAGACAAGAGTTTAATAATGCTAACTCTGTAGAAGAGGAACCTGGAATATGGTGGAAAATCTGTGTATCATCTGCATAACAATATGGTTGGCAACCTGGTTCCTGAATAAGAGTCAGGAGAGGAGATAGAAATATATTAAAGAGGGTGGGTGAAAGTATGGAACCTTGATGTACCCCGGAAAGAACAGAATAAGTCGGAGAGAATGTTCCTGAATGAGTAAGTTGATAGGTACGGTTAGAGAGATGACTTTGAAACCAGGAGTAGACAGTGCCTGAGATTCCAATAGAGGATAGATGGTATAAGAGAAGATGATGTTCAACTAAATCAATTGCTGAGGAAAGATCCAATGGTACCAAAATAACAGTAAAGTGTTGATCTAATGATACTCAAATGTTATCATAAAGGGATACGAGAAGGGTTCTGTACTGTGAAAGAGCGAAAGTCAGATTGGAATGGATGAAGAGCATTGGTTGTTCCAGAAAGTCAGTCAACTGATGTAACACTAGTTTATCTAGGATTTTTCCATAAAATGGCAGATTGGAAATAGGACAAAAATTAGATGCTTGGGAAGGATCCAAACGGGGTTTCTTGAGCAGCGGTGTAACTAAAGCATTTTTCAACACAGATGGAACTACAGCTGTTGAAAGGGAAGAATGAATTAAGGGAAGAAGGAAAGGAAGAAGTAGTCTAACAAGCTGCTTAACTAAATGAGTGGGCCAAGGATCAGCCGAGGAAGACGTAAGATTGAGAGACAGAATTGTCTTGTAGACCACTGCGGCTAAGAGCATGGTATAACTGTATATTACCAAGAAAGAAGGAGACACTCTTTTATCCTGATGCTAGCTGCTGAGCTGTTTTCATTGTTACAACTACCAACTATTAGGTGTTTGTGTCCTTTGAGACCCTATGAAAGCGCCACACCCCTTAGAAAAACTATATTGGCTCCCACTAAAAGTTCAAATTACATTCAAAATCTGCACCTTGGTTCATAAAGTCATTCATGGAGAGGCCCCATCATATATGTCAGACCTAGTAGATCTACCAGCTAGAAATACAAAAAGTTCATCACACACTTTCTTAAACCTCCACTATCCCAACTGTAGAGGACTTAAATATAAAGCAATCCATGCATCTAGCTTCTACTTCATCGGCCCACAAATATGGAACACATTACCGAATGCTATAAAAACAACGCATGATCTGATAACCTTCCGGAAGCTACTGAAAACTAATCTGTTTAAAAAGACTTATGAAATGAATCCTTCATAAATGACTTAACTTCAAAATTACACCAGAACAAACCAATATCAAACTCTTATTATTAGGTTACTTTAATCACATTACTATTACTGTATGTTATACCTTGTCCTTGATATCATATACCTGATATGAACTATTTATTCATTTACTCCCAATTTATCTGATATTTTTATGTACCTTAATTGTATAAATAATTCTGAACTTTTCATTCAGTTTCATGTTCCATGAGAGAAGCGCCAGCTTTGCCTACTACAGTCAACGAGCACCACGGACCTTGAGGCAGACATCGAAACTCGGGCCGAAGTCGGGCCGTGGACAGTGAGCAGCGACTGAAGAGCTGGAGAGATAAGTGAACCTTACAACACTAGCATAAAGCAGTATAAAGTGTGGTTTGGGGATCTTGAATTTCAAATTTAGGAGATTTTTTAGCCTATGATGAATGGATGGAACGCCCTAAAGTTGAATGAATAATCAACAAAAGAAGTATCCTATCATTATTTGAGGCTTTTCCTCCCTTAAAAGAACAATACATCATGAACAATACATCATTGTTATAATAATTTGATAAAATATCTTCTTGGTTAACATTAGAATTTAGGTACAGTGAGGGGTCCTTTTACTAAGCCATGGCTAAAAGTGGCCTGCGGTAGTGTGGGCATGTGTTTTTGGCACACGCCGGGCCAGTTTTTACCGTATCTGGGAAAACTGGCTTTTTTCAATGGGCCGGTAAAAGAGCCTGCGGTAAAACTGAAACCAGAGCGTGCCTATTTACTGCCTAAGCCCTTAATGCCACCCATTGATCTAGTGGTAAGGGCTCATGTGCTACATGTGCGGTGACTGGTTGGTGTGCGCCAACTGCCAATTAATGTCAGAAACGCCGCATGAGGTAGTAAATAAAAAACAAATTTGTCCTGGTGGTATAGGCGCATGCCAAATCCAAAATTACTACCAGGGGGATGCACTAGCCTGGTGGTAGTCTCATTTTGGTGCATGTCGCATGTGCGTAGAGCCTACCACGCCTTTGTAAAATGGCCCCCTGAGTTACAGAATACACTTTGCGAGTTATGTGTGTAAATTCTAATTACTGCCAATTAGTGCTCATAATTGCTTGTTAAGCACTGTTATTAACACTGATTGGCTTGTTAAGTCAATTAAGTTACATGCATTCTTATAGAATATGCTTGGATTTTGGTGTGGAACACTGGGCATGCTATATAGAATCCAGGGGACTTTCTATATTAGCTGTAGCTAATCTTTAATAACTTAAATGCTTACTGAAGACTAGCAGAGCTGAAGCCTGGTGGCCATTTGGCAACCTACCAAAAACATTGATAGGTAAATTACTTTATGGTTGCTAGTTACCCCAGGATTTCTTTTATAGTGCTGCGGAAAATCACTGCTTGCATGGCCAATAAGAAGATACTGGACTAGTGAGCTAAGGCTGACTGAGATCCAAGTATTTAAGTACCTGTGTATATTTCCAGAATATTGTAAATACTTTTCTGTTTAATATGTTGCATTGTTTAACTTTTGCCACACATTATTTTGATCTTTTTGGTACATAATTCCCTGAAGTGCATTACAGTGTTCATAATACCATCAGTCACAGAAGCACTGGGAGAGGCAGCTGGTAGAATAAGATGGGTAAGAATGCAGAGCATATGAGTGTTTATACATGTGTGTTATCTGTATGAAGTGCTCATAATGCAATGTAATGGAAAATTCTTGCTCACGTCAACACAGTCCTTAGAGGGAACACTGTTACAAATTCTCATTCTCTTCACCTTCCCTGCAATCCACAATGAGTTTAGTATCTTACCTTCCTCTTCCAATGGAAGAAACCTCCAACCGGCACAACACCAAAAGCATAGAGACTGACAGGCATGGGATCTTGAGCCTGCCAGCTTCTTCCCCCTCTGAAATAGGAAGTTTGGAGGGGGCGGGAGCAGGTAGGCCTTAAGCATGCACAGATGCTCAAAGCCCCTTGCCTGCCAACCTCTATGTTTTTAGTGCTGTGCCAGTTGGAGTATTACCACCCAGAGGGAGGAAAGGATGGCACTATGTCATGGGGGGGGGGGGGCTGGGAGATAGAGAGAAGTGCGGGAGACCAGGGGGGGGGGGGGGTTAGAGAGGGAGAAAAGTACTGGAGACTGTGAGAGAGGGAAGGAGAGAAATGTTGGGCACCATGTTGTGGGGGGCGGGATTCAGAGGTAGAGAAGGATACTCAATGCCATGGTGGGGGGGGGAGGGTGACTATGGGATAGTAAAGAAGGGAAGGGGAGATGGTAGAGCTGGGTGTTGAGCATGGGTGACGTTGGGGGTAGAGCTTGGCTTCCCCAAACAAAAAGGTATTCCACTGCCCCTTCCATAAGCATAAACACAATGGTATCCACAGATTCTTAAAAAGTGATCATTTCAGCCAGGGTTTTTCATAAGGGAGTGGGAGAGACTTTTACTAAGGCGCACTCACATTTTTGGCATGCTAAAATTGTGGGTGCGCTAAACGTTAGACATGCTAACGCATTCCTTTGGGCGTCTCTAACATTTAGCACACCCACAATTTTAGCACGTGCTAAAAACGTGAGCATGCCAATATTCATCCCTTCTAATTTGATTATTTTATCATATTATCATTATTGAACAGTACATCTTTTCCTACCGTCACTTGTATGTTATGTATTATCATTTTATTTACCCTACTTATCTGTTATTCTTGTACATTAATTGTAACAATTTGCTGAACCTCTTACTCTGTTAATGGTGATGCCATTGCAATATAATGTAAGCCACATTGAGCCTTCAAATAGGTGGGAAAATGTGTGATATAAATGCAGCAAAATAAATAAATAAAAGATGGCCTAAGTCTTTAATCCCACACTATTTACTTCTACCTTCAAAATGAAAAATAAAAATTATCAACATGGGCTACCATTAAGATGTGTTATTTTGCCACTAACTCATGTTATTTCAGCACAGGTCCCATTTTATACCGTGAGATCTAGTTAGTAATAACTGGAGTTAACAGTCAAATAATACATCCTAATGGTAGCCCACGTTGATAACGTCCCCTTAATCGGTGGCACTTACACATCTAGGTTTATATAGAGGGGCATAATCGAACGAAAACATCTATCTCCATGAGCGTTTATCTCCGAGAACGGGTCCGTGAAGGGGCGGACCGAACCGTATTTTCGAAAAAAATAGATGTCCATGTTTTATTCGATAATTTGTGAGCTGGGCGTTTTTGTTTTTCAGCGATAATGGAAAATGAAAGCACCCAGCTCAAAAACGAATAAATCCAAGGCATTTGATCGTGGGAGGGGCCAGGATTTGTAGTGCACTGGTCCCCCTCACATGCCAGGACACCAACCGGGCACCCTAGGGGGCACTTTTACAAAAACAAAAAAAAAAGGTAAAAGAGCTCCCAGGTGCATAGCACCCTTCCCTTGTGTGTTGAGCCCCCCAAATCCCCCTCAAAACCCACTGCCCACAAGTCTACACCATTACTATAGCCCTAAGGGGTGAAGGGGGCACCTACATGTGGGTACAGTGGGTTTGGGGGGGTTGGACGACTAAGCATTAAGCAGCACAATTGTAACAGGTAGGGGAGGATGGGCCTGGGTCCACCTGCCTGAAGTCTACTGCACCCCCTAACAACTGCTCCAGGGACCTGCATACTGCTGCCAGGGAGGTGGGTGTGACATTTGAGGGTGAAAATAAAAAGTTGTGAAACATCATTTTTTTTGTGGTGGGAGGGGGTTAGTGACCACTGGGGGAGTCAGGGGAGGTCATCCCCGATTCCCTCTGGGGGTAATCTGGTCATTTAGGGCACTTTTGAGGGCCTTATTCGTGAAAAAACAGGGTCCAGGAAAAGTCCCCTAAATTCTAGCTACAAACGCATACTTTTTTTCCCATTATCGGCGAAAGGCGCCCATCTCTGTTTGGGTGATAACCATGCCCCAGTCCCACCTTCACCACGCCTCCGACACGCCCCCGTCAACTTTGTACGCTTCTGCGATGGAGTGCAGTTGAAAACGTCCAAGTTCGGCTTTCGATTATACCGCGTTATTTGTTTTTGTGAGATAAACGTCCATCTCCCGATTTAGGTCGGAACTTGGGCGTTTTTCTCGTTCGATTATAAGCAGGATAATGAGCCAGATAGAGGTGGAAATGGCAACACTTATACACTGAAATTACAAAATCACCACTTCCATTTGGAAGTGCCATCATTTTCATGAGGAAGCTTCTGAGTTCATGCTGTTCATATTTTCATCGTGTATATTTGTAATGTGGTTGCTCCTGCATTTGATGATGGCAAAAATGCACATGAAATTCCTTATACATATTTTACAAAAGGCTCCATGTTCAGCAGAGCCTTTGCAAAATACTGCATGAACTGAACTGTCCTGACCTGGATGTCTCAATTCCAATCTCAATATTCTATGGACCTTCATACAGTATCAGGAAGAAGGGGGGTCCACGTCTTCCACAGACACGCAAGCAAAGCTTCAAAACAAGTTTATTGGGACCCACAAAGTACACAGTCACGGGGAAACAGCCAAACTGGCCGAAACACGGACCGTGTTAGGTCCCGATAAACTTGTTTTGAAGCTCTTACTCTCCTGTTTGGGCTGGTCATTTGGATTCATTTTACTTCCACCCTTGGTCTGCTTTGCCTTCATACAGTAGCTCCAGCACTATACATTACATAAAAGTGCATTTATTTAAATCCACTGTTTGCAATGTGCATGCAGTTTTTCAGACAGTTACAGGTTTCTTTCCATCAGCATTTTTATAAGAATCCCCCCCCCCCCCCCACCAATGCCTTCAGATAGCTAGCCTCCTAAAGTAAGCTTATCGAGATCTCTGCACTATGATTTAAGTGAGTGCACAATTGTGAAAATTACAATAGTATTTAAACTCTGCTTTTTCTGAACTAGTTACACATTTAATACAGTTATCAATAGAAATCAAACAAAATAAAACATGGAAAAGAAAATAAGATGATACCTTTTTTATTGGACATAACTTAATACATTTCTTGATTAGCTTTCGAAGGTTGCCCTTCTTCGTCAGATCGGAAATAAGCAAATGTGCTAGCTGACAGTGTATATAAGTGAAAACATTCAAGCATTACTATGACAGTCTGACAGGGTGGGAGGATGGGGGTGGGTAGGAGGTATGCATGGGGACATCAAAGCATATCATTGATATTCTAACAGGATGGGTGTGGATAGGTGAGGGGTGGGGTGATCAACCGAGATATACAACTTTATGGTTTATAATGGGCTAGGAACCCCAGATCCTTGTTAAGGACATTTCAGAAAAGCTTAAATAGCATGCCATAGAATTTCTACCTTGAACAAATACAAGGATATCATGCAGCATGTTTTCCATATTTTAGCAATAGAAATAAAACATGCACAAGTTGGTTTATGAAACACAAATGTTATGTTTGCTCGGCATCTTGACACGTAGTTTTTATTAGTCATTTGGAATTGAAATGTATAATTTTTTGAAAGCAAGACTTCAGTCTCCAGGTAGGCGAAAACAGCCCTCCCAAATGAAGAGTTGTCAAGTTGTACAAGAAAATTGTACTTGGCCAGAATACATAATGAGATCTTTTCTCAAGATCGATAGTAATGTATAATGTCGAAAGAAATTTCAAGCAGCTTCCAAACCAATAAATAGGTATATGTTTTCTCTGTTTTCTTGACTAATAAATGTGCTGTAACATTAGCCTTTAGCAAAACCATCTTGCCTCTTGTTGTGAAAAATAGCTCTTGACTCTGCAATATGTTCATTGTATACCATCAAGAGAAATCTAATCCAATCAGCATTGCATTGACAAAGGTCTACTGCAATAGTGCAGCAGGCTTCTTGGAATAGGCACAAGGAATTACATGTGTTCTAGCCTTAGAAACTAGAGAAACAGAAAGAAAACAAACCTGCATAGCAGTGTAAAGGCCAAACCATTTTCCACTGAGTATTACTCTGACAGTGTCTGATAGAATGCAATTGTTCTTGCTTTGGGACATAGAAATACTTCTGGCTGAAAGCTGTTCACTGAATCACATTCCATATTAAAAAGATGTAACTTAAAAAGACATGCGTGAATCTACAAAAAAAGTTCTTATAACTCTACTTTTTGGAGCTTTTTAAAATGTGGCTGCAAAGCTAAAGGGTTTTCCAGTGACAAGAAAAAGATCAGATCTTAGAAATTAATCAACAGTAGAAATAAATACTGCAGGTCTGATATCCCAGTGGTGTAGCTACAGGAAGTCCATGGGGGCCTGGGTCCCCCCCTAAATGGATCCAGGGTTTGCCTGGCAGGGGTCCCCAATCCCAGCCAGCTCAAGCATTTCTCCAGCACTGCTTTCCTTACATTGCCTGCTCTGCTTCCCTCTCATTGCGTGCATGTTCGGTTTTAGTGAAAATGAGCATGTGCGAACACTTCGCATGCTCAACTTCATTTTAAAATCGAGGATGCACATCTTGAGGGGAAGAAGGGCAGGCAATGTGAGGAGAGCAGCACATGACTTTGGAAGGGGGCGCATGACTGAGCAGCAACTGGGCATTGCTCCCCCTAAGACCCCCCTCCCCCGACCACCAATTAATTTCATCCTCAGACTCTTGTATTCCTTTCTAACCTACTGGCAGCAACTCATGTTACTGCCACCTGTTGTTTAGATCCTGCTGAATGCACAGGGCATATTGCCTTTAGCACTTTTTATCATTAATCTTACTCTTACCTTAGGCTCTGTTTCTGAATCCCGGAAAGTAGCATCTAGACTCCTTCTTCAGATCCAACTGTTCCTGCAAATTACCGCCCAATCTCTAACCTTTGTTTTTTCCAAATTAACTGAAAAGGTAGTTCACTCTCAGTTAGCTAAATTTGTAGAACAAACACTGGTTATACACCTACATCAATCAAACTTTTGAGCCATTCATAGTACAGAAGCAATTATGACTTCTTGAATTAGCGAGTTCCATGCTGGCTTAGATAGGGGCTCGATCGCATCAGTGGTGTCATTAGATCCGTCGGCTACCTTTGACCTTATTGATCATTCCCTTCTACTGTCACAGTTGGCTAATCTGGGATTACGAGGAACAGTACTGAAATGTGTTTTTTTTTCTTTTTTATCTAATCGTTCTTTTTGGATATCTTCTTTGTCTGCAATCTCCTCACTCAAACCACTTGACTGCGAAGTCCTGCAGGGATCTATTTTGTTTCCCCTTTTGTTTAATATTTTTTAAGTCAACTTGTCCTTTTAATTCAGCAATTTGGTTTTAGCTTTTATATGTATGTCAATGATATATTGCTTGTCTGTTATACTGACATAGATAATATTGATCTGCCTCTCAGCTATGGCTGGTTGGCTGATTGAATATTGCCTGATGTTAAATCCCAACAAGACAGTAGCTTGTTGGGTAACTGGTATCCATCTTACCCAGAAGGGCCATTAAATCTATTTTAGAGACAAGTCTACCCAGTATAATAATTTCGTTATCTTGGAATAATTCTAGATTACCATTTCTCATTTGCATCTCAGGATTCTGTAGTTGTGCCTATGTGGGGGTGGGGGCAGGGGGCTTGAAGACAGGAGGAGGGTTTGAGGCCGGTGGGGGGGGGGGGGGGCTTGAGACTGGAGGGGGATCCAGATCTGTCAACCTAAGAGCATCAAACTGCAGCTTTGTGGCCCAATGCTCCCAGGCAGCATTATTCTCTTGTCCCAGGATTCAGCAACTTGTGGTATCAGGAACCTGCAGGTTGCTGAATCCTGCGGGGAATCAAGGTGCGGTAAAACCCTAGCTTTACTGCATCTTGATGAATTCCCCCTTTAACGAACATTAAAATATATTAATGTGTCCATGTGATGTGTGCTTAGGAGGAGATTTTAGAAACTTACGTGCCACTTGCACAGGTAACTAGTATACCGTAAGTGAAAAGTTGAGAAAAAGTAGTATACTACTACTAAAAAAGAGTAAGCTAAAAACAGATGAATAAATAAGTATTTGCAGTGTTTGCACATATTTTTAGATCTTCACCGAGGGAGAATGTTCAAGGCATTCCTTGTGATTATATTTGATTAATGTATTTTATAAGGACCGTACATATAGAAATCACCAAAATAAATGTTGGCATTAACACCTACTATCAATTACACACAAACCTCCAGGAGCATGCTACTTGGTGAGATATTTGCTAGAGGAGAATTGTTTGTGCTTGGTGTTGATTCTCACTCTTAATTACTTTTAAACCTCTCTTTCCCTTTGCCCTCTTTATCCTTTTTAAATCCTTTCCTCTCCTCCCCTCTGCTTTTTCTCTATCTCTTTTGCTGTCTATTTCTCCTTCCCACCTTTTTTCTGCCTACTCCTGCCCTATGTTTGTTTGATTGGGTGTTTTTCTATGGCTGAGTGGGCATCTGTGTCTCTGTCTCTCCCTAGCTCTCTCTGTTTCTTTCTCCCTCCCCCACCCCACTTCTGTGCCTGCTCCATTTTTATGTTTGTCTATTCGGATAGGTAAGTAGGAATCTTTGTATGTGGGTGTGGCACTAGTGGTAGGATTTGGATGCAACGGTGGTAGGTAGTTGTTGCAGAATGAGTGACATCATTAAGGGTTTTCTGCAGGTTTATAGGTGGCAGATCCATAGAGGAAGACCAGGAGGAGGCATCGTTACCCGAGAATTTACAAGCCCTGGACAGGACACAGTTTCTAGACCTCTCTAAGGAATTATGCATAAGATCAAAAAGCAAATCATTCTTTACCTCTGCCAGCAGCTAGAGCCTTTGCCACCATCTGCCAAACAGAAGGAACCAATCATGCCAGTGCACCTGAAAGTCATCACAACCCTCACCTTTTCACCACTAGGAGCTTCCAATCTACTCTGACAGCAACAGCCATCATCAGCCCATCAGCCAGTCTGTCTTCTCCCTCTGCATCTATCAGTTTTGTAGTGCCTTTCTCACCAAAACCATTTAATATATTGCCTTCCCTTGGGAGGCGCTACAGAGACAGCAAATCATACCTGAGTTCCCATCAGTATTCTAGGTAATTTATTGCACACATGTAGCAATCAGACTATCTTTAGGGAAGGAGGCCATCTACCACAGCATAGCATCTTTTTACTTCCTCAACATGTAGATGATCTACAATGCCAAAGATTTCATAACTAAGGTTCTTACTAGCTTCCCTACCCAACAGAATTTAGGAAGGCTAAACAATTTGGTAACACATAATAATAAGAGATTTCAATTACCCAGCACTTGTTTGGATGTCTCATTTGAGACATGCAAGGAAGTAAAGTTTCTAGATGTCAAAAATGTCTGCTTTATGGAATAGATTGCCCAGGATCTGACTAGAAGAGAATGTGCTTTGGATTTAGTCCTTGCTGTTATACCAGACTTGGTGCAAGAGGTAATGAAGATGGGATTATTATGCAATAACGATTAAATTTGTTACCATTGGAACAAATATGCAAGAAAAAAAACTCTATTGCTGTAGCACTTCATTTTATAAAGGGAAACTATAAAGAAATGAGGAAATTTGTTAGAAAAAACTTTTTTTAAGTATTTGCCAGGGTAAAAAATTTATAATGAGGTGTGGGCATTTTTTTAAAGAGACCATTTTTGAAAGCCCAGATAAACTGTATTATACACATTAAAAAAATGTTGAAATAAAGTCAGAAGACAGCCAGTGTGGTTTAATGGTGGGGTGGAAGAGATGGTGAAAGCCAAAAGAGCACTTTTCAGAAAATGATGCCATCTTCTCCCTGCTCTGACTGATACTTTTCTCCTTAGCCTTGTCCTCAGAATCTACCTACTTTGTGGACATTTTTGGCTCAGGAATTCAGTCTATTTTTCTGTCTCCTGAAAGCATCTAGTCTTATATTTTCACTCCTGAGTTCAACATGATGTCCTCTACTGCCCTCAGTATGGCTTATGGTTTATTTCAACTTGCTCTACCACCCTTCCCGAGAACATCACAGTGTGGTTCATAGTCAAATTACAAATAATTTGGAATAAAATATGAAAGGAATGCAAAAAATCATAGGAAAGACCACATTCAATCTTAAGAAGAAGAAGAGAAAGAGATAAAGAAAACACACACACAGAAGTAGATCAGTGGACTCTTAGCACATCACCACAGTACAGGTCAACCGAGAGACAGTGCCAGACCTGGGGCAGGGTCGCAGCCGCCACCACCTCCCCCACTCAGGCCGTAGCTGCCCCCGCAACCTGCCCCTACTTTCCTGCATCTGCTCCTCCCTCTGTCACTCTCCTGTTCCAGTGTGCTGGGACCCAATTTATCATGGTAACTCAATTACCCAGGTCCCGACACACAGAAGCAGGAGAAAGACAGACTGAGGGAGCAGAACCTTCTGCCTGCCTCAGGAAGCCTTGCCGGCATCGGGGCCCCCTTGGAGGCCAGTCCCAGGGAATCTTAGCCCCCCCCCCCTCGAATGCCTGCCACAGTACTGTCAACCAGCCTCATACTCCAGATTCAATTTTATACAGGTTTGCAGTGTTGGAATGTAATTGTATTTTACATGCATTGCCTGTCACCTATTATTTCTCTGTGATTACTCTGTGACCTCTGATGTGAATTACTTAGAGAGGTCACACAGCTATGCAACTTCCTGTGGGGGTTAGATGCAGCAGATGCAGCACATGCAGCACATGGAGCACATGGAGCTCATGATCTCTCCTAACCTGAGAGGATCTATGGTGGTGTGAGCATCCATTACCATCTAAGCACATGGAAGGAGCTGATAAGACAAATGTATAGTAATATGTATATATAAGCCTGTCTGATTATAATCTAACTACAAACTGTGAGTAAACAGATGTTTTGTTACTTCAACTTTAAAGTGACTCAGCAGTGAATTATTCAGGGGTGAATGAGAGAGAGATGAAGAAAGAAATTAACATTTCTAAAGCTGAAGCTGTGTGTACTAAAATCTGCTAATTATTTACTACAAATAATCCAACAAAAGGGTTATGGGCCCAGGGTCCAGGAATTGAAAAAGAAGAGAAATATTACCAGGCAGAAAAAAAGGCCACATTTTTCTCTTAAGTTTTAAAGGAAAGATTCAGTCTGTCTCTCTCTCCCCCCACACAGCAGACAGAAGGCTAAGAAAATGGCTGAGGGAAGAAATTCACCATTGTTCTATTCTCTCAAGGTGCCTAGATTAACTGAGTTTAATTATCAGTAGTGGGAACTAAGATTCATATGTCTCCTTCGAGCAAAAAGATTAAATATATGCTTAGACCAAGACAGAACAGCTGAAAATATGGCTGAATGGGACAATGCAAACTATTATGTGAAGTGCATGCTTTTGGAAGCTCTCTCAGAGAAACAAGCCATATTAGTGGAGGGAAAAGATACACTAAAGGACATTTTATATAAACTGAGAACTATGTATGCAACTACATATGCAAAGCAGCAACCAATTTGGCTGGCAGAGTTGAATGAAACCAAATTAGGGGATAAAAGTAAATGTAATGATCACATTATGCATCTTATGTCTTCATTTCAAAAGTTAGAACTTTCTGGAATTCCCATGTGTGATGCATTGAAAAGAGCATTTCTTTTTACCTCACTATCAAAGAAGTTTGATGTTTTTAGGTCTGTAAATGAGGCCATTGAAGGGCAATCTTTTGAACAGGCAACATCAAAACTAAGGCAGGAATGCATAATAAATGATTCTGAGGAGATGTGTTCTCAAAGCAAGTCAGAGAGAAATGAAACAAATTTCTTGGCAAAGAACAGAGGAAGGCGGAGCTATGGGAAAACTCCACCCAAGGGCAAGCTGATTTGCTACTCATGTGGAAAGGAGGGACATGTATCTAAATGGTGTAAGGAAACACAAAACACTCCCTCTAGCTCACCTAAGCCAATGGAACTAAAGAATTTTCAAACCAGGAAATGTATGAAGGACAAAGATAAACACAAGGGCTTTCTAATGGCAGAAAAATCTTTGACTATGGTAAATAATAATTCAAATGAAAGTACTTGGATTTTGGATTCAGGGAGCACATGCCATTTAACCAATTGTAAGAATTTCTTTCAGGAAATGTGTCCAGAGGAAGGTATTCTTAAAACTGCAAACGCAGGGACTGCTAAGATCCAAGCAAAAGGTATTGGATTCTTAAAATGCAAAGTGTCTAATGAAGTTAAAGAAATTCCTGTAAGTGATGTCTTGTATATTCCCCAAGCAGTTTGCAATATGCTTAGTGTATCTACATTAGATAAGAAGGGATTTGTGATTCATTTTGAAAACAGTAAGTGCACAATCTCTAAAAATGATGAAGTGTATGCTGAAGCTTTTATGCATAATGATGTTTATAAACTGAGCATTTCAGGTGAAGCCTCACATATGGCGCAAGTAAGGAAGAATGATGGTAAATGTAGTCTGGAAATCTGGCACCGCCGCCTGGGACATCGTGATTCTAAGGTGATCCAGGATCTTTACAGTAAGCAACTGGCCACCGGCATTCAGATAAGTGCAGATGCTGGTAAAATGGAGAAATGCATAGACTGTGTTACTCAAAAAGGTGTGAGACCCTCATTTCCTGCATACACAGGAAATAGGAGTAATAAAGTACTGGACTTAATACACAGTGACTTATGTGGACCGTTTAATATCCCATCATTGGGAAATAACAGATTTGTGCTAATATTCTTGGATGATTTCTCTAGATATTGTGTGGCCTATTTGCTGAAAGAAAAAAGTCAAGTCACAGACATGCTGAAGAAATACGTAGCCATGGTAAGCAATAAATTTGAAAGAAAACCAAAGGTTCTTCAGACCGACAATGGTGGTGAGTTCACTTCACAAAGCATGCGCACATTTCTAGAACAAGAAGGCATTCAGCATATCACAACAGTAGCTTATACACCAGAGCAAAATTCTGTTGCAGAGAGAAAATTTAGGTCACTTGTGGAAATGACCAGATGTATGCTGTCAGATAGCAATCTCCCTAAAAGACTATGGGGGGAAGCCATTCTCACAGCAGTGTACCTACAAAACAGAATGCCAACTAAAGGCGCTGAGCGCACACCACATGAGACATGGCATGGTAGGAAGCCAAACCTGTCACACATAAGAACATTTGGAAGTACAGCATATGCTCATATACCAAAGCAAAGAAGGCATAAGCTGGATTCCACAACAGAAAGGGGCATTTTAGTTGGCTATACTCCAGGACACAAAGGATATAGAATTTTGAATCTGAAAACTGGCATTGTTGGCATAAGACATGTTACATATTTTGATGAAAACAAAAGGGTTGATAAAGGCTGGATTATCCCAGATGAGCCTTATCATCCAGAATATGAAACTAGAACCATAATAGACATGCCAGTGTATATAAATGCCATACCAAGGCAGATGTCTGAAAGCAACTCATCTGTATCTAACGAGGAACAGGCAGAGGAAACAGACACAGAAAGGATCATTGAAGAAGACAGTACAGTTGGAGAAGGGGAATCAATTGGAGAAGGACTCTCAGATTTAGAGGATGCGGAAAGGTCAGACCAACCTGTTGTCAGACGCTCATCCAGGGAAAACAAAGGTGTTCCACCCCCAAGACTGTCTTACCTAACAAAGTCAGCAGAAGCTCAAGAGCCCTTAACATGGGATGAGATTGAGAAAATGCCAGCAGAAGAAGCTGCTGAATGGCATAAAGCTGCACAAGAAGAAATTGATGCATTGGATAAAAATAATACTTGGATTCTTACAAAATTACCTCCTGGCAAGAAAGCTATAGGATGCAAATGGGTATTCAAGTTAAAAAGGAATGCACAAGGAAAAGTGGAAAGGTATAAAGCCAGATTAGTCGCAAAGGGATATCTTCAAAAATATGGAGAAGATTTTGATGAAGTGTTTGCACCTGTAGTGAAACACACGACAATAAGAACACTTCTGAGCATTGCAGTCTCAAAAGGCATGCAAGTCAACCACATTGATGTGAAAACAGCGTTTCTTCACGGAGATATAACTGAAGACTTGTACATGGAACAGCCAACAGGTTTCATAAATACAAAACAAAGACAGCTAGTGTGTAAATTAAACAAAGGTCTTTATGGATTAAAGCAAAGTGCAAAATGTTGGAATGAAAAATTGCATGAAATATTGACAAATTTAGGATTTAAGCAAGGTGAAGCAGATAAATGTTTGTACACTAGGTGCACAAATGGACAATATGCATACATTTTGGCTTTTGTTGATGATCTGCTCATTGCAAGCAAAAGTGAGCAAGAGTACAAGGACATTGTAAAGTGTTTAAACCACAATGTTGAGATAAAAGAACTTGGTAATGTGTCATACTATCTTGGTATAGAAATTGAGAAACAAAATGATGGTTCTTATCTTCTAAGCCAGAAGCAGAAAATAAATGAGCTTATTGAAAGTTTAGGTATGCAAGATGCCCAAGTTGTAAGCACTCCCATGATCACTGATTATCTGAAGGATGAAACAGTAAGAGAACCTTTACCAGATAACATCCAATATAGATCAGCCATAGGTAAGCTTTTATATCTAGCTACCACATACAGGGCTGATATAGCAAATGCAGTAGGAATTTTGAGCAGAAGGGTCAGCTCACCTACCAAATCAGATTGGACTGCAGTTAAAAGGATGGTAAGGTATTTAAAAGGTACCATTGATTGTAAATTAAAGATTTCAGCCAATAGTAATCCAAAACTAATATGTTACTGTGATTCAGATTGGGCAGGGGATCATTCTGATTATAAATCCACAAGTGGATATGTGTTTATGTATGGAAATGTACAAATTTCATGGGCCAGTCATAAACAAAGTATTGTGAGTTTGTCTTCTACAGAAGCTGAATATGTGGCCGTATCGGAAGCGTGCAGAGAACTGATGTGGATTGAAAAACTTTTGCTGGATTTCGGAATAGCTGAAAAGAGACCAATCCAGATAATGGAAGATAATCAGAGCTGCATCCGACTGTCACAGAATGACAAGGTTCAGTCACGCACCAAGCACATCGCAACGAAATACCACAACGTGCGAGAGTTGGCGAAAGAAGGGGTCATCAGTCTACACTATTGTCACACCAGTGAGATGACAGCTGACATCATGACCAAACCGTTACCCAGAGAACATTTTGTGAATCTGCGTATAAAGCTTGGACTTTGTATGAATAAATAATTGCATGACAGTTATGCATGAGAAGGGGTTTGTTGGAATGTAATTGTATTTTACATGCATTGCCTGTCACCTATTATTTCTCTGTGATTACTCTGTGACCTCTGATGTGAATTACTTAGAGAGGTCACACAGCTATGCAACTTCCTGTGGGGGTTAGATGCAGCAGATGCAGCACATGCAGCACATGGAGCACATGGAGCTCATGATCTCTCCTAACCTGAGAGGATCTATGGTGGTGTGAGCATCCATTACCATCTAAGCACATGGAAGGAGCTGATAAGACAAATGTATAGTAATATGTATATATAAGCCTGTCTGATTATAATCTAACTACAAACTGTGAGTAAACAGATGTTTTGTTACTTCAACTTTAAAGTGACTCAGCAGTGAATTATTCAGGGGTGAATGAGAGAGAGATGAAGAAAGAAATTAACATTTCTAAAGCTGAAGCTGTGTGTACTAAAATCTGCTAATTATTTACTACAAATAATCCAACATGCAGCACAGGTGCTATACCATGAGCAAAAGAGGACTGTGCATGTCAGTTTAGCATATGTATGCTATATTGTGATTCAGTGGAAAAAGCACGGAATTCTTATACTTCAGAATTTACATGCATATGGGGCTGAAGGTAATTTAGACCATGTATACTAAAAGATTTGACACATTGCATGTTAAATTATGTTTTAGCATATACATTTATTTAAAAAAATATGCACATGCAAAGTCTTTTTTTTTATCTATTAGTACATGGGCTCCACGTTCTTTTAAAAGAAGTCTATCCAACTCACCTGAGTTTTGACAACCTCCTTTGTTTGTATCAATTGCTTATACAGTAACACCCAGAAATATAGTTGCTCTTACTGATTAATCTGCCACCTTCAGTTCTTTTCTCTTTGCCTTGATGTTGTTGAATAAGGTGACTCATGGAGGAATGAATGCACCAAAGAGCCAGAAATTACAAGAAGACACAGGGCATTTAAACATTTCTTGTGAAGGGATAAAAATCAAAAAAATTTCTGTTTAGTATATACAGTAACAAAGCACTGAAATGAAAAGCTAGGGCTACTGTTTTTGAAAAAAACATGAATGAAGATTTGTAATGAGAGCAGTGAAGGTGCAGCCTGATTCCCTATGGAGATATGCTAGCCTGAAGCAGAAATAAGTATAGTGAGAGTTAAGGGTTAATAATATGGGTAATAGAAATCATGTGTTTTGAAAGATCTATGGGGGAGTAGAGAGCATTTTTGGAGCATCTCTAGTGGCTCCTCCTGCATATTTCAAATATCTTTTTTTCTAAGCTGTGATGAATAATTCCTTTTTCAGCTGAATATCTTTTGGACATCTGGGTTTTGACAGCTGCTATCTGGATATAGTCTACTATTCAATCTACTATACAGAGGGAAATGATTTAAGATAACTTCAGACCTAAATGAATAATATAGTGGAAGCACAAGACTTAAGCTGAGATTAAATAATGTAAATTGAACTAACTCTTTCCCATCCCTCGTTAGTTATCTCTGGCAGATATGGGCTGGGATATCAGTCAATTGGGGAGTGGGCGCAATGAGAAGAAGTCAGCTTCTCCTTCACTGAGGTGGTAGAAGCTTGTCTTCGCAAGGGCTGAGGGTTATTTTTTGTTTTTATTTTTGTTTTTTTGGGGGGGGGGGGTTACAGCTTTGGCTGGCTTGGAAAGCTTATTTTGAGGGAAAGAGTTTAGGTGTTTTGTTATCACTTTGTTAGGGTGAAAAGAAATCAATGACCTTGAGGTCATTGCAATCATGGTAGTGGGGAGGACATCATCATGGTACTGGCCAAGCTGCTGTGGTGTCTGCATGTTTTAAAGGGCAGACATTTCTGTGAGGCAGAAGGGGATTTCTCTGGTGGCTGCATGGCAGAATGGCCTAGCTCAGTGATGGCGAACCTATGGCACGCGTGCCAGATCTGCTGGCACGCACACCGTTGCCTTAGTCAGTTCACGCCCCCCCCTCCAAAATTTAAAACTCATACCTGCTCGCGGTTAAGGCGGCGTCGGCAGTGACAGCAGTAGAGAAAAGCATGCTGGGCTGGCTCTGCGCACCTTCAGCCTTCCCTTCTGTCTCTCAAGCTCTGGTCCCTCCCTCATTTCCTGTTTCCACAAGGGCGGGACCAGAGCTTGAGAGACAGAAGGGAAGGCTGAAGGCGCACCGAGCCAGCACACTTTTCACTGCTGCTGTCGCTGCCGACGCCGCCTTAACCCCGCGCAGTTATGAGTTTTAAATTTCAGAGGGGGGGGGGGCGGGCGGGCGACCTGGTGCTCGGAGGGAGGGAGGGAAGAAAGCCTGATGCTGGGTGGGAGGGATGGATGGATGCCTGGTGCTTGATGCTGGGTGGGAGGGAGGGAGGGGTGCTTGGTGCCTGGTGCTGGGTGGGATGCCGGATGCCTGGTGCTTGATGCTGGGAGGGTGGGAGGGAGGGAAGCCTGCCTGTTGCTTGATGCTGGGTGGGAGGGGTGCCTGGTGCTTGATGCTGGGTGGGTGGGTGGGAGGGAGGGATGCCTGCCTGGTGCTTGATGCTGGGTGGGTGGGAGGAAGGGGTGCTTGGTGCCTGGTGCTGGGTGGGATGCCTGATGCCTGGTGCTGGGTGGGAGGGAGGGAGGGGTGCCTGGTGCCATAGGCGCCTGGTATCAGAGGCTTGGGGAGGCTAAGCCTCTCCAGCCGCAGGATCGGATCCTGATGACGTCACCTGTAGTTTCACGTGACGACATCCACACGACCCAGTTCCGCCCGCCCGGGGCTCACCGCTCGTCCCAACTGCCCGCCCTCTTCTCTCCCCCAAGATCCCTTTCCTTTTTTTCTTTTAAATTTACCTCCACTGTCCGGCAGCTAAGCGACAGCGTCAGTGAAAGCACTCCCAGTAAAAGCGCTTCCCTTCGCTCAGTGTCCCACCTTCTTCTGATGTTATGACGTCAGAAGAAAGCTGGTCACTGAGCGAAGAGAAGCGCTTTCACTGGGAGCGCTTTCACTGACACTGTGCTGCCAGACTTCGGAGGTAAAGTTAAAAGAAAAAAAAAGGAAAGGGATCTTGGGGGGGAGAAGAGGGTGGGCAGGTGGGGCAGGGGAGAGAGGGACATGGATGGGATGGCAGGGCTCAGGGAGGGAGGGGAATTGCTGGATATGGGTGAATGGAGGGGGCAGGGGAGAGAGGAATGTGGATGGGAGGGCAGGGCTCAGGGAGAGAGGGGAATTGCTGGATATGGATGAATGGAGGGGGCAGGGCTCAGGGAGAGAAGGGAAAGAAATGCTGGATATGGATGAATGGAGGGGGCAGGGGACAGAGGAGCATGGATGGACATGGATGGGAGGACTAGGTCCAGGGAGAGAGGAGACATTGCTGGACATAGAGGGGAGGGGAGGGAAGAGAGAGGAAGGAGATGAGATGAGGGAAAAGGAAAAGAGGAGAAAAACTGCACATGGATGGAGAAAATAGGCAGAAGCTGGATCCACTGGACAGTCAAGTCTGCGGAGGACCCAGCTTTTACTTACGGATGTAGGACAAGAAATGAAGAAGAAAAGCGGAAAGTAAAGAAATAAATAGAAAGGAAGCCCTGGAACCGGAGTTAAGAGGACAGATAGCAGCAGAATCGGATACTTGGCCAGCATGATCAGAAAAACAAATCACCAGACAACAAAGGTAGATCATTTTATTTTCATTATAGTGTTTGGAATATGTCCACTTTGAGAATCAGGTGCTCAACATTAAAAGTTTATATTTATTTACTTATTTATGGCATTTTATCCCACATTAAACATGAATTAGGGTGTTTTGTGGCTATACATGAGAAGGAAGGAGTGGTCTGCCGCTGCTTGCTGTGTTTTCGAAGGTGTTTTGCAGTTGAGTGATTGTGGTTAGTATATGCTTTGAGCAACCACTTTATTCTTTGACTATGATACATATCTAATATCTAAATTTAATCAAGGGTATTAATTGTGACTTTTATTTTTATTTTCTTTTTCTGTGTGTTATCAGACAATTATGGATTTAAGCTCCACCCCAGCCACACCCCTAACCCCACCCCCTTTAGCCTCCCCAAACAGTTGGGCCACCGACCGCCTATGCCTGGTGCTTGATGCTGGATGGGAGGGAGGGATGCCTGCCTGCCTGGTGTTTGATGCTGGGTGGGAGGGAGGGATGCTTGGTGCCTGGTGCTGGGTGGGAGGGAGGGATGCTTGGTGCCTGGTGCTGGGTGGGAGGGAGGTGTGCCTGGTGCTTGATGCTGGGTGGGAGGGAGGGATGCTTGGTGCCTGGTGCTGGGTGGGATGCCTGATGCCTGGTGCTGGGTGGGAGGGAGGTGTGCCTGGTGCTTGATGCTGGGTGGGAGGGAGGGAGGGGTGCTTGGTGCCTGGTGCTGGGTGGGATGCCTGGTGCTGGGAGGGAGGGGGAGAGGAGGGTGGCTGGACATGAGTGGATGGAGGGGAGGGCAGGGAGGTGAAAAACTGCACATGGATGGAGAAAATAGGGAAAAGCTGGATCCACATTATACCTCCTCCAGTCAATTCCACAGAGGGGGACCCAGCTTTTACTTATGGATGGAGGGCAAGAAATGAAGAAGAAAGGAGGAAAGTACAGAAATAAATGGAAAGGAAGCCCTGGAAATGGAGTTAAGAGAACAGATAGAGAGCAGCAGAATCAGAGACTCGGACCAATATGGATAGAAAAACAAAATCACCAGACAACAAAGGTAGAAAATATAATTTTATTTTCATTTTATTGTTTGGAATATGTCCAATTTGAGAATTTACATCTGCTGTCTTATTTTGCACTGGGTTTACTGGAGCTGTAACAGCTTACAGAAATGATTTATAATGAAAAAAAATCATGTTATTTTTTTCTCCTATACTAGTTTAATATTTTCAATG
This sequence comes from Microcaecilia unicolor, assembly GCF_901765095.1. Lineage (NCBI taxonomy): Eukaryota > Metazoa > Chordata > Amphibia > Gymnophiona > Siphonopidae > Microcaecilia > Microcaecilia unicolor. The sequence continues at coordinate 186,441,994 of NC_044032.1, read as the reverse complement.
ATGTCTGTTTATATGCGCCATGGCTGGTGTAAGGGGTGTGGCTATCATAGGGGTGGAGTCAAATGTGACCTCGCCCATAATGAGTACTGACACCTGTTATTCAGGTTAAATTGCCCTGTTGACACTTTGCGATAAATAATTAGATTTTGGGTTGCAGTTTGGGCACTTGGTCTCTGAAAGGTTCGCCATCACTCTTCAGTGCTTGTGCTAGTGCTGTTTTCTGCATCTGGAGTCCAGGCAGGTGTCTGGATCAGTGGCATAGCCAAGGGTGGGCTTGGGTGGGCCCCACCAGTAGCAGCACACCTATGATTTGGCTGGCAGAGATTCCCAAGCTGAAAACTCCTAACAGCTGTCCCTCCTGCATACCTTATAAATAGCAGATCTTCGCCTGCAGGAAGCAGCGACTGATACATACTGCTCATACCAGCCCCAAAGCCTTCTCCTCTGACTTATTCCCGCCTATGCAGAAACAGGAAGCTGCATCAGTGGGAAGGATATGGGGCCAACATGAGTACTGTGTATTAGTTGCTGCTTACTGCCGGTGAAAATCTGCTATTTAAAAGGTGTGCAGGAGAGGGGGGATATTTGAGAGACCATATGGCATGTAGGCGAGAGAAGGAGAGACCAAATGACCAGTGGGATGGGGTTGGGTTCTTCTGCCCACCCATCTTGGGCCCAGGCCCATCCAAAATTGGGTGTCTGGCTACACCTCTGGTCTGGACTCACAGGATTAGAGGTGACCACAGGGTCCTACTGCCTTCCATTTATCTGCAGGCAATGCAGTTTTTCCTGAGGAAAGTATTAAGTGGAAATTTTGGAGGTAGTGAGGGTGGCAATATGAGGGCTTGACAGTATTTAGGGTATCTGGTGGAAGGTTTTCAATATGGGCTACAATTAAGATGTAAGGGAAAGGGACTTGATAAAGAGCCTTTTTGTGGTTTTTGCAACTACGTTCAAAGCAGTTTACATATTATATACAGATATTTATTTTGTACCTGGGGCAATGGAGGGTTAAGTGACTTGCCTGGAGTCACAGGGAGCAGTGGTGGGAATTGAACCCATGTCCACAGGCTCCAAGTCCACTGCACTTACTACTAGGTTACTCCTCCACTTATTAACTGGAGCTCATTGCTAAAACAGCATGAGTTAGTGGTAAAATAACATGCTGTAATGATAGCCCATGTTGATATTTCACCCCTTAATTGGATAATTGAATTTGGATTTTATTGCAGAAGTTTTTCAAAACAAAGTTGTTGTGTCCGGTGATAGGCAATGAGATTTTCTTTGTATTCCAAGTCTAAAATATCATCCAAGAAGAAGCCAGCTAAGTCTAACACTATGTGTTGTGATGCTCTTCTTAGCCAGAAGATAATTTCTTCTGGTAATAGCCTGCAAGAGATATGGAGTAAAATGCTGATCTAGACTCTGAGTATCTGACAGTCAGTATTGGCATTCTGGTATCAATTTAGCTACTAACATTTTAAAAAATGGAGATAATGGGGGAAATGAGAGGGGTAAAGGTAGACAAAATTTGCGAAAGCATCGAAAACATAAGAAATTTACATGACTAAAATCTGTGCCAAGCGATGACGTATTTTGATTTGGAGAAGAGCAATCACAGGGATATTACTTGTAGGCTGGTGGCTATATGGGAATCATCAGATTCTTTGGATCCCTTCAAGTCTTTTTCTGGTTTGGATTATGGTAAAAGGATGTGGATTTGCTGAAAATGACATGGAAAATGTAAACAACATTTTAGTTAAGTTAACTTATATTCTGCCTATAACTAGGCAGATCACATTAAAAAAAACGTACATAATCAATAAAATAACTAACAATACAAACCAAACATTAACATAGAACATATACACATAATATCATTTACAACTACCCTAAACAGAAAACAATCCTGATATCCAGTTACCTCTGCTTCAGTGCAATGGGGTTGGGAGCAAAAGGGGATCACTCCTGCCCTGAAACTATATCACCAGTGATAACCGTGATAAGAGCCAGGGGGGTGGATTAACTGCTTCTTTGGTATGGGTAATACATTGCCTAATACTGGTGCCAGGAGAGATTGGAGGGGGGTTGGGGTAGGTTGGGTGGTGTTCTTAGGAGGGGTGCAGGTTGTTACTGGGGATTTGAGAAGTGCTTGGAGGTTGGGGTGGTTTTTGCTTGAGTGTGTTTTTCTGCAGTCAACTCTTAACAAAATTGCCCTAAAACAAAAATTTATAAAAACAAAATTAAATCAAATTAATAAATCTGGAAATAACACAGGAAACTAAACACATTTTTACTTGCACACCCCTAGTCTGATGCAAGTTTGGGTCTTCAACCCAATTAAAATTGCATGATTGGGTTTCTTATGAGCAGGAAGAAGGTATGGGTCAGGCAATTAGTCAGAGTCGTCATACTTTTAGTACATTGGCTGTACTTGGGACTCATGTTCCTTTGACACTGAAGCAGAACATTTTGCTTGAGAAACATGGGGATATAGTTCTTCTTTTAGTCAACAAGCAAGATTATGGTGAGACTAGCAAAGGTGAAGAGGGCAAAGAGATGAAGAAGGTGGTTAGGGTTTATAAATCTATTTACAACTGGATTTTAGGTTTTAATATTTTTACAGTGATTTGGGGGGAGGTCAAGTCTGTTTTGTATCTTAGTTTATTAAGGTATTCAGGTATACGGGCCTATCAAACATATGGTGGTTGGGTATGTTTAAATTATGATATTCATTTTAGGAAATATTTGACGAAAGACAGGTCTAACGATTGGGGCTTTAGGGATGTAGATTTTGACTGAGATGACACTGGTTTGGCCATGGTCCTTTCATGAATTTGGACAGACATTCTGCATATCAGTAGTTATAAAGTTTTAGACCTCAAGATGGTCAGTGGTGGTGTCAGTGGTGCCGCTTACCAATATAGTCATCAAGCTCAGGGAATTGGATGTCTGTACCATTTCTTGGAAGATTATCAGGAGGGGGTGGAATGCTTGTTTCCACTTGAATTCAAGGCAATGTGCACAGCAGTCCTGTAGGGTCAAACATAGGTCTTCCATCTGTGTTGGTGCACACTCAGCCCAAGGAATGGCAGTTGCCAGAGGTGCTGGATCCCAATCTTTGTCCTCAGGAAATATTTTCAAGGTTCGTCCTCTAATTAATTTGGCTGCACTTTCCAAGTGGTCATATAGAGGGGCATAATCGAATGGCGTCAGCCATCTATATGGGCTGCCATCTATATGGCTGGCGCCGCAAAGAGTGGTCACGAACCATATTATCAAAAAAGATAGTCGACCATCTTTCATTTCGATAATACGGTTGGGGCCAGCCAAATGTCAGAGATAGCTGGGTTTGAGATGGCCGGCATCGGTTTTCGCCGATATTGGAAACCGAAGCCGGCCTCTCAAACCCGTCCAAATCCAAGGGAGGGGCCAGCATTTGTAGTACACTGGTCCCCCTGACATGCCAGGACACCAACTGTGCACCCTAGGGAGCACTGCAGTGGACTTCAAAAATTGCTCCCCAGAGCATAGCTCCCTTACCTTGGGTGCTGAGCCCCCTAAATCCCAACCAAAACCCACTCCCCACAACTGTACACCACTACCATAGCCCTTAGGGATGAAGGGGGGCACCTAGATGTGGGTACAGTGGGTTTGGGGGGGGGGGTTGGAGGACTCCCATTTACCACCACAAGTGTAACAGGTAGGGGGGGGATAGGCTTGGGTCCACCTGCCTGAAGTGCACTGCACCCACTAAAAACTGCTCCAGGGACCTGCATACTGCTGTCATGCAGCTGGGTATGACATTTCAGGCTGGCATAGAGGCTGGCAAAAACATTATTTTTAATTTTTATTTTTGAGTGGGAGGGGGTTAGTGACCACTGGGGGAGTAAGGGGAGGTCATCCCCGATTCTCTCCAGTGGTCATCTGCTCAGTTGGGGCACTTTTTTGAGACTTGGTCCTAAAATTAAATGGACCAAGTGAAGTCGGCCAAATGCTCCTCAGAGCCGGCCTTCTTTTTTCCATTATCGGCCGAAGCCGGCCATCTCGTAACCACGCCCCCGTCCCGCCTTCCATACCCTGCCGAAATGCCCCCTTGAACTTTGGCTGGCCCTGCGACGGAAAGCAGTTGAAGCTGGTGAAAATTGGCTTTCGATTATACCGATTTCGCCGGCTTCAGGAGATGGCCGGCCATCTCCCAATTTGTGTCGGAAGATGGCCGGCCTTTTCGTTCGAAAATAAGCAGGATAATCATCTCCAGTTGGAGAATGTGAACTTGTTGTCTGAGAGTTTTAGTCACATTTTCATATTCCTTTTTGTGGTCTGTCTTTATCTGATAGACTCCATAACGTGCTGTCAGTGCTAACTCAAAAAGATGTGGTGATTGAAAAATTACGTAAGGAAAATGAGTTGTCCGATTGCTAATCCATTTTCTTGGTCTAATTTGGTTGTTTCTCCTTTGGGCATTGTGCCTACGAAGCATCTTGAAAGAACTTGTCTAACTCATAATTTATCCTATCCTGTTCCTGCAAGTGTGAATCCTTTCATTATTCCAATTGATTGTTCAGTGCATATGCCTCATTGGATCATGCAGTTTTGCTGTTGTGCTCTGATACAGATGTATAGAACTATATCAGAGAAAAGAAGAGAACCAATTTAATCCCAAATTAAACACTCTCCCAAATGAAAAGAATATCAGGTTAATGAATACCAAATTAATTATTGGAAATATAAATCCCTATTATATATTAAGAGCAACTAAATAAATGAGGAGGAAGGAAAAAGCCTCAGAACCCATCCTCCGCTAAACATTCACAGTGGTATTTATACATAAGCACCTCATTGGCATAAAAACTCTTCTTGTAATTAAAGCTCCGGACAATGCAGAAAACAAACTAATAATCCAAATATGGACAAAAAGACTTATCTGCACAAGTTGAAACAAATATTCCCACCAACAATGGCCAGCGTTTCGCATTGGTGCTGCTTCAGGGTATATAATACCAGAACGCCTGAAATCTACGAATAATCATCTAGAATTCCGAAAAAAAAGCTAAAACTCACCTGTTCAAGAAGGCATACCCCACAGTATCTGACATAGACACCAAATAATGAAATATGGCATTTTAATCAGGAAACGGACAGTTTTTATCCCCGATGCATGATCACACCCTAACATTTTGTCTGAATCACCCCAACCTATTTACCAATACTTCTTTACTGTACTTGTCACTGTAATAGTACCACTATACTGTGTTTGTTCACACCAGAGTCTGTAACCACCTCTCCGGAACTATGTAAGCCACTTTGAGCCTACTAATAAGTGGGAAAAGGTGGGATACAAATGTAATAAATAAATAAATAATAAAATGAACGGACCAAATGTGCTGTGCAAACTGATTTAATTTCACACCATCTCATACTGATGTCTACTACTTGTGCAGATAAGTCTTTTTGTCCATATTTGGATTATTAGTTTCTTTTCTGTATTGCACAGAGCAGTAAATATAAGAAGAGAGAAGGTTTTTATGCCAATGAAGTGCTTATCTATAAATCCTACCACTTTGAATGCTTAGTAGAGGTTGGGTTTTGAGACTTTTTCCTTCCTCTTTATTTATTTAGTTGCTCTTAATATATTGTAGGGATTTATATTTCCAGTAATTAATCTGATATTTATTAATCTAATTTCCTTTTCATTTGGAAGCATGTTTAATTTGGGATAAAATTGATATTGAGTCAGCATTCAGATTGCCTGTGTATCTAGAATCTTTTCAGTGATTAGAATTTAAGTTTGATTCCCAGTATATTTTAAATAAATGTATACCTATGTAGTGTTTGGTGGCATGCTCTCATTTAGAGTTTTTTTAATTTTTTCACTGGATGGTGGAATAGGTGTCTGTATTGAGCACTGTTATTCATTATTTAGATGATTTTCTTTTTATGGGCCTAGCAGAGAGTGGTATCTGTAAACTTCTTGTGGCTTCATTCAAGAAAGTGGCAGTGAAGTTTGGTATTCCCATAGCCACAAGGCTAGCCCAAGGTTATCTGATGCCTTAAGTGAACCTTCACTATGCTGCCCCACCCTACTGTGAACACCCCAGTGGTGAACATCCATTCTCCCTCTATGCACCCCCTCAGGGAAGGGGGTTTCTGAACTTTCATGGAGTGGAATGGGGGACCAGAATCATGGGAAGGAGGTCAGGACCTGGCCAGATATCCTTATGTGGGTCCCAGCCAATATTCAGCCAGGACCTGCTAAGACCCAGCAGCAAGCACATAATGAATTAGGCTGGTGGTTAGTACATAATGAATTAGCAGTCAGCATTTTTAAAAATATGAACTACAGCAGACTGATTATTGATTGGAAAATCCTTTTTTTCTACCTTTGTTGTCTCCTCCTTTAAATTTTCTAATTGTCTTGGTTCCAGCCTCTGGTTTCTGTTTTTCCTTATATTCTCTTGACTCTCTTGCCAGGGTTTCTTATCCAAGTGTCATTTTTCTCGCTTCCATTCTTCTTCAGTTCCTCTACTGTATCTCTTTCCAACATTGATCTTTTCCTTTTAGTCACAGTCCAGATTTCATTTATCCTTACTATCCAGTCTTCAATTGTCCTCTTTTTACAGTGTCTACCTATGGCTTTCCACCTCTTTCCTTCACCCAATCTCTCCCATTCCCCTTCTTCTTCCTCTTAGTCCCCAATCTTTCACCAACTCTATTCTCTATCTCCTGCCATCCAATATTTCTCCTGTTTCTGCACCCTGTCTCTGCCCTCTCCTTCCATCCATCTCCTCTCTTTCTCTTTCTCTATCCTCTTCTAGCCAGCAACTCTCTCTCTCTCTCTCTCTTTTCATCCAGCATCTCTCCTCTTTTCCCTCTTTCATGTAGCATCTCCTCTCTTCCATCCAGGATCTCATCTCTCCCTTCCATCTAACCATCTTCCTTCTCTCCTCTGCCCTCTTAAATCCGGAATCTCAGCCTCTCTCTCTGCCCCCCCCTTCCATCAGCATCTCCCTTCTCTGTCTTCCATCTAGTATCTCAATCCAACATCTCTTCCATCCAGCCTCTCCCCTTTCTCTGTCCTCTTCCATCTAGCATCTCCCTCCTCTCCCAGAACTTCCATCCAGCATATCTTCTTTTCCCTCCCCTACTCATCTCAGCATCTCCTGTTTGCCCCAGGACCAAGAGTGGCATAGCAGGAAACAGTTACAGAATTTGGCCACTATCCCTCAGACTCTATATATGGTGCTCAAAATTATGCATGCAAATTTGGGTGTAAGCCCAACTTGTGTGCACAATTTAATTAACAATCCAATTAGCACCAATAATTGGGCACCAACAGTCCATTATTGGTGTTAATTAGCAACAATTTGGATTTCCATTGCATCTTGCAAAGAACTATTCTATAGAGATGCTTGGGTAAATCTTTCAGAGCATAACTACAAAGGGGGCATGATCATGGAAGAAGAATTGATGGGTCAGGGACATTCACTAAAGATGTGCCCACTATTATAGAATTCAGGGGATCCACACCAGACTTCAGTTGGTGTTAATCCTTGTGCCAAAGTTGGGCATGGATCCCGGCACTACGTGCTATTCTATAAATGGTGCCCAATTCATTTATAGAATAGAGCTCAGTGTTTATTTTGTTTGGCATCCAAATTTGGGCACCATTTACAGAATCTAGTCCTATGTATGCAACTGCAGGTTTGCCCAAACTGCCCCTTTCCACACAGGAAGTGAACATTAGAGAGGGCAGAGCCCGCAGCTGTATACATAAAGGCTGAGCCCCCACCATTTTTTTCTGTTTTTTGCCACTGAGATCAGCAGCAGTGGTGGGAGTGGCAGTCGAATGGAGATAGGGAATGACATGGTTCAGATTTCTGGACACCTATGTTGCTGCCTCTAAACTGTACTGCTCTGACAGCCTAGTTCACCGTGGGGCCCTTTTAGTAAACCGCGTGCCAATTTGGAACTACCACCCGGCTACCGCGTGGCCCAGGCAGTAAATTAATTTTTTACGCACGTCCATTATGCACACGCTAACTGGGCAGTAATCAGCATTGTACGCACACAGACCATTACCACCCGGTTAAACCGTAAGACCTTACTGCTAAATCAATCGGTGGTAGTAAGGTCTCAGGCCCAAAATGGACGCGTGCCAATTTTGATTTTGCCACACATCCATTTTTTGCCAAAAAAGGCCCTTTTTGCAGGCACGCTGAAAAATGGACCTGCACGCGTCCAATACACGTGTCTACAACAGCACAGGCCATTTTTTGGCACACCTTAGTAAAAGGACCCCCTAGTAGGAACAGCCCTGCTTAGCAATGGGAAAATGGGAGCATACAGTTCTCACCTTTTTGGGCATTGAAATGTATTTAGTCCAGATCCAGTCTATATTACCTTTAGATAAGGTTCACAGGTGGAAGCTACTAATGAGGCACTGGTGTCTAACAAATTAACACTGAAACAAGTTCAGTCATTGACTAGTCATTTTAATTTTGCTTCTAGAGAGATACCAGTGAGACGTGTCTTTATTAGATGGTTACCTTTTAGTACAAGAGAAATTTTGGGTGACATTTGTTATTATTTTTATTTATTTATTTATTTGTTACATTTGTACCCCTCATTTCCCACCTATTTGCAGGCTCAATGTGGCATACATAATACCATACAGGCGTTCGCTAGTCGATTGTTAACAAATACAGGTTATATTGTGGTCGAATTGAGGTAGGTGTGTATCAGGCATCATGAGGATGGGAGGGATGAAGATTGTATATTGTCCAGTACGATCATTGGTTGTGTTGTGTTGCTAGGTGTGGGGATTTACGTTGGATCGGTGGGGTAGGCCTTTTTGAAGAGGGTGGTTTTTAGTGATTTTCTGAAGTTTAGATGGTCATGGATTATTTTCACAGCTTTAGGGAGTCCATTCTATAGTTGTGTGCTTTGGTAGGAGAAGCTGGATGCATAAATTGTTTTGTATTTCAGTCCTTTGCAATTTGGGTAATGTAGGTTTAGGTATGATTGTGATGATTCGAATCTGTTTCTGGTAGATCTATGAGGTCTATCATGTATCCTGGGACTATGCCGTAGATAATTTTGTGGACCAAGGTGCAGATTTTGAAGATGATCCGTTCTTTGATTGGGAGCCAGTGTAGCTTATCTCGGAAGGGTTTAGCGCTTTTGAAGGTTGTTTTACCAAATATCAGCCTGGCAGCTGTGTTTTGGGCAGTCTGGAGTTTTTTTGCGAGTTGGTCTTTTCATCCCGCATAGATTCCGTTGCAGTAGTCTGTATGGCTTAGGACCATTGATTATATTAGGTTTCAAAAAATTTCCCTTGGGAAGAAAGGTTTTATTCGTTTGAGTTTCCACATTGAGTAAAACATCTTCTTTATTACAGAGTTTACTTGGCTCTCAAGGGTAAGGTTACGGTCGATTATGACGCCGAGTAATTTTAGGCTGTCTGAGGTAGGGAGGGTATGTTCTGGGGTGTTTATGGATGTGGGTTTGTACTTGTTATGTTGAGATGAGAGGGTGAGGCAGTGTGTTTTTTCAGTGTTCAGTTTCAATTGGAATGAGTTTGCCCAGGAGTCCATGATGTTCAGGCCATCATTGATTTCATTGGTTATTTCTGTTAAGTCATGACTGAAGGGAATATAGATTGTGACATCATTTGCATAGATGAATGGGTTGAGGCCTCGGTTGGATAGGGACTTTGCCACTGGGATCATCATCATGTTGAAGAGTATTGGTGATAATTGTGATCCTTGAGGTACTCCACAGGTGGCTTTCCACGGTGGTGATATGTTTGAGTTTGATTTTACTTGGTAATTTCTAGTGGTTAGAGAACCCTTTATCCAGTTAAGTACATTTCCATCAATCCTGAAGTGGCCAAGGAGTCTTAGAGGGGCATAATCGAACGCGAACGCCCATCTCCATGGGCGTCTTTGTCCGAAAACGTGTACGTGAAGGGGTGGGACAGACCGTATTTTTGAAAAAAATGGGTGGCCATCTTTTTTTCGATAATACGGTTTGTGCCGGGCAAATGCATCAGATATGTGCGGATTTGAGCTGGGCGGTTTTGTTTTTCAGCGATAATGGAAACCGAAGGCGCCCAGCTCAAAAACGAACAAATCCAAGGCATTGGGTCATGGGAGGGGCCAGGATTCGTAGTGCACTGGTCCCCCTCACATGCCAGGACACCAACCGGGCACCCTAGGGGGCACTTGTAACAAGTAAAAAAAAAAAGTAAAATACCTCCCAAGTTGGAACACGAACAGAGCAGATCGTTTAACAAACACAAATGGATTTATTAATTGAAAAACAAATTGCACAATATGTATACACACAAACAGCCCGACACAGGCCGTGTTTCGCCCAACAGGGCTGCTTCAGGGGCTATAGAACACACTCTTTCTGTAGAGTGTGGTGAATATATGTTGAATGTACTCGTATTAAATATAATGGAGCTCGCTTTGATATGAAAAAAACAGCTTGATCAGGAATGCCGAAAATCAAAATGCTGACTCCGAGTCTATCCGACAGTCACATATCTCTACAGAAAGAGTGTGTTCTATAGCCCCTGAAGCAGCCCTGTTGGGCGAAACACGGCCTGTGTCGGGCTGTTTGTGTGTATACATATTGTGCAATTTGTTTTTCAATTAATAAATCCATTTGTGTTTGTTAAACGATCTGCTCTGTTCGTGTTCCATCTTGGAGTTTGCAGACCGTCTGCCTTTGTGTCTTCAAATACCTCCCAAGTCCATAGCTCCCTTCCTTTGGGTGCTGAGCTCCTCAAATCCCCCCCAAAACCCACTGCCCACAACTCTACACCATTACCATAGCCATTATGGCTGAAGGGGGGCACCTAGATGTGGGTACAGTGGGTTTTGGGGGCGATTTGGAGGGCTCCCATTTACCACCACAAGTGTAACAGGTAGGGAGGGGATGGCCTGGGTCCACCTGGCTGACGTCCACTGCACCCACTAACAACTGCTCCAGGGACCTCCATACTGCTGTGATGGAGCTGGGTATGACATTTGAGGCTGGCATACAGGCTGGAAAAAAAAGTTGTTAAAGTTGGGGGGTTTTTTGGTGGGAGGGGGTTAGTGACCACTGGGGGAGTCAGGGGTGGTCATCCCCAATTCCCTCCGGTGGTCATCTGGTCATTTAGGGCACTTTTTTGGGACTTGTTCGTGAAAAAAAGGGGCCAAAAAAAGTGTCCTAAATTCGCACTAAAAATGGCCATTTTTTTCGATTATCGAGTGAAAGCGCCCATCTCTGCTCAGCCAATAAACACGCCCCAGTCCCACCTTCACCATGTCTCTCACATGCCCCCGTCAACTTTGTTCGTTCACTGCGACGGAGTGCAGTTGAAGACGCCCAAAATCGGCTTTCGATTATACTGATTTGGGCGCCTTTACGAGATGGGCGCCTATCTCCCGATTTGGGTTGAAATCTGGGCACACATCACTTTCGAAAATAAGGCTGTTAGTAGTATATTGTGGTTGACCATGTCGAATGTGCTCGACATGTCGAATTGGAGGAGAAGTATACTTTTACCAGTGGCTATTTCTCCAATCCCTCTGAACCTCTGCCGTCTGCAAGGATATATTATTTACTTACTTTACTTCATTTGATGACACACCTCACTATTAAGCTCAAGGCAATGTGCTGCTGGGTATTTGTATATCCCTTTACGAGGTAGTTTTATTTCATGTGGCCATTTCTTTGGCCTTTTTTTGGAGCATTTTGTGTTGGTGAGTAAGTGGCATCTTCAAAAAGGGCTTTGGGTAAGACTAGAGGGGTCTTTTAGTAGATGATGTTTAGGTTCAAAACAGATCTGTTGGGGAAAGGGTTGTGGGTGGTTTTGGGTGTCCTATTCACCTGAGTTTTGTTGCATAAGGTGGAAAATGCAGTGTACCTGAATTATTTTCCTACTCTGACCTACACATGACTGTAGGAATGCTTCCTTTATATGTGCCTTAAAGTACATATTTTGTAGTGATTCCTTTAAAAATTGAACCCGCAAGTAGAGGAGTAGCCTAGTGGTTAGTGCAGTGGACTTTGATCCTGGGGAACTGGGTTCAATTCCCACTGCAGCTTGTTGTGACTCTGGGCAAGTCACTTAGCCCTCCATTGCCCCAGGTACAAATAAGTACCTGTACTTACTATGTAAACTGCTTTGAATGTTGTTGCAAAAACCACAGAAAGGCAGTATATCAAGGCCCATTCCCTTCTGATTATCAAGCACCTATACAATTTGCATCAGCTAGTGTGCATGTTGAGTAAATTATATGCAGAGATTCTAAAATCACAACCCCACCCATACATTCATTCCTCTAAATACCTTTCCTCCCCAGACCCCATGCAGGTAAAACTATGCACAACATCTCACTATATATATATATACCCTCTAATGCTATAATCCTGTGCACCCAATTTTACGCTTACCATGCAAAAGTGAACACACAGGTTATAGAATACATACAGTTTCATGCATACCTTAATTGACAAATTAGCTGCTAATTGGCACTAACAACCAATTATTTATGTTAATTAGCACTAATTTATGCATTTAGTTGGGATTCTATAAATTTAGCATACAAATTGTAGAGGGTACAGCTGCAAGAGGGTATGTATGTGGGAGGGGTATCGGCAGGTCAGAGGTGCTCCCTGCACGTATATGCTAAGATTCTAGAATGCTATCAGTTATCACTTAACTGGTAGCGTTTAGGCAGAAGCATTTATACCAGCCTTTGGCATGATATAAGTGATCGTGCCCAAGTTCAGTTGTGTAGGGGTATATTCTACATTCTGTAAACTGTGCCTAAAAATATGCCTATCTGGTTTATAGAATATGCCTAGCGACCATGCCTGCACCTAACTCTAGGTGCATCCATTTACGCCAAGTAAAACCTGGTGTATATACTGGCACTTAAGTTAGGCATAGTGCAGGTGTATCCTATAACCATGCACATAGATTTTCAGAACGCCCATGGTCCACCCATTCAAAGCCGATGGCCACACCCCTTTTTTGGCAGTGCACATTAGAATTTACACATACCACTTTACAGAATATGCCCAGCAAGCTTTATGTGTAAATTCTAATTAATGCCAATTAATATCAACAATTGCTTGTCAAGTGGCAATTATCAGCACTGGTTGGCTTGTTAAGTATTTAAATTGTGCATGCAAATCCAGAATATGACCGAATTTGTAAACACAATTCCGGTCACGCTATATAGAATCCGAAGGATAATGTGGACTTATGCTAGTATTCTATAGCGGCAATTATGCACATAATTGCTGATATAAAATTCGTGCTTAGCATGCATCATCCCAATGCATAACTTTAGGCAACCTGTAGAGAATTACCCCCATAATTTTTACCAGCATTAAAGCTGGGCAATTTTCAAAAGCCTATTGTACGCAAGTAATTTACTCATACAAAACCTTTTGAAAAGCAACATCAGAACTTTTGTTTCTGTTTGCTACAAAATTAAAAAGGCAGTTCATGTGAGGTTAGATTATGTTAATTAGAAACAGTGGTCGTTCATGTGAGGTTAGATTGGAAACAGTAGCAGTTCGTGTGAGGTTAGATTACTCCAGTAGTGATACCAGACAGATCCTCACTGGGGAACTAACTTTTTAAAATCTTGAATCATTAAAGGAGAAATTAGTGGCAGAGTAGTAGGCCTCAAAGCCTAAACAGTGAATGAATCCAAAGCTCTCACAATGAAAGAAAATTTTGTTTTTCATTTCAAAGCATAAGGGGCAAAAAGGAAAACAAAGTCAATACATTTGCAAGTTTTCATGTGGAAGAAAGAGATGCACATTTGCAATTTACCAAAAAAGCTTTCTACATTAATTGACTTCATTTAGTTTGCTTCTTTTAATTTTCTGTCATTAAATTCTCTTTGGAGATGTTACATTATTTATCGTTTTTTGGGGAGCTAAGGGAAAGAGAGAAAGGATTTTTGTTAACATTTCATCCCACTCTTCCTTTTCAGACTGTTCTACAAACACGTTTTAATGAGATCACTAAACATAGTTTTCTTATGATTTAATCCAACTCCAGCATCTGTGGTGGTTTTGATTTAAATCAAAATAGTGTTCTTTTGAAGCCAAACCACAAGTCAATCTGTGTCAGTTTATTAAAACTTGCATGTTCTTTTAAAAGTTTCTGGACAATTTCTGCAACAAAATAAAACAAGGTTGAATGCTAAGCATTTCAGTGAATAAACTTAATTTGTGATGTGTTGTCTGAATAATATCATAACTCCACTCAAAGGGGTATAATTCTATAACAGTGTACCTGTATATAGGTACCTAGAGAGTGCCTATATGCAGCTATTCTATAAAGGTCTCTCTGATGTGATATTTATTTATTTACTTATTTAATTAATTTATAGCTCACCTATCCAAACATCTAGGCGAGGTACAATAAAGTAATAAGTTAAAAAAACACAAACAATAGACAATCTTACTAAGAATAAAGAATCTTACAAATCACAAACTCAGATCCCCAATCAGCCAAATGCCCTATAAAATAGCCAGGTTTTTAGCAATTTCTTGAACTGGGGAGCAGATGCCAACTAGAGCATAACCAATGGTAATGAATTCCACAAACGAAGACCAGCAATAAAAAAAACTGCGAATTTCCTCCAAACGTACCAGATGAAAAGATGGAATGACCAATGAATTCTGGTTTTGAGACTATAATGCCCGAGAAGGACAATAAGACTGTCAAGTGCGCACTAAGGCCTCAGGAGCAACACCCTGCTGCGCTTGAAACACCAATAACAAAAGTTTAAATTGTATACTCTGTGCCACGGAAACCAATGCAACAACCTCAACTGAGGCGTAATAAGCACCTCTCGACCCAAACTCAAAAGAACCCATGCACCAGAGTTCTGTGCAACCCGCAAGACCCACAAAGTTGTATGCAGCAAACCGCACAACAAAGCATTACAATAATCAAAAGAAGATGACACATAGCTCTGCAGCACAGTATGAAAATTCTAGATATCTGAAGTCATATCATCCGCAGTTTAAAGAAAATAACCTCAACCATAGCAGCCACCTGTGGTCTAAAAGACAGCCTTGTGTCCAAAATCACCCCTAAACTATGAAGCGAAAAAACCACTGGCACAAAAACAGATTCTAACTCAAATCCAGAAACAGGACATGATTCTTCTAAATGGGACAACCATAAAATTTGTGTCTTCACTACATTCAATGAAAGACCAAAGCATCCAAAGTTGCACTCTCTGAAAAGAAGTCCTCACCAATGCAATAACATCATATTTCTTAGAAGGAACTGGAAAAAAAGTTGAAAATCATCCACATAAAGATGATAACTAACCCCCAGATCATCCAACACCTGACACACAGGACACATATACAAATTAAACAAAATTGCTGATAAACAGGAGCCTTGTGGCACTCCAGAAACCACAGGTACCCACCACAAAACAGAAGTATGCTGAGCCGTCTGGGAAAAAAAAAGGTCTATCAAAAAGGACCGAACCCAGTCCAGAATCTTAACTGTCATCCCAAAACAACGAAGTCGTTCTAACAGCATAACATGATTGTATCAAAAGCAGCTGCAACATCCAATGATATCAACAAATACCGCTGCCCCTGCTCAAAACCAAGACAAATTTAATCAGTCATTGTAAAAAGTAAAGTTTCCATATTAGGCTTAGATTGAAAGCCAAACTGGCATGAATCCAACAAAGACCATTGCTCTACAAAATCATTGAGTTGAAATAACACAATCTTCTTAAGCACCTGTGTGAGTTGATTCTTGTCTTTGGCATCTAACAACAGAACACCCTTCTTCACATTTTCCACACTGAATAATATATACTACATTTAAGGATGAGCATGAGTAGGATTCCTTTACGTTGTCTCTTTAGCATCTGGACAATCTCTCCAACATAGCACCTGGGCTTCCTATAAATCGTAAAATTATACTGCTTTGACACTTTCTGATCACTTTCCATCTCTCCTTGTTTCTTACCCCTCCCATGTCTCCACCCCTTCCTTTCCCCCTTGAGACTGGCATTGGAACGCTTATATGTTTCACTTATATATTCTGATATTTTGTCATCTTTTGCTCATACTGTCCTGACAAGAGGATGAAAGTTCTGGCTTTCAAATGCTAGTCAAAAAATGCAATGAGTTAGTCCAATAAAAAGAATTATTTTCTTTTTCTTCTTTTCTTTATTCTTTTTGTTTTGTTTTATTTTTTATTTTTATTTATGAAGCCTTAAAGCAGACTAGCATGGTAAACCACCAACACTTTATCCATTAATATTGTTTCTAATCTTTCCTACCATGAAAGATAGAGAGGGGACCATTTCAATACTACAGTACAATCTTGATTATCTGACCTTCGCTAATCTGATCATCTGGCATATCCTACAGAACACCCCCCCCCTTCTCAGTGACATCATCGTGTTGCCGTTAAGAAGTGTGTGGGGTGACATCACTGAGATAAGTGCACCTTCCTTCAATAATACCACATACAAGTGTTTTTCTCTCATATAATTCACATATGCTCCTTCTAGTATTGGTAGTGGATAATACTGAGACCAGATTTGGATTGTATTGATTGTTTTATTTATTTATTTATTGCATTTGTATCCCCCATTTTCCCAACTATTTGCAGGCTCAATGTGGCTTACAGAGTTTTGTTATGACAAAGCCATTACAGGAAATCAAATATAGTTACTATTGTGCAAAGATTGAGTAAGAGAAGAGAGAAGGAAGGTGTTAGGCAGGATAGTATAGACTGTGAACTTTAATATCTGGATGGGTTGGTGAGGTAGTTTTGTAAGGCTATGGGTTCTCTTTGTAGACCTTGTTGAAGAGATATGTTTGACGTTGCTGGAGCTTTTTGTATATATAAATGTAAGTTAACATCATGTTAACATTTTACTTTATCTTTTAGATATAAATGTAATATAACTGTGATACATGTATGAGAAAACAAGTGAATGAGGGATGAACATTAGTGAGAGTGTATGTATGCATGAGGATATAAATAGATAGCTTTAGTTCATTATTGGTAAAAAAAAAAGTAACTACTTATTATTTGTTGTGATAGTCACCTTATTTGGACTGAAAACACAGACGTTTGCTCACTGTTGTTCATACGAACACATGGGAGATGTTCAATGATAGAGAAACTTACTAGAAGGAGAGCATCACCCTAGTGATGTAGGAAGTACTCTTGTAGCCAGGACCTGCCCACCAGGGGATGTACTATCCAGAAGCGGAGCCAGGTTGATGGCGCAGGGGGAGCGAGAGCAGACTTCCACCAGTGCCAGAGCACATTTTCAATCCAACACATTGGCAAAAAGTAGGCGTCAGTGCCGGCAGAACTCCGTTTGGGGGAGCGGCCGCTCCCCTGGCACCCCCCTGGCTATGCCACTGGTACTATCCTCTTGCACGGAGGATATGTCTCCAAGTGCTGCCCGGGAGGGAAGGGTTAGGACAGCTGTTGTAGATAGCTGGGTGGCTGGTGGACATGAGGATCACCTGGTGACTTCCCTGCCTGGTGCGAAGGTGGCGGACCTCACGCATCACCTAGATAGGATTTTAGATAGTACTGGGGAGGAGCCAGCTGTCTTGGTACATGTGGGTACCAATGACATAGGAAAATGTAGGAGAGAGGTTCTGGAAGTCAAATTTAGGCTCTTAGTAAAGCTCAAATCCAGAACCTCTAGGGTAGCATTTTCTGAAATGCTACCTGTTCCACATGCAGGGCCCAAGAGACAGGTAGAGCTCTGGAGTCTCAATGTGTGGATGAAATGATTTTATTATTTATTTATTTGGATTTTGCTCACACCTTTTTCAGTAGTAGCTCAAGGTGAGTTACATTCAGGTACACTGGATATTTCTCTATCCCAGGAGGGCTCACAAACTAAGTTTGTACCTGAGGCAATGGAGGGTTAAGTGACTTGCCCAAGATCACAAGGAGCAGCAGTGGGATTTGAACCGGCCATCTCAGGATTGCAAAGCCAGTACTCTAACCACTAGGCCACTCCGATGGTGCAGGGAGGAGGGTTTTAGATTTTTTAGGAACTGGGCAACATTCTGGGGAAGGGGGAGCCTATTCTGAAAGAATGGGCTCCACCTTAACCAGGGTGGGACCAGGCTGCTGGCATCGGCATTTAAAAAGGAGATAGGGTAGCTTTTAAACTAAAAACTGGAGGAAGGCTGACAGTCGCTCAAAAGCGCATGGTTCGGGATAAGGTATCTTTCAAAGATATCACCAAAACAGGGAAGATAGAGTATCCTGATAGTGAGGTTGCAAAAGAGACCATAGTAGATCAGGTGTCCTTAAATAAAAATAAAAATCAGACAAAAGATTGCAAATTAATACTGTCAAGTACTGAGCATGATGTAAATAGGAACAACAAACATAGTTTGAAATGTCTATATGCGAATGCCAGGAGCCTAAGAAATAAGATGGGAAAATTAGAATATAATGCACTAAATGAAAAATTAGATATAATAGGCATCTCTGAGACCTGGTGGAAGGAGCATAACCAGTGGGACACTGTCATACCAGGGTACAAATTATATCATAGTGATAGGGTGGATCAAATTGGTGGAGGGGTAGCATTGTATATTAACAAGAGCCTTGAATCAAAAGGATTGAAAATTCTGCAGGAAACAAAACACTTCTTGGAGTCACTATGGATTGAAATTCTATGTGTAAAGGGGAAAAGGATAGTGATAGGCGTGTACTACTGCCTGCCTGGCCAGGATGAACAGACGGATGCAGAAATGTTAAAGGAAATTAGGGACGCAAACAAACTGGGCAACACAATAATAATAATAGGTGATTTCAATTACCCTGATATTGACTGGGTAAATGTAACATCGGGGCACGCTAGGGAGGTAAAATTCCTTGATGAAATCAAGGACTGCTTTATGGAGCAGCTGGTACAGGAGCCGACAGTTTATTAACTGACAACACAACATTTTTATAAGTGAGGAGACCAACGAAGTTTTTGATTTAACAACAATTGTGTGCAAATTTTCATCGGCGTATAATATTACACTGCAACATCTGAGATTGATCAAGACCCCTGAGGCAGGCCTTAGGGCTGAAATACGGCCGTGTCGGGTCATTTTTTGGAAACCCAATAAAGTTTTTTTTTGGTATCCTCCTTGGTTTCTCCTCACTTCTTTTTGTTTCACGTTTGCTGTTCAAAAACACCATCCTGGAAGCCCAGGCCAAATATATTCCGCGTATTAAAAAATGAGGATGGAAGAGCAAACGACAGCCGGCATGGTTAAAAAGTGAGGTGAAGGAAGCTATTAAAGCTAAAAAAAAATCCTTCAGAAAATAGAAGAAGGAACTGACTGAAAATAATAAGGAATGTCAAGTCAAATGCAAAGTGCTGATAAGGAAGGCTAAGAGGGACTTCGAAAAAAAGATTGCATTGGAAGCCAAAACAAATAGTAAAAAAAAAATTTAAGGTATATGAAAAGCAGGAAGCCGGCAAAAGAATCGGTTGGACCGCTAGATGACCGAGGAATAAAAGGGGCGATCAGTGAAGACAAAGCCGTAGAGGAGAGATTAAATGAATTGCTTGCTTCAGTCTTTACCAAGGAAGATTTGGGTGGGATACCGGTGCCGGAAATGGTATTCGAAGCTGATGAGTTAGAGAAACTTAATGAATTCTCTGTAAACCTGGAGGATGTAATGGGGCAGTTCTACAAACTGAAGAGAAGCAAATCTCCTGGACTGGAAGGTATTCATCCCAGAGTACTGATAGAACTGAAAAATGAACTTGCGGAATTATTGTTAGTAATATGTAATTTATCCTTAAAATCGAGCGTGGTACCGGAAGACTGGAGGATGGCCAATGTAACGCCAATTTTTTAAAAAGGTTCCAGAGGAGATCTGGGAAATTATAGACAAGTGAATCTGATGTCGGTGCCGGGCAAAATGGTAGAGACTATTATAAAGAACAAAATTACAGAGCATATTCAAAAGCATGGCTTAATGAGACAAAGTCAACATGAATTTAGTGAAGGAAATCTTGCCTCACCAATCTACTACATTTCTTTGAAGGGGTGAACAAACACGTGGATAAAGGTGAACCGATTGATATTGTGTATCTGGATTTTCAGAAGGTGTTTGACAAAGTACCTCATGAAAGACTCCAGAGGAAATTGGAGAGTCATGGGATAGGAGGTAGTGTTCTATTGTGGATTAAAAACTGGTTAAAAGATAGAAAACAGAGAGTAGGGTTAAATGGTCAGTATTCTCAATGGAGAAGGGTAGTTAGTGGGGTTCCCCAGGGGTCTGTGCTGGGACCACTGCTTTTTAACATATTTATAAATGACCTAATGATGGGAGTAATTAGTGAGGTAATTAAATTTGCTGATGACACAAAGTTATTCAAAGTCATTAAATCGTGGGAGGATTCTGAAAAATTACAAGAGGACCTTATGAGACTGGGAGACTGGGCGTCCAAATGGCAGATGACGTTTAATGTGAGTAAGTGCAAAGTGATGCATGTGGGAAAGAGGAACCCGAATTATAGCTACATCATGCAAGGTTCCATGTTAGGAGACACAGACCAAGAAAGGGATCTAGGTGTCGTTGTTGATGATACGTTGAAACCTTCTGCTCAGTGTGCTGCTGTGGCTAAGAAAGCAAATAGAATGTTAGGTATTATTAGGAAAGGAATGGAAAACAAAAATGAGGATGTTATAATGCCTTTGTATCGCACCATGGTGCGACCGCTCCTCAAATATTGTGTTCAATTCTGGTCGCTGTATCTTAAAAATGATATAGTGGAATTAGAAAAGGTGCAGAGAAGGGTGACAAAAATGATAAAGAGGATGGGACAACTTCCCTATGAGGAAAGGCTAAAGTGGCTAGGGCTCTTCAGCTTGGAGAAAAGGCAGCTGAGGGGAGATATGATAGAGGTCTATAAAATAATGAGTGGAGTGGAACGGGTAGATGTGAAGCATCTGTTTACGCTTTCCAAAAATACTAGGACTAGGGGGCATGTGATGAAGCTACAAAGTAGAAAATTTAAAACAAATCAGAGAAAATCTTTCTTCACTCAACATGTAATTAAACTCTGGGATTCATTGCCAGAAAATGTGGTAAAGACGGTTAGCTTAGCGGAATTTAAAAAAGGGTTGGATATTTTCCTAAAAGGAAAAGTCCATAAGCTATTATTAAGATGGACTTGGGGAAAATCCACTGCTTATTTCTAGGATAAGCAGCATAAAATGTTTTGTATTTTTTTAGGATCTTGCCAGGTATTTGTGACCTGAATTGGCTACTGTTGGAAACAGAATGCTGGGCTTAATGGACTTTTGGTCTGTCCCAGTATGGCAATACGTATGTACTTATGCACCTTCTACGAATAGCCTTTAACCCTAGGGTGGCATTCCGTTTGGGTGATTCCTAACTCTGAGAATTTCTCCTTTTCACACACAATTTTTTAATATTTTGATTATTTAATTTAATTTTATATGAAGCTCTCTATTTATGATCTCTAAGTTAAGTTCTTTAAGTAAGTTCAAGAAACCCTGGTTCATAACATTAACACATAGCCAGAAATAAAACAAATAGAACATAATCCTTTTTTGCAGCTGAGTGAGAAATGAGGAAAACTTATGTAAGGATGCACTAAGCCTATTAACTAGCACAGTTTAGTAAAAGAGTCCTTCAGTTAAATAGTTATTTATTTATTTGTTAAGATTTCTCACATTAGTCAAAAGCAAATTTGTGATATATTCATGTGGGTTCAGTTTGCATTAGTTCTGTGCCTCTCATGTATCACTCCAATATAGTAATAGTTAATGTGCCTTGTAATGCATTTACAAGTATAAAAATTGTTTCAGAAAAGAGCATTTGGAAACTAATTCCCTTGAAACCAATGTAGTGTTGCACACATGGAGGGGCATAATCGAACGCGAACGCCTATCTCAATGGGCGTCTATGTCTGAAAACGGGTACGTGAAGAGGCGGGACAGACTGTATTTTCGAAAAAATGGATGTTTTTCAGCTGGGCGTTTGTTTTGTTTAGCGATAATGGAAACTAAAAATGCCCAGCTCAAAAATGTCCTAATCTGAGCCATTTGGTCATGGGAGGGGCCAGGATTCGTAGTACACTGCCCCCCCCTGATATGCCAGGACACCAACTGGGCACCCTAGAGGTCAGTGCGGTGGACTTCAGAAAAAGCTCCCACATGCATAGCTCCTTTACCATGGGTGCTGAGCCCCCAACCCCCCTCCCTCAAAACCCACTACCCAAAAATGTACAACACTACCATAGCTCTTAGGGGTGAAGGGGGCACCTACATGTGGGTACAGTGGGTTTTGGAGACCTTCCATTTACCAGCACAAGTGTTACAGGTAAGGGGGGAGTGGGCCTGGGTCTACCTGGCTGAAGTGCACTGCGGTATCCACTAAAAGTGCTCCAGGGACCTGCATACACACAGGCCTCTAGGACTTGTTGCTGCTATATAACCTTGGCACAGCAGTTGACACCTGAAGACTAATCTCTCCGAAAACTTCCTTTATTGGAATAAGCACGCTTACTCACAGTTAACTGCAGATCAGAGGTTGTGCCCCACTGGCAACGAGTCTCGCTGGTAATGAGATGAGCAGTAGGTCAGAGCTGGCAGAATGCTGTACAATGCCCTCTTTCAGCCACTTTCATGGTAAGAACTAAGTTCTGTAACGTGGCTTAACAATTGAAAGGGATCTAAAACTGGCTTACAAAAATGGCCACTACCTCAAGGACTACCGGAAACAAAACAGGGCACACTCTGACCCAGTAAGCAGGGGGAAAAGCACCATGGGAGTAGAGCCTACCAACTACCAACATCGTGAGCATATGCCACAAGCTAGTGGAATCACGAAGCCCAATACCCTACACCCACATAACAGAAAAAGTGTCACACTCACCCGAGAGCCACATCAGAACCAGAGAAAGGCTGTCACAGGATAGAACACATTCTGCTGTCATGGAGGTGGGTACAGCATTTGAGGCTGGCATAGAGGCTGGAAAAAAGTTTTTAAAGTGTTTTTTTTTTTTTTTGGTGGGAGGGGGTTAGTGACCACTGGGGGAGTCCAGGGAGGTCATCCCCCATTCCCTCCAGTGGTCATCTGGGCAGTTGGTGCACTTTTCTGGGACTTGTTCGTGAAAAAAAGGGTCCAAACAAAGTGACCCAAAATCGCGGTAAAAACGCCTTTTTTTCGATTATCAGCTAAAGACGCCCATCTCTGCTCGGCCGAAAACCACGCCCCAGTCCCGCCTTCTTCACGCCTCCGACACGCCCCCGTCAACTTTACCCATTTCCACGACGGATTGCAGTTGGAAACGCCCAAAATCGGCTTTCAATTATACCGATTTGGGCGCCTTTGCGAGAAAGACGCCCATCTCCCGTTTTGGGTCGCAATATAGGCGTTTTTCTTTTTCTATTATAAGCAGGATAGGCTAACACAATTGAAGCAGCCTTAATTTAGGTCACAAAAGAATAGTCTGTAAGGTAAAAAAAAAAATCAGTGACTTGGTATGGTGACTGAGGGAACACTGCAACAGTTTGTTCAGCAAGAACCCCACCATTAATCCTTTCCTGTAATTCTACTCTATTCACCTTCTCCCCTGCCTGACTCAATAGAATTTAAAACCTGCTGTCAGCACAGTAACTTACCCAGAACCCATTCATTTCTCAGTCAAGGCATTTGGAATGTTTGCAGATTTGTCGGTGAATAGGAACACAGTGTAAATCTGGTCTGAAGAGTGCTCTTTTATGTCAGATAAATTGTTACCGTGTGATGTGTATGGCAAGTGTTAGAAATCATCAGGGTTTTGACACCAATCATCTTTTCAGATAGCTGTGGTAGCTGGTTTCGGTATAGCCTCAGGAAAAAAAATATTTATAGCTGAAGAAAAATATGAAGCCGCTTCTGTTAAACATAGCTGCCTACTTATCTCTAACAAGGAGGTGTGGAGGAGTGGCCTAGTGGTTAAAGCACCAGTTTTGTAATCAAGAGGTAGCCAGTTCAAATCCCACTACTGCTCCTTGTAATGTTGGGCAAGTCACTTAACCCTCCATTCTCTCAAATACAAATTTAGATTGTGAGTTCCCCTGGGGCAGAAAAACATCCAAAGTACCTGAATGTAACTTAGCTTGAGCTACTACTGAAAAAAAAGGTGCAAGCAAATCTAAATAAATAAGGACATTGGCTATCATAATAAAGCTTTAGATGTTTTAATTTTCTGTTCAGCACATCTCCAGTAAACAAATATTAAAAGATATATATAAATTCCTCCCTCCCTGAGTGATGTGGACTGGAATTTTTAATATGATGTCTAAGTCAGACTTTGGACATTTCACGCTAAACTCCAGATTCTATATAGTACTCTTAGCAATCCGCACCAAAATCCAGGTGTATTCTGTAACAACACGCATAACTTAATTGGCTTAATAAGCTAATTAGCATTAAAAAGCACTAATTGTCAATAATTAGAATTTACGCACACAACTCACTAAGCCTATTCTATAATGAACTGTGCCTAAATTCTAATGCTTGCAGTTCAAAAGGGGCATGGCTTTGAGCAGGGATATGGTTGTTTCATGGGCATTTTAAAATTTACACATGTAGTTATAGAACATGGCCCAGTGTGCATAAATCTATGCACAGGGATTTATGCCATGTTTTCATTGGTGTAAATGAAGGTGCATAGTTTTAGGCATTGAGATATCGAATAAGTGTATTCTATATATCGTGCCTAAATCTAGGTGCCGCTTATAGAATATGCATAGTTGAAAATGTTTTCCGCTTGGATTTTTTAGGCTCCATATATAGAATCTCGCACTAAATGTCTCAGATCCAAATAGAAAACATGACCATTTTCAAAACCACAAAGGACTAGCTTCTACATATGATGCTTAAAAAATCAGCACCGAAATGAAATACACCTAGGCGTATTCTATAAAGTGCACCTTAATTTAGGTGTACTTTATAGAATAAACCTCAATTTCTATGCCGAGCATATTAACATGGCTACCTTGCTACCTTATTCATTATATAGATTACTTTTTAATGTAACTCTTATCTCAGTCTAGTGATACTAGACATTCTTTGAAATGTCTTCTGTGGGCTTACAGTTGTGTTTCAGAAACTGCTGCAGTTAAAAATGTTCTAGTGAGAATGGTTCTTTCCACAGTCCTGCTTTCTCCTCACCTCCTTGCCTTCTCACAGAGGAAAAATGGCATTTGCTTCAATTAATTAGTATAGTGAGGCTTCATTGCTCAGAAAGAATGTATGGTTTTTTTTTTCCACTACAATTTAGAATTTCATGCTGATCCAGTTGCCAACATTCGGATCATTCTTACCCACTGCTGTGATACTTATTCTTTGATCCAGACCAGTTTGTAACCTGACCCACTCAGATGTGTTTCTTATAATAGCCTGGCAAGACAAAACCAAATCAGCTCCATTTATCTTAATGGGCTTTTTCAGACATGAAGCCCTGCCAATCTTTTGTGAAGAAGAAAAAGAATCTGGGTATCTGATGGGCTTTGAAATGCCATCTGATGTTTAATGTTATTGTGCTCTGTTCTCACAGTGGTGTGCTGAATCATATCTTAAAAGTTCAACAACCATTCAGCCACAGCCACCATTCAATAAAACTGTGTCGCTATCAAAGATCTGAATTTATAAAATGCTGCCAGGGCAAACAAAGCAGATGTCTCAGATAATTCTCTCCACAATGCAGACTCCATGGCCAAACAGTCTTTGACTGTGAGGTTTGTATGTTTAACATTGTTTCCTACTCTCTATTGGGGTAATTTAAAAAAATGTTTTAATGCAAGTAAAGGCATATTTACATCCACAAAAGGGTTTTATTTTTCAAAAATAATGTCTGTTGGCAACATATGATACAAAACATCAAACATACAACTAGAACCACAAACATACAAGTTTTGAAAGTAGTTTCCTTCCCCTCCCCCCTTCTTAGCCAATAGGAAGTACTGTTGCCTATGCCTTTAAGATCCTACTGTGTGCTATAGGTGTTAATGTGTCCCAAAAAGGTGTCCACATTTGCAAAAAATGATCTCCCTTTAGTAAAGATAAATCTGAAATCCCCTTGCGCTCCAGAGCAGAGAGCTGAATCATAGCTGATCTCCAATGTGAAATCGTAGGTGAACGTGAAGCGAGCCAGGCATGCAAAATCAGCATAATCGAAAGCCAATTTTGGGCGTTGTCAACTGCTTTCTGTCGCGGGGATGACTAAAGTTCACAGGGGCGTGTCGGAAGCATAGCGAAGTTGGGACTGGGGTGTGCCTTACATATGGGCGTCCTCGACCGATAATGGAAAAAAGAAGGGCATCCCTGACGAGCACTTGGACGACTTTACTTGGTCCATTTTTTCTTACGACCAACCCTCAAAAAGGTGCCCAAACTGACCAGATGACCACCGGAGGGAATCGGGGATGACCTCCCCTTACTCCCCCAGTGGTCACTAACCCCCTCCCACCCTAAAAAAACTTTTAAAATATTTTTTGCCAGCCTCAAATGTCATACCCAGCTCCCTGACAGCAGTATGCAGGTCCCCGGAGCAGTTTTAGTGGGTGCACTGCACTTCAGGCAGGCGGACCCAGGCCCATCCCCCCCTACCTGTTACACTTGTGGTGGTAAATGTGAGCCCTTCAAAACCCACCAGAAACTCACTGTACCCACATGTAGGTGCCTCCCTTCACCCCTTAGGGCTATGGTAGTGTTGTACAGTTGTGGGTAGTGGGGTTTGGGGGGGGGGGCTGGGGGGGGCTGGGGGGGTTGGGGGGCTCAGCACCCAAGGTAAGGGAGCTATGCACCTGGGAGCAATTTCTGAAGTCCACTGCAGTGCCCCCTAGGGTGTTCGGTTGGTGTCCTGGCATGTTAGAGGGACCAGTGCACTACGAATGCTGGCTCCTCCCACAACCAAATGGCTTGAATTTGGTTATTTCTGAAATGGGCGTCCTCGGTTTCCATTATGGCCGAAAACCGGGGATGACCATCTCTAAGGACAACCATCTCTAAGGTCGACTTAAATTTCACAATTTGGGCATCCCAGTATTATCGACATGAAAGATGGACGCCCATCTTGTTTCGATAATATGTGTTTCCCCTCCCCTTCGCCGGGATGTCCTGCAAGGACGTCCTCAGGAAAACTTGGGTGCCCCTTTTGATTATGCCCCTCAAGGTAAACCTTTCTTGATAAGTACTGAGACCCCCCCCCCCCCCCCCACACACACACACACACACACTTTCCTCTGGAGGAGAAGTAATAATATTCTCCCACCCACTGCTTTCACAGTTTAACATGCTCTGCATCCGTTAATTTGGTTTGTTGTAAACACTCCACCAATGCTCCATGGTGTCTCAATTATGACAAGATCTTAGATATTTAAAATAAGAGAGGCTATCCCCGAGACATTCCATGAGATAAAGCGAGGCCCCCTTGTTTTAGCCATAGTCCCATTCGGTTGACAGACGAAAAACAAGGATCCAGCTATGAAATATCCCTAGGGTGCCCAGCCTTACCCCAGGGAGTGTCACATATGGCACACCACAGACAACAAAAGCACTATCATATACCCCTAAGAAGGGTGCATACACAGAGCATGAGCAGCAGCACAAAACAGTAAGTGCATACATAATCTACCCAATACCCATCCTATCCTCCACCCCCACAACTATCCACGCCCCCTCACACCACCCCCTTTAATCCAGATAAACATGTCTACTCTCTCCTGTGGAGGAAAGACTGTTAGTCACAATCATGCTAAGGGGTACCCCCTCCCTCACACATAAGAACATGATATGGCAGAAAAAACACTGGAAATATGACCCCCTGTTTAGTACAAGTATACTGAAGGTGGCAAACCCAAGCTCCAAAAGCTCTAAGGATGTACGCTTTCAACAATGTTTGAAATGTCATTTAGACCAAAGGCGAAATGCTCTATGTGGACAGTTCATGGTAAGGTATTCATCCAGTCGCACGCCTGATCAGGTGAGGCATACTGTCTCAAGCCAAATTGACATGAGTCAAGCCAATTTCTCTCATTTAGCCAGCCACTGAGTTGAATACAGACTGTTCTATAAGTTTTCCAAGAAAAGGAATGTTACATACTGGCTGGTCGTTTTTGAACTTGACCAGGTCAAGGGAACTCTTTTTCAATAGGGGGTGTTCCTCAAACCTAGAAAATCCTTTTACTAGTGATAGAATCAGGGATGGAATGACCATTTGGGCAACCGTGCAGTGCCCAATGGCCCAGAGGCTCTAGGGGGGCCAGAGGCTCTGCCCGGATGTCTGCCGCACAGTTTGTCTATTTTCAAAAATGTAATTCCTAAGAAAGCCTAGTCCCTCGGTTATATTCCGCATTGAACTGTAAAAGGTGTATGCGATATATAAGAAATGAATTGTACTGTATAGAGGTTTCACCCCTTTTGCAGAACACCATCTATCTTATGACCCTTTTAATTGGCTGAAGATTTGATTACCTGTGTAAATCCTAGAACTGCCACTGAATCAAGGAAAGCAATGGTAGATGTCTTTGGTGTTTCAACGTCTAGGTAAAAGTCTAACATAATCACTAACCCAGAGAAGCTCAGGGTTATCTCTATTACCAGATCCAGGAATTCTTGCACAGATGCGTTGCTCTGAGGTGTTCAGTAGACCACAAGCAACCACATTGGTTCCTCTTAGCTGGATTGAGGCATTTTGATGGAGACAGGTTAAGGATGGCAACTCTGTGCAGTTTGTCTTTCAGATCAGGACTGCTATCCCTCCACCCTGCTTGACTGCTATCCCTCCACCCTGCTTCTCTTGATCTTGCTTCAAGCTGAATTGTGAATCATTTTTATCCAACCAGGTTTCTGTTATTCCCAGTTGGTATTCACTGAAACATCATGAATCATAGGAAAATGTTTATTGGCTGACTTAGAATTCACTAGGCCTAAGGGGCCCTTTTACAAAGGTGCTCTGAAAAATGGTCTGCGGTAGTATAGGTATGTGTTTTGGGCGCGCGCAGAATCATTTTTCACCACACCTGTAAAACATGCCTTTTTTAAAACTTTTTCCAAAAATGGACGTGAGGCAAAATGAAAATTGCCACGCGTCCATTTTGGATCTGAGACCTTACTGCAAGCCATTGACCTAGCGGTAAGGTCTCAAGTAGTAACCGGGCGGTAACGGTCTACGCGTGTAGAATGACGATTACCGCCCGATTACCACCCACGAGCCAGAAAAGAACAATATTTTCCACCGCGAGTAGCAGACACGCGTAAAAAATGAAATTACTGGGCGGTAACTCAAAATTGAAGCACGTTGGTCACACATAGGCACCTACACGGCTTAGTAAAAGAGCCCCAAATTTTGATAATGATAGGGGTAACTAGATGGTGGTAGACAGGTAGTTATTTGGGTGTAGTTAGATAAGTATTTTGCCTTGTTTATATTTCTTAGTGGATGGGAGAGGTTATATTTAACACTTCTCCGAATTACTGGTTTACTTTGGTTTACTCGGCCAAAGCAAATTCTTTTTGTTGAGGGATGCACATTTATTATTAACATCCTGAAAACAGTATTTTAAAAAAGGTTATTGTACTCCCATTGTAGCGGGGCTGTTCAATAGCATTCTCCTGCAGTAGTGATCTGGGCTGGAAATTCAGAAGTTAAGAGCTGATTGCAACAGGAGGGAGAGGAAGGATGTGGTGACAGGACCAAAAAACCTGTGGGATCATGACTACAGTAGCAGTTGGACCTGTAGGAGTGAAGGGGGTATGGTGGTGAAGAGAGCTGTGGCCTGGTTTCCAGCCACCACCACCAACAACCCCACTACCCCATGGTGGTGGTAAAGGGAAGGGATTTGGGGTTTAGCTCATGGCTTCTTCAGTTGTAGCTCAAGATCAGTTACATTCAGATTCAATTGGCATTTTCTTGATCCTGGAGAGCTTATAATCAAAGTTTGTACCTGAGACAATGTAGGATTAAGTGATGTGACCAAGATTATAAGGAGCTGCAGTGAGATTTCAGCCAAGCTTCCCTTGTTCTCAGTCAGCTGCTCTAACTATTAGGCTAAGCCCCCAACCCAACCTCACTGATTACCAAAGCAAAATACCTATTGCTGGGAAGAAGCCCCACCCCCTACCAGTAGCCTTAAAGGGTCTGCAGCCCCAAAGAAGAAAAGAGAAGGAAGAAACCTCCTTCCACTCTAAGGTCAGAGACAGAAACAGCAGGAGAAGGACAGAACAAGATGAACCCCTCCCAGAACTGCGGTGCCTGGAGCACCAAACCCAATCTGGAAAAGAGAGCAAATTCAGCACAGAAAGCAGGATATGTCTCATGCTCAGCTGCCACCAAAGTAAGTGATACAAGGGGAGCCCATGTGGTCTACCGTGTCTATACAGGTGCATGGATTACAATTATAACACTGTGATGGAGAGTTCTTATATTAAATCATTATTTATATTGGCCTGATTTCCAGTAGGCTGGTGGTGGAGCCTTTGTGAATTTATTTAGCAGTGCTATGTGTTAAAGTAGCACCACTGAATGTATGTATAAGTGATAGCCAGCACCGCCAGTTGTCCATTAGAATTAAGCTTATAGAGTAACTGAATTTTGTCATGCTCCAGATAACATTTGGTCAGCTCCCAGCTGTCCTAACCCTGTCCCCAACCATGGCTAACTATTTAATTCACTGCAGAATAGTGAATGAGTAAACTTATCTGTTTAACTGACAGAAATAAAAAAAAAAAAGACGTGCAGAGAGAGAGAAAGAGAGATAATATTCTGAAATACTTAAGAAAATAATATTTGCCTTACTGGGTCAAACCGAGGGTCCGTCGAGCCCAGTATCCTGTTTCTAACAGAGACGAGTCCAGGTTACAAATACTACTACTACTACTTATCATTTCTAAAGCGCTACTAGACGTACGCAGCAAGTGGTAAGACTCCATGCTACTTAATCCCAAAAATAAGTAGTGGCTTTCCCCAGGACTACCTTAGTAACAATTTATAGACTTTTCCTCCAGGAGCTTGTCCAAACCTTTTTTTAATTCCAGCTACATTCCCTGCTTTTATTGCTTGCTCCAGCAGAGTTCCAAGGTTTCACTATATGCAGAGTGAAAATATATTTTCTCCAAGGTTTTGCTTTTTTTTTTATTTCTCAGCAAACAAGTTTTAGTATTTTGGTTGCTTGGAATTATGCCAGCATTCCCTTCAAGACCTGAAAGACTGCTAGTGTTGGTTCTTGTGTAGTTCCAGGCAGATTTTAACTTACCGACATTTCCTTTTCCCTCTTATACACACAGTTCTTATAGGGTCTTTTTACAGCATCACAACTTGAGAAAAGGTGCTATCTTGGAATGGCAAACATTGACAAAATGCACAACTGAAGGTGGTACTTTGTAAATTCTTCCTACAGTACTTGCTATAACCGTGAAGTGATTAATGAGTTTGTGTTTTCTATCACAATGCTTCAGTTTATGTTATCTATCAAAATGCTTCTATCACCATTGCTAGGAGATTGGAGGATTTATGGTAATACAAAAAAACCCTGTAATCCATTCGTAGTATCTAAATCTGTCAGCTCCACATTCATAAAATTAAATTTAATGATATATTGTACTTCTAGCTCCCTGGAAGGTAGGTGATTTTTAAGAGATTATATTATGTGCTGCTGAGAGAATGCATTCTTCAGATCCAAGTTTTAAAAGGATTTTCAACATTTTCTGCATATCTTCATAGTATCTGCCCATCATTCTAAAACTAATAATTCTGAAAGTTATTTTTTCATTGGAATTGATTTGAAAGAAAAAAAAAGTTTAGGGGCTCATTTTTGAAGCAGGTAAACATCCAAAAAGCAACACAGAAGCAGATGGATTTTTTTTTTGTCCAAAATGTCCACTATTTTCAAAACTCATTTTAAGACATTTTTCTATGCAGTTCATCTGTAGTACGTCCAGTTCACAAGGAGGTGTGTCAAGGGGCGTATTGAGTGCAGGATTTGGGAATTCATACAACCTGGACATTTTTCTGCCAAAATAGAACAAAGCAGAAATGTCCAGGGCTAAAAGTTATATGTTTTGGTCTAGACCTGTTTCAATTACTACTAAGTTACAGAAAGGTGCCCTAAATAACCAACAGGCTCATTTTCGAAAGACATGGACATCCAAAAAGTGACATAAATTGGCACTTGGATGTCCCTCTCACAGAGACGTCCAAATTGGTATAATCAAAACCCGAGTTTGGACGTCTTTGTCAGCAGATGTCCAAATTCCAACTTAGACGTTTCTTTCGAAAATGCCCCTCCAGGTGACCACTGGAGGGATTAAGGCATGACCTTCCCTCACTACCCCAGTGGTCACTGACCTCCTCCCACCCACCCACCCACCCCCAAAGATGTGAATGAAACAGTACATACCAGCCTCTGTGACAGCTTCAGATGTTAAGGTCAGTCCTGTTAGAACAGCATGCAGATCCCTGGAGTAGCTGAGTAGTTGATGCTGTGCACTATAAAGAAGGACACCCAGGCCTATATCCCACTTTAACTGTTACACTTGTGATGGAGAGTGTGAGCCCTCCAAAACCCACCAAAAACCTACCGTATCCGCATATAGTTGACACCTGCAAACATAAGGGCTATTGGAGTGGTATACAGTTGGGTACAGAAGGTTTTTGGTGGGTTTTGGAGGGCTCACACTATACATAGGAAAAAAGAAAGTGAGGGTTTGTTAGAGGGGAAAATGGGACAGCTCTGCATAGGCCATGTGTTTGCCAGGGCATAGGACATAACTGTGTTCACTGGATAATTTGAGGCACTTATGATGCAACTGGCAGCCATATACCATTTTTAGTATATTTAGGCTGAAGAGCTGCTGAAAGAATCCACTGGCCA
Organism: Microcaecilia unicolor; assembly: GCF_901765095.1. Classification (NCBI taxonomy): domain Eukaryota; kingdom Metazoa; phylum Chordata; class Amphibia; order Gymnophiona; family Siphonopidae; genus Microcaecilia; species Microcaecilia unicolor. The sequence continues at coordinate 186,409,045 of NC_044032.1, read as the reverse complement.
TTAGGACTCATGAAATGGGGTAGATGGCAATTATTTCAACAGACAGCCAACCTTTATCTGCATTCTGTGAGATAACTGTGCTATCCAAATATCATGACATTGCTATGGTCAGTGCAGCCCATCCAATTAAGGCTTTCCTAAAATTAGGCCCCTACTTCCACAGACACAAAATAGGCTGTTCAGATATGTATCCTACCTTACGTCACATCAATTAAATGTGTCTCAGGATGATGTCTGCCATTTACCTACATTTGTTAATAATGTGTTGCCATTTCCCAGCTTAAAACGTGCCTCTGGTGCTTGCAATGTACATTGTACTATATTGGAGTAATTTTATAAAACATATACAAAATCTACTCTATAGATTGAAATATAAACAAAAAATTATTTAAAACTATGAGAAAAGGACTTTAGTCATACTTTACATCCCTTCAGTCAATCTAGGAAAAAATCACCATCATTAGTGCTGAAAAACTCCACTCATCACAAAAAATGGTCACAGAAAGTATATCTGCAAATGTGCAGTCTTTAATAACAGTCTCAACAATGTTCTATAAATATGATAATGAAAAGAGATACTTGACTGAAGAGTTTCAAATTAAGCAGAAATGTAAGAGCCTCCTGTCATAAGACGTCACGTTGACAGGTTCCAGTAGTAACAGTCTTCTCCACCTAATAAAACAGGGTCACTTGTTTCACCATTCCAGGCTTTCTCAGATGATACACAATAAATCAAAAAAATTAAATTATTATTAAGATAATGACAACAGAAAAAAAATATATAAATATAAACTCATATACCATGAAGTTCTGCAAACAGGCCTCAACTGAAGGTGTGTAAAGGTCAGTAAAGATGGCAGCATTGTATTTTTAAGAGCTCCACACATGACTGAGCCACCAGTCAAAATCTAACTTCTCATACTCTAATCCACCAATCAAATGTCACATAGAAATTCAGAGGAAACCATCAGAAAACCAATCAAAAAATGCTTGCCATTGAATTTCATGAATTCAACCCATAGGATTCCAGCGTATGAAGACAATATAGCCAATGTTGATACAGGAGGTGTTTAATATTCCCACTGCATTCTGGTCTACAAATCTGTTCAATTACCCAGCAAGGTAGAGTGTAAAAATCATGAGCCTTGACACACAATTTTTAACTAAAGGTTCAGAATATTTGAATAGTAGCACAATGTTTATGTTCAGTAAGACAAGTTTTCAACATACAAGTTTGTCCATCATAAAGAAGTGAGCAAGGGCAGCAAATAGCATAAATGACTGTCATCATTGTACAGGTGATAGTAAGCCTAAGTAAACAAGTATGTTGATCATTAGGATTGACAAAAGATTGAGGGGTGCTTTTACTATGGTGCACCGAAAAATGGCCTGTGCTGTTGTAGGCGTGCGTATTGGATGCGCGCAGGTCAATTTTTCAGCGCGCCTGCAAAAAAGGCCTCTTTTTGGGGGGGCCGAAAATGGATGTGCAGCAAAATAAAAATTGGTGCTCGTCCATTTTGGGTCTGAGACCTTACCGCCACCCATTGACTTAGCGGTAAGGTCTCACGCGTTAACCGGGAGGTAATCATCAGTGCGCGCATACACTGCCAATTACCACCCAGTTAGCTCTACACAGTAGAAAATAAAAAAAATATTTTCTGCCGTGTGTATCGGACACATGTAAAAAATGGAATTACCACCCGGGGCACACGGTAACCAGGTGGTAGTTCAAAATTGATGCGCGTTGGACGCTCGAAGGCGCCTATGTGCCTTAGTAAAAGGGTCCCTGAATCTCCTACATCATGTCACATACCAGAATGGTGCATACATTTATAATGACTGCCATTAACAGGTCTGTCAAAACCACCACATCTGTCGAACTAAGAAGTTCTTGTAATTCTTTTGGCAGCTGTACAAAGGAAGAAACTTCAAATGTTGAAAACAAGGATATAACTGCACTACTTTACAATGCTTTTTAATATTTCCTAACAACAGAGGAAAAGTACTGTGCTTAATGAAAAACTCCAGTAATTAAATTGCCAAATACCTCAAATGTTTGTATATGCAGAAGCCAATCCTAGCCATTATACAAAGCCTGAGTATAGGCTTTCTTAAAGATATTACTGGGGTAACCATGATCAGTGAATTTAACACATAACTCATTAGCTTTAATTTAAACTGAGTTTGTGAAAAACGTACCCAGTGGTAGCAAAACAGCTGAACAAAAGAAGAATATTCTTAGACGCCACAGATGAAAACTGATGTAAGGTAGAAAAGTATTATGATCAATAGATTTAGAGAAAATAGAGGTAACAAAAGCTTGATTATGGAGTGTAGTGTCTAAATTTAAAAATGTAATATGACAAGAATCAAACTGCATGTCAAACTGGATGAAAGGATTACAAGAGTTTAACCACAGCAGAAACTCCTATAACTGTGTCGCCATACCTGACCACAGAAGGAAAACATCATCTCTATAGCAAAGCCATTGATATATATATATATATATATATAGATATATATATAGATATATATATATATAGATATAGATATATATAGATATATATATATATAGATATATATATAGATATATATTGATATATATATAAGGAGAAAAAGGATAAGAAGTTAACTTTGCTGATGACACAAAGTTATTCAAAGTCGTTAACTCGCGCCAGGATTGTGAAAAAATTACAAGAGGACCTTACGAGACTGGGAGACTGGGCGGCTAAATGGCAGATGACGTTTAATGTGAGCAAGTGCAAGGTGATGCATGTGGGAAAAAAGAACCCAAATTATAGCTACGTCATGCAAGGTTCCACGTTAGGAGTTACGGACCAAGAAAGGGATCTGGGTGTCGTCGTCGATAACACGCTGAAACCTTCTGCTCAGTGTGCTGCTGCGGCTAGGAAAGCGAATAGAATGTTGGGTATTATTAGGAAAGGTATGGAAAACAGGTGTGAGGATGTTATAATGCCGTTGTATCGCTCCATGGTGCGACTGCACCTTGAGTATTGTGTTCAATTCTGGTCGCCGCATCTCAAGAAAGATATAGTAGAATTGGAAAAGGTGCAGCGAAGGGCGACTAAAATGATAGCGGGGATGGGACGACTTCCCTATGAAGAAAGACTAAGGAGGCTAGGGCTATTCAGCTTGGAGAAGAGACGGCTGAGGGGAGACATGATAGAGGTATATAAAATAATGAGTGGAGTGGAACAGGTGGATGTGAAGCGTCTGTTCACGCTTTCCAAAAATACTAGGACTAGGGGGCATGCGATTAAACTACAGTATAGTAAATTTAAAACAAATCGGAGAAAATTTTTCTTCACCGAACGTGTAATTAAACTCTGGAATTCATTGCCGGAAAATGTGGTGAAGGCGGTTAGCTTAGCAGAGTTTAAAAAGGGGTTGGACGGTTTCCTAAAGGACAAGTTCATAAACCGCTACTAAACGGACTTGGAAAAATCCAAAATCCCAGGAATAACATGTATAGAATGTTTGTACGTTTGGGAAGCTTGCCAGGTGCCCTTGGCCTGGATTGGCCGCTGTCGTGGACAAGATGCTGGGCTCAATGGACCCTTGGTTTTTTCCCAGTATGGCATTACTTATGTACTTATGTACATTGAATCAAACTTGCCCATTAACAGATTTGCTATAGAGGGTGCAAATGTAGCAGGCCATTGCAGTGCCTGTAATTTTCTAGATTTAAAAAAAAAACATCCTGGCAAAGAAAATAATTATCTTTAAGGCAATGGTAGCTAAGGGGTTCATTGTAGCTAAGGGGTCCATTTTGAAAACCGAAAAATGTAAAAAGAAATGGCACAAAGTTGCAGATGGATCTTCTTTTCTTTTTTTTTCTTTTTTTGCTAAAATGTCCAAATCACTATTTTCGAAATTCATTTTAAGATGTTTTTCTATGCAGTTCATCTACATCTCAAGGGGACATATTGGAGTCATGTTTTGGGTGGGACTAGGGTGGGCTTATGATTTGGATGTTTTTCTGCTGCAATGGAACATTGTAAAAATGCCCAAAGCAAAAAAATAGGATGTTTTTGGCTAGACCTGTTTCAATAACAAGTGCCAAAAAGGTGCCCAGATGACCACTGGAGGGATAAAGGCATGACCTTTCGTTAATCCCCCAGTGCTCTCTGACCCCCTCCCATCCACCTAAGAGGTAAATGTGACAGTACATACCAGGCTCTATCATAGCTGTTGATATAATGGCCATTCCTCTTACAGCAGCAAGCAGGTCCCTGGATTAGCCTAGTGGTCGATGCAGTGGACTGTTGAGAAGGGGACCCAGGCTCACATCCCACGCTAGCTAAGTACACTTGTGGTGGAAAGTGTGAGAATCCCAGAAACCACAAAATACCTACTAAACCCTCATATAGGTGACACCTGCAGGCATATGGGGCTATTGAAAACCCTAAACCCACCTCTCCTCTCCCCCTTTCTCTATTTCTGTGGATGGCACTCTCATTCTCCCTGTCTCATCAGCTCATAATCTTGGGGTCATCTTCGACTCCTCTCTCTCCTTCTCTGCTCACATTCAGCAGATTGCCAAAACCTGTCATTTCTTTCTCTATAACATCAGCAAAATCCGTCCCTTCCTCTCTGAGCACTCTACCAGAACCCTTATCCACACTCTTATCACCTCTCACCTAGATTACTGCAACCTGCTTCTCACTGGCCTCCCACTTAGCCATCTCTCTCCTCTTCAATCAGTCCAAAACTCTGCTGCTCGACTCATTTTCTGCCAGAGTCACTATGCTCACATTAGCCCTCTCCTCAAGTCACTTCACTGGCTCCCTATCCGTTTCCACATTCAATTCAAACTTCTCTTACTGACCTATAAGTGCATTCACTCTACCGCTCCCCAGTACCTCTCCACTCTTGTCTCTCCCTACGCCCCCCCTCGGGTACTCCGTTCTGTGGATGAATCTCTCTTGTCTGTCCCCTTCTCCTCTACTGCTAATTCCAGACTCCGTTCCTTTTATCTCGCTGCACCTCACGCCTGGAATAGACTTCCCCTGTATGTCTAGCCCCGTCTTTGGCCATTTTCAAATCCAGGCTAAAAGCCTACCTCTTTAACGCTGCTTTTGACTCCTAACCACTACTCACTTGCCCTGTACCCTTTTATCCCCACCTCTTTAATTCCCTTACCTCTTAGTTGTTCTGTCTGTTTGTCTGTCCTATTTAGATTGTGAGCTCTTTGAGCAGGGACTGTTTTTTCATGTATGGTGTACAGCGCTGCATATGCCTTGTAGCGCTATAGAAGTGATAAGTAGTAGTAATGGTGTACAGTTGAGTACAGTACATTTTTTTCTATTTCTGGAGGACTCAGCATCCAATATAAAGGGTTTATGATGTGATGTGTACCTGGGACTTTTTATGTGAAGTCCACTGCAGTGGCCCCTAGGCTGCCCCATTGCTCTGCTGGGATGTCTGTATGATCAATCCAGTAACACTGCTGATCCCCAGACATCCTAATGGTTTGTTTTTGTGCATATTTCCCTTGGAAGCTTTTTGCTTGAAAATGGCCCTAAAAGAAAGGTGCACTGAGCACAAAACATGTAAATTGTGCAACATTTTGTGTCATTTTGGAATGAATGTCGTCAAGCGTGCACACTCTTTGCAAAAGAGTGATAACTATGTGCAAAGAAGGCGGACTTTAAAGACTGCATTCTATATAAAACCTGGTTAAATCATTGTGAGCAGGCCATCCCCCCGATTTTCAGTGACACTTAATGGAATAGTACTGCTGAAAATCTGGTGGGACTGCTGTGACACTATCTAATTAGTGCTAAGATGGTATGGGGCAGAGTTGAGTTAGTCACCGAGCACACAGCACTTGTATTGTGATGCTCTGGTTCTCAAAGATCTACTTGTACATCTTCCCTTTAATCTTCACAGCCAACCTTCTTTCCGGTAGCTTTACATAGCAGAATTCTGTACTAAGTTCACATGAGGGGCTTTCTCCTTTAAAGCCCAGCAGGAGGTTCCCACTTCTTCTCAACTGGTTCAGTGCTTCTCTGCTACCTAGTACTGCTTTTGCCACTTTTACTGACCTTTGTCTTCCAGGGCTGAAGAAGACGGGGGGGGGGGGGGGGGGAATGGTCCCACCCTTTATTTCCATTGGCTTTGGAACTCCCCCACTAACTATTTCCCAGAGCTAAGGCAAAGGAATTATATTTAGTCACTGTTCCATAAAAGAATACCATCAGCTTTCCATAGCCTCTTGTAATTCAAAGCCCTTATTGTCTTCAGGCATTAGAGTTTTAGGGCAAAACACCATGTCCATAGTTTCAAAGTCAGGGCAAATCCCTGGTTCTCTTGGGAGCAGCTGTCTCTCTTGCTCCTCTGCAGACTGCCCTTTTAGTTGCCCTCCTCCTCTCTTTCAATAGCTTCTGAGCCTGCCCCTCCATTTTCCTCAGGAGCTTACTCTAACTACCCTTTTCTCTTATTGGAGTCTTTAGTCAGAGACTACAATTCCGAGCCTGCCCACAGGATCCTCTCTTCCAGTTTGGGCTTCCCTGCATGACTGCATCAACCTATGCCTGCTCCTCCCCCACATTCTTTACTAGCATTTCTCTGAGGATCAACCTGGTGTGCCTGGAGGTTAACTCTCTCCCTTCCACATTCTGGTTTTCCAAGCCCTTCCTGGGGAATGTGAGGGCCTACACCCTTTCCAGTACACCCCCCTCCTTGAAAAACAGACCTTAAACTCCAAAGCCTCCTATCCTTTGTCATTCTTTTAGGTAAAAGCTTGTTTACTGTCTGTTCCCTTCTGGCTCCTCCCATGCTTAGTACTGGTGTTTTTCTTGGGGCTACTTCCTATTGTTACTTTCTTCAAGGCTCCCTCTTGGCCCTTAGCTGTCCTTTACCTAAATAGGCATGATACACAGGAAACTCTTGCCTTACTGAAAGGGGCTTGTCTGCCTGCTCCTATCTACTTGAGCTGACACCACACTCTCCTGACATGAGCCTGTATGTCTTTGCATCCCCTCCCCCACAACTCATAAGAACATATGAATAGCCATACTGGGTCAGACCAATGGTCCATCTAGCCCAGTATCCTGCTTCCAGCAGTGGCCAATCCAGGTCACAAGTACCTGGCAGAAACCCAATTAGTAGCAACATTCCATGCTATCAATCCCAGGATAAGCAGTGAAAAATGGGGACCAGAACTGAATAGAATACTCAAGGCGAGGTCACACCATGGAACAATACAGAAGCATTATAATATTTTTGATCTTATTTTGCATTCTTCTCCTAATAATTCCTAGCATCCTGTTTGCTTTTTTTGGCCACCACTGCACACTGAGCAGAAGATTTCAGCGTATTGTCTACAATGACACCTAGGTCTTTTTCATGAGTGCTGACTCCTAAAGTGGAACCTAGCATCGCATAACTATAGCCAATTTGTTTCCTTCTGTGACTTCCAGGTGATTCTAGGCTGACTTTATGGGGATTCTGTGGACTCCTAGTGTCATTACCATAGTCCCCAGTGACACCACTTAAGTGTCACAATACAAATACTTGCTGTGCCCCTGGTAGGGCTCACAATTTAAGTTTTGTACCTGGACCATGGTCACAAGGAGCTGTAGTGAGAATTGAACCCAGTTTTCAGCCTACTGTACTTATATGCCTTAGAGCAGAAGACAGATACACATGTGCCTGCAATAACCCATGATATGGGTATTAAAAAGACAGCAGAGATAGATTTTTCCAGAGGTCTTGGGGCGAGGGAGGTCCCTGCCAGTCGGGTGGAGAGTGAGAGTTGGAAGCCTGCCCAGGGGAGGGGTTGACAGAGAAGTTGCAGAGATAAAGTGGTTCCCTGTGGTAAGTGACAGCAGGAGTGGAGTTTGAAAATAATAAAGAGGATTGAAGTGAGGTACACTAGGTCTTTGGTTGCCTGCACCCCCGCCAGGACCCGTGGGAGCATTGGAGGATACTGGAGTGAAAAAATAGTGAGTAAAGGAGTAGTTGCTGCCCCTATAAGTGTCAACTGAGAAGGAGACAGAGATTCAGATGGATAAGGGGAATCCAGCCTGGAAACAGGGACCAGAGCAGGGAAGCCTGTTCAAGGTCAGGGTGCAGCCCTGCAAGGTGCATCGCTAGAAGAAGGACAACCTAAAGGGTCTGTGCCTGAAGGAGTTGGATTGGTATCAGGAGTAACAAGCAGCCTTCGGTTTATTACTGGCACAACAGGATGAGTAAAGGACAGGAGCCCATGCAAATATGTACAGCTTTGGAATATTCAAAGAATGATGTGGAGTGGCTAAGATTATCATGAAAAGTCTTGCGTGGACAATGTACATAAAGAGTTCTGAAGAGTTTACCTGCTGGTTGCAGAAGTTCCAGTAAAGTTACTTTGCATTAAAATCAACTCTTGGAGCGCAGAGTGATTCTTTTGGCTACCAATACCCCGGAACTCTATTTCAGACCACTGACCCACTCCCAGCTCGACTGCAGGTGATTTGGGACTTGAGTGTGGTGTGTGTGTGTGTAGTCCCCTGTGATACCATGACCAGAGAGAAAGAGAATGGATTATCCTTGTGACCCGGGCCAGGGTTGGGACCTGAGCTACTAGTGGTGAGACCCGGGTTATATACCTAAAAAGTTTAAGTAATATATAGGAAGCAAATATTTTTTTTCGCTGGATAGAAAGCTCATGAAGAAGAGATTATGATATGAGCTTAAAGAGGATAGTCTGTGAAGTAACACTGGACAATATTTCTTTACAGAAAGAATGGTGGATTTATAGAACAGATTCACAGTTAATGTACAAAGATTTGTAGTAACACAATTCAAGGTAGCTATTATGTGATGGCTGTCTGTGCCCTAACAAAGCAGTGTGGAAGTCTTGTCATTGGCTTCCTTTACATACCAGAGTATTGTTTAAAGTGTTATATTTTGTTCGTAAGGTGATATATGGTCTTGCATCTCTTCCTTTATCCTTACAATTGAATCATTCATCGTCTTTTATAGAAAATGTACGGCAGTCCAGAGACTGGTGCTTGTTGTTTTTTTTTCCTTCCCCTAGTAGATCGAAATATAGCAGACATTGGAAGTCATCTTTTTCTATCTGCTCTGTTACCACTTGGAATGGTTTACCTTTAGAACTTAGGTTGGAAAGTTCCTATTATTCCTTTAGGAAAAAAGAAAAAGTTGAAGATATATTTGTTTTTAGAAATCTTATGATTTATAATTTTCTTTGTTTTGTTGGAAAGTTTTAAATTTTTTTTTTTTTTTTAATTTGGAATGTTATATGTTGTGTGATTTATTTTTTATGCAAAGATGTAGTATTGTATTTTTTTCTTTTGTTTTCTACTCTGTAAATCGTCTAGGACCATTCATTGGATTATGCAGTATATAAATTTAACATAAGCTAAGGTTTACTCGGAATGAACTCAGTTGAATTTCCCCCTGTTCAGGACATTGTAGCTTGGGATGGCCCAAAGATTGGAAGTGTCAGACATCAAAGGCTGCAGAAAGACTCAGCTGTTGAACAAATGACCACTCTGAGAAGAACTCTATGTACAGAAGGTGATTAGGTTCTAGGAGCGGCTGTAGTAGAAGTTGACTAGAGACATCAGAGAGTCAAGGAGAAGCAGCTGAAGCAGGGAGGCAACAGGTAGCTATACTGAGCTAGGAAGTATCCATAGATGTTTCACAGAAGATGATGAGAATCCTGCAGCAAAGGTGAGCCCAGACTGGAATAAAGCAACTCCTGGGGGGGGGGGGGGGGGGAGAGAGAGAGAAAGAAAGAGAGAGAGAGAGAGAGAGAGATGGATGGATGGATGCCAGAAAGAGGTGAGAAAGACAGTGGCGTACCTAGGGTAGTTGACACCTGGGGCCGGTCATTTTTTAACACCCCCCTCCAAAATCCAGTACTAGGCATACCGAGAATACAAAACACCTTCGATGACAGCCCTCGTCTCCTGCCTCGGGGCTTTAAAAAAAAATCTGAAAAGCAGCATGGCAGGCAGCGCTTCGTGTCTGCCCTGCCTGCTTGTAAAAGAAAGCGGCAAATCTCCTCATCGACGTCGCGACGTCACGTCGGGTATTCCCTCACTAGGTCCTGCCCTCCGCGAGGAGGTTTGTTGGCACTTTCTTTTACAAGCAGGCAGGGCAGACGCGAAGCGCTGCCTGCCATGCTGCTTTTCAGATTTTTTTTAAAGGCACAGGATGGACAGGAGACGAGGGCTGACTGCAGTCAGCAACGGAGCACCCCCCACCCACTGACACCCGGGGCGGACCGCCCCCACCGCCCCCCCCCCCCCTTGGTACACCACTGGAGAAAGATTTTCTGCAGAGCTACAGAGAAACTGAGAGGTATAAAAAGATCAGTTGAGAAAGAATGTGTTTGTAAGAGAAGTGCCTACTGTGGTTGGACCTGAGCTGACGAGACCAGGACTGGCAAGTCAGAGTAAGTATTATAGAGTGGAGCTTCTACAGTTTTTCTTCAAACTGAGATAGTACTATTCCTGAGTGTCTGCCATGGGGACTGAACCTGGGATAAGGAGCACAAGAGAAAGAGACAGTGTGCCTTAAGGGTATTTACTGTTAATATATTAATATGTAAGATGATCTGAATAAATTGGCAAGTTTGGTGAATGATGTGCATTTAATTAATTCAAGAACATCCCACAACATTAAAAAAAAGCACAGATTTTGCAAGCAGCTAACCACAGAAAGAACAGGAAAAATTGTTATTTAAACTACTTTTGACCTTGGCTTATTTTGAGTTAAATATATGTGGAACCATAAAGCTTTTTTTGGCTTTCATCCAATTAAAGTTAACAGTGGAGGCTGAAATCTAAAACAGCCTCATGTATAATTGTATCATATTGGTGCTGGCCAGTTAATCAAGTGGTATAATTTAAAAAAAAGCCATTGCAGTTCCAAAGTGGGAAACAGAATGGCAGCAGTATTTTTACTAAAGTAAAACTGAACTTATAGTGATTGCTTAATGAAAAAGAGCCAGCATGGATATAAACAAGGGAGGTCGTGTCTAACTGAACGATTAGAATTCTTTAATGATGTGCATAAGTATATAGATAAAGGTAAACCAGTCAAAATATAGTGTGTTCAGATTTTCAGAAGGCATTTAATAACATACCTCAAGAGACAGACTCCTTAGGAAATTAAAAAGTAATGAGAGGAGGCAATGTATTACTGTGGATCAAAAGCCGGTTAAAAAAAACAGAGAATCTAGGACTAAATGGTCAGTTTTCCCAATGGAAAGATGTAAATTGTGGAGTGCCTCAGGAATCTGTACTTGAACTCAGTGGCGTTCCAAGGGGCGCTGACACCCGGGGCGGATCGCCGATGCACCCCGCCCCCTGGGTGCAGCACCCCCCCCCCAGAACAGTGCGACTCCCCCGGCGAAAGAACCCCCCCAGGTGCACGCCGCTGGGGGCGGTGCCGCGCGCCTGTCGGCTCTTCGTTTCCATGCTCCCTCTGCCCCGGAACAGGAAGTAACCTGTTCCGGGGCAGAGGGAGCATGAAAACGAAGAGCCGACAGGCGCGCGGCACCCCCCCAGCGGCGTGCACCCGGGGCGGACCGCCCCCACCGCCCCCCCCCCCTTGGTACACCACTGCTTGAACTAGTCTTGTTTAATGTATTCGTTATTTTTACTTTTATTTTTATCACAATATTAGAAACTAATGTCAAACATCCACGTAGCAAATGAAAAGGAGTAAGAGAACACACAAAATAAAACAAAGAGGAGCCCAAAACACTAATTCCCATACCACCTCAAGTCTATATATTGAGTAGACCCAAGACAAATAAACCCTGAAGTGAGGAAGCTAAAAAGAATGGAGTAAAAAGGCAAAATTTCATATGAGAAGACATCATACCCACACAAATGATAATGCCTACCGAATTAACTTTGAGGGTCTCATCTCCAGAACGTAGACCAACCTATCTGGCTGCTTACTGTCCAAACAAGCACATAAGGCCCCTTTTACAAAGCAGCGGTATCCATATTGCCGCTTTGCCGTGTGCCAATCCAGCACTACTGCTGGAGCCTGGCCCAACGCACACCATTTCCGGTGCTGAAAAAAATGCTTTAATTTTTTAGCACCAGGGGCTTACTTGGTGGTGATCAGGCAAACCTGTGTGCTGCCCGGTTACCACCAGGTTAGTGCAGGAGCCCTTACCACGTCCTAAATAGATGGCAGTAAGGACTCCCCCAGGAATGACCGCTCGGCAAGTGGTTCATTTACCATATGGCCATTTCCTTTAAAAAAAAAAGCCTTTTATGCACTGCAGTAAAAAGGGGCCTTGAAACATGGCAAATCCACATGCCAATGCTACCGCAGGGCTCTTTTACCACAGCTTTGTGAAAGGGATCCATAATTAGGTAGGTTCAAAAAAAGCATGGGGTAAATCTTCAGCCAGTGGAGGTCACCAATTTTTTTTTCCACTGCTGGTTTTATACTAGGCCATGTCCAAGCACCAGCATTGAATAACTGGGTATGAGTGGACTGATAACAACCATGAGGGGCTATTGAGAAGGTGGGGGATGTAATCGGTTAAGAAGGGAAGCTATCAAGGTGTGATAAAAGGCAAGATTTTACTGCACCTTGATTTACCATGGAAGTCAGTAACCTGAAGTATAAAAGTCCTGTAAGTTCTGACTACCATGGTAAATGAATAATGCTACTTGGAAGCCATCTTTCAAGCAGCATAATTCCAGTAGCCTTGGATCATCAGGCCTGAAAACTGCAGCCAATGCTTCCAGGATGGACCCTAAAAAGGCCAAAGCTGTCTCTCCCCCCCCCCCCCCCCCCCACAAATCACATCCACCACATCCAAGGACTCCCCCCACCCCATCTTAGTGGACCTACCAATCCTGTACCTGGTGGTACTTATATGGACACTATAAAACACAGAGGTCACTGGAAAAAACTACCCCTCCCTCCCCCGTTTACTAAGCCGTGCTAGTGGCTGCTGCATGGCAATGCTGACATAGCCCATTCAAAGTGAATGTGCTGTGTTGGCATTTGCGGCAGCCACTAACACGGCTTAGTAAACAGGGGGTAAGTGTCACACCACAAAAAATGATGAATATCCACCACACAAAAAAAGCATCAGTCCTCAAAGATATTGAGTTTGCCATCAGAGGAAAAATTGTTAGATGATCCACAGGCCATGATTCCAACTTTATAAAAGCCTTCTCTGTAATTGGACAGCATAATGATGATAACGAAGACGAAGATGCGAGTGATGAGTTATACAGCACAACTTCTAATGCAGATGACGATGGCAATGATGATGATAAACCATTCTTTGCTATAAGGAACTCAAGTGTTTCAGACTGTGATTCCCTTGATCAGTATCTGCAGACCAAATAAGAAGACAGCAATAATATTGCAATCTGGCCTGATTTGAAGAAACTTGTTATCAGACAGAGCAATCCACTTCTTACTAATACAGTTGTTGAACACCTCTTTAGCTGGTTTTAATAATGACACACAAGCGCACTTGCATGAGTGACAGTCATTTTCTAAATTTAGTTGTACTAAACTCAAAGTAGATTGAATTGTAGAAAAATAAAGTTGTTAGTATAAAAACGTTAACAATAGTCACATCCATTTCACTTTGTGATCAAAAAGTATTATATTAGTCAAAAGATTTTTGCTTTTGCTTAAGTAAATTTTTAAATCTGTTCTCTACTGTACTCTTACTTAGCCATTAAAATATAGATTTATTTTTTACTTTTTCTTAAGTACTTTGACCTAGTACTTTGAACAACACTGCATGTATATCATACTAAACCTGAACAGATATTACAGGATTTAAGAGGGAACTCATCTATAAACCTACATCCATTGAGTTTATTCAGTTTTCCAGGATTCGTGGAGCCTCTAAAGTCATGCTTTTCTAACACAGGATATAATTACTTTATATTTGTCAAACTCAACTAATATCTTTCTTCCACAAACTTTTTTTGGTCTCAAATCTGGGTGATTTGACCCTATAATTTGTTCAGGTTGTTTTCAGCACATTAGACTCTTGCAAAAAGTAACTTCCATATATCTTCAGAGTATGTTTATTCTGCACTGAAAACATAAATTAAATACTCTGTCCTCTCTAAGAACAGTAATTTCTGATAATTCCTCAGAACCAGGAAGACTGCCTAAATCTTTCCAACGTAAAACGCTCTACAGCTCAGTTAAGGAATAGATGATAACTACTGTGCCTTCCTGTTTAAAATATTTATTACAAAATAGCTTCAAAACAAAAACCTGAAAATAAAGGAAAGAGAAGGTCCTCACAGTTTCTTCAAAATCCTTTGTTGGAAATGCTAGGGGCTTGTCACATAACAGTGATTATCTCATATCCCTGGTGAGAAGGAGCTTAAGATACATGATACAGTTTCACTATTGGGAATTACTGGATGTAATTCACTTCGGTCTAGTAACTACCCATAAATTCTGTCATTAAAACCAGCTGGGAGACAGGTTTGGGACTTATTAGGAGCATCTTTCGTGGAGAAAAATTCACCACTGATAAAGATGAAGGGACACTGTCAGGATTGCCTGCGGGGACTGTCAGCCTTAAACTTGGCTCATACAGCCTGGCCCCCTGGGTAAGGAGACAGCCAAATTAGCTTACACCAAGGTGCATCACTAGGAAGGTGTTTTTGTACATGCTCACGGAAACTTGACACAATAGAGGTCATAGCTCATCTCGCCTCGCTGACACTGCAAGGTCTTGAACCAAAGAGACAGAATGTAGGGTACTAGTTTTATAAAAATCTAGCCTCTCTTAGCAATTCAATTTGATTTATTCTGGAGTTCTTTAAAAAAGAATGAGACCAGAGAGTTAGCATTGAAGGACAATTCTATAAATTGGAAGCCATCATTTAGATGCCCAATGCATACATAAATGTTCAGAATATTATCATATATTTATGCATAAGTACGCATTTATGTATGTATAGACCAGTATGCTGCCAAAGTGTTATTCTGCAAATACCCACTTAACATGTATAGGGGCCCTTTTACTAAGCTGCGGTAAGCACTGACTCGTACTTACCACAGCAAAAAATGGCTTACCATGAGGCGCACTGAAGCATCTCGTGTTATTTTTTGGATATGCACACGCTACCCACATGCTAAAAAATCAAATTTATTTTTTAGTACTGGGAGTGGGTCTGGGTGGAGAGTCGGCATATTCTGTGCCAATCAGTTAGCTCAGCTACATTGCCATGCATTAACCAATTAGCGTGTGCTTAGTGTGTGAGCCCTTACCACCTACATAATGGGTGGCGGCAGGGGCTCATGTGCTCATAGCCAAGCACTAATGGGAAAATTAGAACAAGATCATTAATAGGGAAAATTGAAAAATCAGACATTTTACACCAGCGGCAAAAATGGCCTTAGAGTGTCGGAATGACCTAAGTAAGGGTACGCTAAGACAATTTTTAACACAATTTGGTAAAAGGCCCCATAGAATGGCATTTTTGATATGACGTCTAAGTCCAATTTGAGACACTTTTTGAAGAATGTTCAAATTGAGTGCCGCGTAGTGATTTTCGAACCAGAAAAATACCTTTTTTTTGTTTCAAAAATGTCCATTTTCTAGACATTTTTAAATTCAATGCATCTTTCTTTAGGTACCATTTTGGAAAAAAGTTCCAAAAAAATGCAGCAGTGGGGCAGACTAGGGGGCACTGCAGTGGACTACACATAAAGGGTCCCAGGTACAACTTTCACTGTAACATAACATATCAAATCTTCGATACCGTATCACATCCAAAACCTCAAAATGATTTACAATGAAAAGGAACATAATATAAAAATCACAGCATTATGAAAAATAAAATAGAAATACACTTTAAGAATAATATTGGGTAAACAAACAAGATTTGAGTAGTTTCTGAAACCTCAAATATTAATTTCAGTCTGAATTTTGGAAGGCAGAGAATTCCAAATAGGAACTACTGCACTTGTAAAGAGTCTCCTGGAGATAGAGGATAATCTTGGTTTTAAAAAGGAAGGGAATTTTAATTTGTTAACATGCAAAGACCTAATTGTATTTTTAAGTGGTTGGATAATAAATAAAGAAGGTATTCTGGGCAAAAAAACATTCACAATCTTAAAAAACAAAGAACCTTGAAATGGATCCTGGTTTGAACTGGTAGCCAATGAAGAATCTGAAACAAAGGAGTGACATGATCATATTTGGCTTTGCGAAAAAGTAAACAAGCAGCAGTGTTCTGAAGTAATTGGATCTCAGTCAGAAATTTAGATATCAGACCAAAGTAAAGAAAATTACAATAGTCAATTCTGGAAAAATCAATTCTGGAACCAGTTTTTGCAAGTTATCTATAGAAAAATAGGAATGTACCTGGAGCAAATATTTAAGCTTAAGAAAGTTAGCAGTGATTAATTTCTTAACATGAATATCCCCATTCAAATCAGAATCAATCCACACAACTAGACTTAACAACTTTCTGAAACTGAATCATTTTACCCCCTAAAGTAGGATTTGTAGATGGAAATGATAAAGGTTTACCATTAACCCATAACAGTTTTTTCTGCATTTAACTTAAGTCAATTATCTGACATGTATCTAGAAATTCTTGAAAAACAGTAAATCAAGTAAATCAAAGACAGTAGATGTAACAGGAAAAATAATTTGGACATCATCTGCATAGATGTAATAAGACAGGTTCAATGATTTAAGTAGCTTTCCCAAAGGGCTAAAATAGATGTTAAACAAAATAGGGGGCAATGAGGAACCATATGGGGTTTCACAACCAGGTATCCGGGAGGGAGAACTCTCATTTTTGAAAAACATTTTATAATTTCTGTTTTTCAGAAAAGAAGAAAACCAATCATACACTGATTAATCTTCTGCCCTCCCCAACCCAATAGAATGTTCCACACACTCGTACAGTTAGGGAGAGAAGAAGTGAAGGCCACGCAGAGATGAGAAAATATTCCCTTTATTACTTACCAAGCAAGAATACAGACCACGTTTCTTTTCTCATGAGAGAGTTACAACAAAGCTGCACAGGAGTGCTATATCTGAGTACTTCTCTAATTTTGTCTTGTCATCTATCACATTTTATACTCTTCTACCATTATACAGCTCTATCAGTTTGTTAGCATTAGTTTCGACCACAATGTAGATAATTATTAGTTCAGACCAACTGATCAAGATTATTGGTAAGAGCTAAAGCAACATCATACTGATTAGCATGGTCCATTTCGCCAGCAAACATTTATCTATGTTCCAGACCTGATAACAGAAAAAGCCCCTAAACCACATTCTTTAGTAAACACCTTGCAGGGAGAATTGCTTTATGTTCTTCTTTCTGCAAGCCTGTCACCAGAGCTCATGAGCCTCTGGGTCACATGGAGGCCATAATCCTTAGGTCTGGCTGACAGCTTCAGGCCTGGTTTTGGGAAGGCCTAGGTAGTTCCATTATTTACAACACCTTACCAGAAAGGCCAATTTGACTCAATTGAAATAACAGAAAATCGTTTTCACCCACGTCAAACCCAGCTAATAATTCTAACTGCATGAGAACAGAGAGAATACCCTTAATCAGCTAAAATTCTCAACTCTGAGATATTTTTATATTATATTTTCTAAACTCAGATTGACAACAATCCGGTATATCAAATGAGTCCAAGTAATCCTGAAATTGTGACCCCATGATAGATTCAGATATCTTGGTAAAAAAAAAAAAAAAGGAATATTTGCTATAGTTCTATGGTTCAAACAATCAGTTGAAGATTTTAATCTATCTTTAATTATGGAAAGCAGAATAATAACCCAGACATAACATAAGGTTAGCCAAAGTTAGTAGCCAAGAAATTCCCTAGTTGGAAGATGCACAATAGCCTTTACTAAAAGAGGTAATGACCTTGCCCATCTGCTCCAAGTTAATTTCCTTGAATTTGTGCCAGTATTGATCAACAGGTATCACATAGCAGGGTTTGAACTAGATACATCTAAGAATTCCACGGATGATGTAGATGGAAATTGTGATCTCATTTCGGTAATCTTTTTTTCAAAAAATGTTGCAAGCTCTGTTGCAGAAGGAAATGTCTGAACAAAATTATCTGCAGGATCCCTGATTAGCGTGTGAACAATTTGAAATAAAATATGAGAGTCATTTGATCCAACAGCGATCTTCTTAGAATAGTAGGTTCATTTAGCATTATGAATCAACAGTTTAAAAATCAATAATACATGCCTTCCAACACATTCTATTAGTATCCAGGCTAGATTTCTGCCAAACCCTTTCCAGTTTCCTATATTCACATTTTTTTCTCTAATAATTCAGTCGAATACCAGGGGGAAATCTCACTTTTTCCATTATTTTTTAAGAGAGGCAATTGGGTCAGCAACAGACAAAATATTACAATTCTACTCAGTAATCATCTCATCAAACATCGTTATTATTCAAGGATGCAAATATAGGGTGAACATCAGTAAAATCATCAGTCCTAAATTTACTCCTAATTAATTTAGTTGATTTTGCAGATACAGTATTCGTAGTGGAAGGAATGCATTACAAGATTAAAATTAATTAAAAAATGGTTTGACCAAATTGCAGGAACAACTATTACATCTGAGAGAAAACTATCAAAATCTAAATTATTAGTTGCAAATATACCATCCAATGTATGTCCAGTAATATGAGTTTGAGAAGTAGGCCACCATATCAGATTTAAAGAAGACATTGCGACGTGTAATTAAACTCTGAAATTCATTGCCAGAGAATATGGTAAAGGCGGTTAGCTTAGCTGAATTTTAAAACGTTTGGACAGCTTCCTAAAGAAAAAGTGCATAGACCGTTATTAAATGTGGGGAAAATCCACTATTTCTGGGATAAACAGTATAAAATGTTTTGTAATTTTTTTTGGGATCTTGCCAGGTATTTGTGATCTGGATTGGCCACTGTTGGAAATAGGATGCTGGGCTTGATGGTCCTTTGGTCTTTCCCAGTATGGCAATACTTATGTACTTACATGTACTTATGTACTTATGGCCCTGTTTACCAAGCTGTGCTAGAGGTGCACTAGCGTTTTTTGTGCACACTAAGCATTAGGATGTGTTAACCATGTAGATGCCCATATTATTCCTATGGACATCTACACAGCATGTGCTAAAAACACTAGTGCACCTTAGTAAACAGGGCTCTAAATCTCTAAAATAAATCAGATCATCTAACATTTTTCAATATAAATTGAAATCTCCTAAAATTAAGATCCTTTTGAAGTGAACTGAATGAGCAAGAATTCTCTCAATTAAAAACTCAATTGAGGTAAAAGAAATAGGAACTCAGTAAATCAAAATAATACCTGTTGAAGTAGAAGCAGAAGAAAAACTCACTCCCAGCTATAATGAGTCCAATCCATTTTTGAACTTTGATTTCCAATAAATTAATCGATAACACCAAGGGATATGTTTACTAAGGTGCGCCTATATATTTCTATGGGCGCATTAACGTTTAACACGCATACAGCATTTACATGCATGAAAAACGCTAACGCGCCCATAGCACCACTTAGTAAACCTAGCCTTAAGACTTGTAAATAACCAAGACGGCTCCAACATTTTGCAGTTCACAGGAACAATAAAGATGTTTATAACCAGGAAGACGATAGTGCATTGAGATGTGGACCTTCAGTGAGAGTTAACCAAGTAACCCCTTTGTATTATATTGTGAGTCCTCCAGGAACAAAATAAAACAACTGTACCTCACTGTACACCACTACAATAGCCCTCTAGTCTGCAGGTGTCACCTAGGTACAACAGGAATTTAGTGGGTTTTGGAAGGCTCGCACTTTCCACCACAAGAGTACCTGTTAGAGTGGATATGGCCCTGGATCCCCTTCTCTACAGTTCACTGCACTGACTGCTAGCCTACTCCTGGGACCAGCTTGCTGCTGTAATAGGAATCACAATCATATCTGAAGGTGCCATACAGCCTGAAATGTACTGTCACATCTTTGGGGGTGGGTGGGAGGAGGTCAGTGACCACTGGGGGACTAAAGTGGATATGCCTTAATGTTTTCCAGTGGTCATCTGGTCATTTAGGGCACCTTTTTGGTTTTGTAACTTAGTTGTGCTTGAAACAGGTCTAGATAATACCTTCTCAATTTTGTTCCAGACATTTTGATTTTGTTCCATTATGGCAGAAAAATGTGTAACTCTTGAGAACATCCATGTCCCACCCCCCAACATGCCCCCTGAAATTTGGGGACACTGCAAAGAAAAACATTTCAAATAAGAATTTTGAAAATCGCAACTTAAGTTGTTTTGGCAAGAAAAATGTCCTTCTGCTGCTTTATGATGTTTTTCTCTTTTGAAAATGAGCACCATAGTGCTTATTTGCAAGAGGGGGGGGGGGCATACATAGAGGCAGACCATGAGCAGGACATGGGCGGGGCTCCCACTTATGCATGTAACTTACAGGATACTGTAAGTTATGCAAAGGACTTAATTGTAGAGAAAAAGGAAGTGGAGCTGTGGAGCAGGAGAAGAGGATGGGGGTCAGAGGAAAAAGCAACAGAACAGGGGCTGGAATAGGGAGTACAGAGGTTCTCAACCCAGTCCTCAGGACACACCTGACCAGTCACTGTTTCAGGATATCCACAGTGAATAAGTACATAAGTACACTTGAGATAGGTTTACATGGAATGGCAATATCTCATGCATATTCACTATGAGTATCCTGAAAACCAGATGGGTTTAATGTGTCCTAAGGACTGGTTTCAAAACTACTAGAGTAGAGGGACTGTTCTCTGCTCTGCTCCAGGCTCACCCTCTTCCCTGCAGGTTGCAGAAGCGCTAGAACAGAACATCTTTGCTGTACTGAAGTCTCGAAAGAAGTGGAGGAACTACATTCCAGGCTGTTCCCCCAGAAATTAAGCCCTGGTTATGCACCTATATACCATATTTAGGCATCCGCATTTACACCAGCTTGAGTAGGTGTGAGTACCTAAATGTTAGGTGCACTGATAGCAGGTTATTCTAGTATTGTAAAATTGAACTTAGGAGCCTAGATAGTGTTATAGATTAGGCTTGGGATGCCTAGATGGAATTCTTCCTTAGAGCCCAATTTAACATAGAACAGGATAGGAATGGGGAAACATACTCAATTCAGAAAAGGCTCTGGGGTCCTTTTACAAAGGCGCGCTGAAAAATGGCTTGCGGTAGTGTAGGCGTGGGTTTGGGGCGTGCACAGAATCATTTTTCAGCGCACCTGTAAAAAAAAGGGCTCTTTTTTTTCCCTTAAAATGGATGTGTGGCAAAATCAAAATTGCCGCACATCCATTTTGGGTCTCAGACCTTACCACCAGCGTTATGCTCGGAAATTTAATGCCAGGCCTTGTCCGGACTTCTGAATTGAATTTCTTATTTGCAGAGCCAGCTAAACTGTAGCCAGTGATATTCAGCAATTGACCAGCTATTGGGCACCATATAATGATAGGACTGACTTTTATGTGGTTAAGTGCTGAATATTGATCTACAACCTCACCTTCCCCCCTGTATTCTAAGCCACGTTAGTGGCTACCATATGCTAATGTCGATACAGCCTATTCACTTTGAATGGGCTGTGTTGCAGAGCCAAGCAGCAGCCGCTAGTGTGGCTTAGTAAACAGGGGGACTTGAGTATTACATTCAATTCTGGTCACCATATCTCAAAAAGATATAGTAGAGTTAGTAAAGGTTCAAAGAAGAGTGACCATAATTATAAAAGAGATGGAACTCCTATCATATGAGAAAAGGCTAAAGAGGTTAGGGCTCTTCAGTTTGGAAAAGAGACAGCTGAGGAGAGATATGATTGAGGTCTACAAAATCCTGAGTGGTGTAGAACGAGTAGAAGTAAACCAATTTTTTACTCTTTCAAAAAGTACAATGACTGTGGGACACTCAATGAAGTTACATGGAAATACTTTCAAAATAAATAGGAGGACATATTTTTTCACTCAATGCATATTTAAGCTCTGGAACTCATTGTCGGAGGATGTAGTAAGAGCAGTTAGTGTAAAAGTATTATAATGTAACTTCATTGAGTGTCCCCTAGTCTTTGTACCTTTTGCAAGAGCAAAACATTGATTTACTTTTACCCGTTTTACATCACTCAGGATTTTGTAGATCTCTATCATATCCCCCCTCAGTCATCTCTTTTCCAAGCTGAAGAGCCCTAACTTTTTTAGCTTTTCCTTATATGAGAGTAAAGTGGTAGGGTAGCTGCGTTAGTCCACTTTTAAAGGTAATAAATAGAAATAACACAAAACAAAGAAAATAAGATAATACCTTTTTTATTGGACTAAATACATTTTTCATAAGCTTTAGAAAGTGAGTCTTCTTCTTCAGATCAGAAGCTTTTAAAAGCTCATCAAAAAATGTATTTAGTCCAATAAAAAAGATATCTTATTTTCTTTTCTTTGTTTTGTATTATTTCTATTTATTATCTTATATGAGAGGAGTCCCACCCCCTTTATCATTTTGGTTGCCCTACTTTGAACTTTTTCTAGTTCTGCTATATCTTTTTTGATATGCAGAGATCAGAATTACACGCAATACTTAAGGTGAGGTCACACCATGGAGTGCTCTAGAGGCATTATAATATTGTTCATCTTATTTTCCATCCCTTTCCTAATAATTCCTAGCATCCTCAGTTAAAAACATCAAAAACTTTCTGAGAATCCAAGAAAAACAAGAACATGATGGTAGCTATTATGGTGAAACAGGGACTGTGCAAACAAATTCTGCAACCATAAACCTCCCAAGAGAATATTCAGCAATTCCATGCATTCAACATATGGTTTGTTGCAGCATACCCACATCAAAATGAAGTCTGTTTGGGAGTTTGGATTATTGCTTACCATTAACTTGGTGTATTCCACTCATAAAACATTTTTGCACTTCAGTGCCATAAACGTTTTGATAGAATATATTGTATATCATATGAATGATGATTGGGGTTTTAAATACTTATAATTCTAGCACTGATGTACTCAGGGGTGTGCTGGTAAAATTTTAACAACGGGCTCTCTCTCCGGACATAGCCGGCCCTGAAATTTGGGGGGAGGGGGGAATACATGCCTTTCTCTCCCCTCCCTTGTGCGGGCACACTAGGCATACCTTTGCCAAGCCCCACCAGCCAATAAATGGACTGCCACCATTCTCTGCTGCTTGTTTCTGGCTCTGAGCAGCATGATGGAACCTTCTTGCGCTTGCATGAAAAGTCTCAGCCTGATGCTCAGAGTCAGAAACAAGGAGCAGGGAGCAGCAGCAGTCTATTTACTTGGCTGGTGGGGCCAGCATCACTGCCAGCAAAGTAAAAGAGAATTCAGGAGGGGGCCCAAAGCCTACATTTTGGGAGTCAGTTGTTAGAACAGCCATGGGGAGGCCTACTTTAACAATCGGCTCCCAAAATTCTTAAAAACTTAACAAACAGCTCTCGCGAGCCCGTGAGAGCCCGCTCCAGCACACCACTGGATGTACTCCTCAATTCTACTACTACTACTATTACTTATCATTTCTATAGCACTACTAGATGTACGCAGCACTGTGACATACCAATTAGATACTTTTAGCCTAGGCTATATGGCTTTCCTTATTTTATGAAAAACATGCTTCTCGTTTTCTAAATTGACTATCACAGAGTCCCAAGTTAACTGGCATGCTAAGAAAGGGAAAAATAGCATTTTCTTTTCTTTGGGTCATATGTTATAATAGGTTCATATTCAGTGAGGAAGCCATTGCATAACTTTAAACAGAGAGGGCTGGATTCAGTAAATGGTGCTCAAATTTTGTTGCAAGAATAATAGAGATAGTTATGCAACCATTCAGCAGAGCTATTTGATCAGTCATGAATTCTGAATATACTGGCATAACTTTAAACTGCTAATTAGTCTGTTTACAGTTATTCCTGCTTTGCCTGCAGGAGAGAGCAGGTGTCAGTGCTCATGGTTATTTTATAAAATATACACTTAAATTGTGACTGCCTGTATGCTACCCAAACTGCCCAAGCACACACCTACACATGCATCGCATATGGAACTTGGGGAATACAGGAAGGCATGGAGATTAGTTCCCCTCATTGCCTTAAAGGCTATCTGATGGCTATCCATGATTTTTTCTGTTCTACTACTACTACTATTTAGCATTTCTATAGCGCTACAAGGCATACACAGCGCTGCACAAACATAGAAGAAAGACAGTCCCTGCTCAAAGAGCTTACAATCTTTGACTAGTTGTGCTTCAGGGGGACTAATACCGCAGTCATTTAAATGCACTGCTGGTGCTAAGAACCTATGGTTGCATAAGTTAATAAAATGTACTCAAGGCACACCTATGTTTGGTTTTCCTTGAGGGCAATAAGACAAATCCCATCTGCTTGTACCCTTCTTTCCCTAGCAGTGGCACCAGATACCAAGTAGTCAGGGATTAATTAAGGTTACCAACTGGATCCAGATTCACCTGACCAGTCCTAGATTAACATCATTGCATGCAAGGATTTGTAGTTTTGCTTTTCTTAGGGAATGCAATAGGGAAATCAGAACTGCAAGTCCCTACATGTAATGAGGTAAACTCAGTATGGGACCAACTCTGTCCGTCAAATCTGGATCCTAGGACCAATGGAGCCTGCTTGAGTGAGGCTCAAGTCTGGTCATTCCCAAATCCATGGACTCAATGATGTCCTAGCAAGGTGATTGGCCATGGACGCATTTTAAGCAATAATAAAAATGATGTGTGATAATCTTAAATTTCACCCTAGAAGTGACACCAGTCTTGACCGATCCCCACAGCCACTGCCAATGATGGACTGCAGAATTTTTAGAAAAGGTTGTCTATATAAACTTCATGAGATCTGTGATCTGAGTTCTCTGTCACTTGGCCTGTGAAAGATGGATTAATGTTTGACATACATGTGTTTAGTTGGCAAGTGGACACTATAGTAGGCATAGCATCTCGAGCAAGAAATTATTTTGTTTAAGACCACATCTGAAGAAGGTGAGTTTAAAACTTCCTAGAAACTTTTGCAAGAGCATGAAAGGAGGCGTGTGGCATTTAATAGCTGTTTTCTATGTGCACATCCCATTCTCTTTTTTGTGGCCATGGTGCCCTATGTCTACAAATATATTAGTTATGGCCCTACTGAATATAAGAGACAAGTACTGAATATAAGAGACAAGTCTCAAAGTGTTTGTATGAGATAAGCCACATTATTAGTTGATATGATCTTGAGAAGGATTGTGATTTCCTAGTCAGGTAGTCACTCTTTTCGTGGAGGGGCATTTTCAAAATGACATCCAAGTCAAATTGTAGATGTTTTGCTGAAAACGCCTAAAAATCTCACCCTGAACATATCAATTTTCAAACCAGAAAACCATCTATTTGACCAAGGACGTCCATCTCAGAAACGACCAAATGCAAGCCGTTTGGTCGTGGGAGGAGCCAGCATTTGTAGTGCACTGGTCCCCCTCACATGCCAGGACACCAACTGGGCACCCTAGAGGGCACTGCAGTGGACTTCATTAATTGCTCCCAGGTACATAGCTCCCTTACCTTGTCTACTGAGCCCTCCCCCCCAAAAAAGAAAACCAAAACTCACTACCCACAACTTTATACCACTACCATAGCTCTTACAGGTGAAGGGGGCACCTAGATGTGGCTAGAGTGGGTTTCTGGTGGGTTTTGTAGGGCTTGCTGTTTCCTCCACAAACATAACAGGTAGGGGGGTATGGGCCTGGGTCCGCCTGCCTGAAGTGCACTGCACCCACTAAAACTGCTCCAGGGACCTGCATACTGCTGTCATGGACCTGAGGCTGGCACAGAGGCTGGCACGACATATTTTGAAAGATATTTTTTGAGGGTGGGAGGGGGTTAGTGACCACTGGGGGAGTAACGGGAGGCCATCCCCAATTCCCTCGGTTGGTCATCTGGTCATTTCAGGCACCTTTTTGTTAAAAAAAAAATCCGCAATCACCTTTTTGTGCCTTGCTCATGAGAAAAACACAACCAGGTAAAGTTGTCCAAGTGCTCATCAGGGACGTCCTTTTTATTCCATTATGGGTCAAGGACGTCATAGTGTTAAGCACGCCCAAGTCCTGCCTTCACTATGCCTCCGAAATGCCCCCTTGAACTTTGGCTGTCCCTGCGACGGAAAGCAGTTGGGGACATCCAAAATTGGCTTTCGATTATACCGATTTGGACGACCCTCTGAGAAGGATATCCATCTTCTGATTTGTGTCGAAAGATGGGCATCCTTCTCTTTTGAAAATGAGCCCGACAATGAAATTACATGGAAATATGTTTAAAACAAATAGGAGGAAATATTTTTTTCACTCAAAGAATAGTTAAGCTCTGGAACCTGCAGCCAGAGGATGTGGTAACAGTGGTTAGCGTATCTGGGTTTAAAAAAGGTTTGGACAAGCTCCTGGAGGAAAAGCCCATAGTCTGTTATTAAGATGGACATGAAGGAAGCCACTGCTTGCCCTGGGACTGGTAGCATGGAATGTTGCTACTAACTGGGATTCTGCCAGGTACTTGTGACCTGGATTGGCCAATATTGGAAGCCGGATACTGGGTTAAATGAACCATTGGTCTGACCCAGTATGGATATTCTTATGTTCTTATTAATAATCTACTACAGTATTAACGTGTTTAATTGAAGACTGCCATTAGCATATGTTTCCACAATTCTTCAAGTGATCATAGTGTTTGAAAACAGGAAGGAATAGTGGAAGATATTTAATTTATTATATTGAAATATGTATTTCCCCCCCCCAAAAAAACACATATTGAGCTTCACGTATCCAAAGTGACATATATAGTAACCCGTGGCTATGAAAGCAATCTGCTAAAAAAAAGGCTTTAAAATAATCTAATTTCATTTCTCCTGGCTGTCTGCCTTTCAATTCTTTATACCAGCTATCAGGTTTGAATAAATTTCATCTTTCACACTACAAGTAATGAGCAGGCAATGACTTATGAAGCAAAGAGACCAAGCTGAGATGGAATTAGAATACAATTTTAATGAGACAGAGCTGAGAAAGTGGAAGTGTTCCTCATTTGACAGACTTGGCAAAATACCCAACATTATTTCAAATGCTCATTCCTCTCCACAGAGGAACTGTCAAATATTCAAATAAAAAATGGCAACAATTTTGCAGAATTCTTTTGGGGATGCTGCTTATCACTAATGTGATTGTGAGTCTAGAACAAGTTATTAGAGAAAGTACTTCACAGCAGAGTAAAAGTGGCTTAAATTAACATACATATTATAACATAAAGCCCACATGATAACCAATAACACGAATCAATATTAACACACATTCTTCTTCATTCTATAACAGGATGCTTAAATGTAAGCATTAGTTGTATGCTTATATTTATAGAAGTCAAAAAGCTGCAAGCTTGTTTTATTGTTTTACCTTTGTACAGTGTCTGGCCAGAGGAAGGATTCCATTCCATCTAGCCTATTTAACCTCACTGACAGTTCCTATCGTCCAGGGAGGGCTTAGAGATCAGGCACTACCTACTGTATGGCACTCCCCTCAGTTCGAAGAGCGCATTGGGAGATAACCAGGAGTGGTGTTTTTTTTTTTTGCCTGGCTTCTAGTCTTTGAAACAAACTTACAGATACCCTGCGTGCAGAAATCTGTGTTAGCAAACTTTAAAGGACAATTGAAAACTGAGAATGCTGGAATGACATTTATAATAATAATAATAATAATTATTATTATTATTATTTTATAATTAAACTATTTTTGTATTGTGTAGATGTTGAACTCATTTCTTTCCTAGAAAAGGTACAGAGAAAGGCTAAAGTGGCTATATCATACCTCCCCTCAGCAATCTCTTCTCCAAGCTGAAGAACATTCAGCTTGGAGAAGAGATTGCTGAGGGGAGGTATGATATAGAGGTCTATAAAATACTGAGTGGAGTAGAACAGGTAGACATGAATTCCTTGTTTACTTTTTACAACAATATAAGGAGTAGGGGGCACACAATGAAGGTACTAAGTAGTAAGTTTAAAACAAACTGGAGAAAATATTTAAGAACATAAGAGCAGTCATACTGGATCAGACAAATGGTCCATCTAGCCCAGTATCCTGCTTCCATCAGTGGCCAATCCAGGTCACAAGTATCTGGCAGAAATCCAATTAGAAGCAACATTCCATGCTACCAATCCCGGGGCAAACAGTGACTTCCCCCATGTCCATCTCAATAACATACTATGGACTTTTCCTCCAGGAACTTGTGACAGAAATTAGGCATTGTGACAGTTGCAGGGTAGCAAGCACACACATCTGTTGTAATGTCTGAGGCATTTCAGACCACTTGCATGTTGAGAGAATGAAAGGATGTTCTGTTGCAATAGAAGGTCTCTTTGCCTACAGATGGTCTTAAGGCTATGTGGGTATAGTCAATTGCCTTAAGCACAGAGGGGAAGCAAGCCAGCTCATATAATATTGTCATAATTTCATGTTGGTACTGCTCTTGTTCAGGGAAGAGAATATCTTTTCAGCCCTATATCCAGAGCAATTAAAGTGGACAGGAGAGGCTCACAGCTGCCATTTCCACAGACAGCTGCAAGGGGCAAGAGCAACGGAGCTTTACTCCTGCCCTCAACACTCCCACTGGACCACCAGAAAGTAAAAGTATACTACGGGGCAGGGGCGTAGCCAAAAAACATTTTGGGGTGTCAGGAGTTGAGATGGAGGGGCACTAGGCATATAGGTGTGACTAGTATTTAGGAGTATACCAAATAATGCCTTAGGGTGAACTTTATGGTGGATTTCTAAGTAAATAGTCTGTTCTACGTCAATATAAACCACATTCACACTTATCGAAACTTTGGAAACACAGACATTTTTAAATCTCATACTCCAGTCACTCACAGAACACAGACCAATCTTCACCAATTACAGAATAAAGGACCAGACATTAGAAAAGGAAACACAAGAAATCACATTCTCTATAAGCAGTACAGCACAGGAGAAATAAAAATAAAAATGCATTATCTACTGTAGGAAGCAAAATGCAAGATCACTTTTACCTCAAAATAAAACATTCAAATAAATTATCTGGATGCCTATAAAAAAATTGCTAAAACTTGTGGGACACACTGGGCCTGATATTCAGACCACTGGAGGCAACCCGCATAAGCACCACGATCGGCACTGACCCTGGATATTCAATGCCAGGCTGTTTCTGGTGACAGGCATTGAACCCAAAGCAGTAGAACCCAAAGCAGTGCAAAAGAAGTAAAGTCATAAACAACTCAGTTTATATCAAATTGTTTAACCACCTTTACGTTTTGCCTTTGGGTTTAACAAGTAATACCATCTGCATGTAAGGTCTAGATAAAAGAATTTAAACATTCTATGTTGAAGACATGTCCTAAATATGTAATACTTGGTAGCAATAATGAAACAGTGATGGAATATTCACACATCACGCAGCCAACATTTAACCAAACAGACTTGAAGAAGAAATAGATATATATCAAAGAACTGGAAAATATTGGCACATTTAGACTGACTCTGGACTTCTGCAAGAAGGTAGCTCTGGCCTCATTATTCAATATCTCTCTTATAAGTAGTAATAAGCAATATTAAGTGCATTTTTATAATATACCACTGCATTCCACAAAACAAAAGGAGCAAGTTCCCACAAACCATTTTTTTTCTTCTGATCTAGGCATAGGAAGAAAGATTTTAAATGCTCCCAAGTTTCAACCTAATTCATGTTTAATGTGGGATATAAAAGTAATAAATAAGCAAATAAATAGACAGATAGAAACTCTGAATGTTGAGCACCTGTTTTTCATAACATGATGTCTGTTTTTGTCTTGGTAAAGAGCCACTAAAACAATCTCTGCACAAATACAACATGTGCTAGAGTGGCTATAGAGACACTCCAAATGACACACTGATTACAATTTACAGCAAATTACTACTCTACTTATGAAAAGTTATTCCATTGTGTACATCTGTATGATGCACAAGCTAGCATGTTTGAAAATGTAAGTGGGATCAAATAAAATGGTACCAACAAGAATGAGAATGTGGATGAAGTACCTCATAGGTTTGTTTGCTTTGTTTTGAGGGATTAACCTCCATGGTTTCTCCTTGCTCCTGTTCTCAATCAAACCTCCATGAGCAATGAACCACTTGCGGGCAGCGCTGAAGACAGCTGCTTCCGGCTGCTTCTTCCCACTCACAGGAAGTTGAAAAGGTAGGATGAAACAGCGAATGGATTGGGGTAGCAGGAAGCAGCTGCATTCCGCACTGCCCGCGCATGGCTCTCTGCTGAAAACAGGGAGGAGAGATGTAGCCAGCCAGAAGGCAGGGACAGCTCAGATGCCTGACACAAGGACAGGGAGCAGGGAGCCTGAGGAAGCAAAAACCTGCCTGGTTGTCCACTATTGTTGGGGGGGGGGCCTGCAACAGAAATGGGGGGCCTGGGCTCCCAAGGCCTCCTGTAGCTATGCCACTGCCAGGTAGAGGGGAATTTCTAGAGTACAGAGGGAGTTGGGGACCATACTAGGGAGAAGAGGGCATTGAGCCTCTCCAGTCCTCTTAAGTTGCTCTGAATCTTGGGTCCTGTGTTTTTACACTTCTGAGTATCACCAAATCTTCTAATAATTTTCTTGTTTTGTTTCCCCATTTATACAATTTGTACTTAAAAAATTTCACATTCTGGGAATGGCCAAGATGGCGTCCTGAAGGGAACAGGTGAGACTAGCTCTGAAGTTATCATCATCACTGGACACCCCCGCTGAGACGTATGAAGCAGTGTCTATTGGGGAAGCAGAAACAAATTTGAGCCCAGTCCTGCACGAAGCTTCACCTCTTCCTAGGATGGCACCTTCGGAGCTGGAACTGCAGCAAATCATAAGTACATAAGTAATGCCACACTGGGAAAAGACCAAGTGTCCATCGAGCCCAGCATCCTATCCACGACAGCGGCCAATCCAGGCCAAGGGCACCTGGCGAGCTTCCCAGACATACAAACATTCTATACATGTTATTCCTGGAATTATGGATTTTTCCCCAAGTCCATTTAGTAGTGGTTTATGGACTTGTTCTTTAGGAAACCGTCTAACCCCTTTTTAAACTCTGCTAAGCTAACCACCTTCACCACGTTCTCCTGCAACAAATTCCAGAGTTTAATTATGCGTTGGGTGAAGAAAAATTTTCTTCGATTTTTGTTTTAAATTTACTATACTGTAGTTTCATCGCATGCCCCCTAGTCCTAGTATTTTTGGAAAGCATGAACAGACGCTTCACATCCATCTGTTCCACTCCACTCATTATTTTATATACCTCTATCATGTCTCCCCTCAGCCGTCTCTTCTCCAAGCTGAATAGCCCTAGCCTCCTTAGTCTTTCTTCATAGGGAAGTCGCCCCATCCCCGCTATCATTTTAGTCGCCCTTCGCTGCACCTTTTCCAATTCTACTATATCTTTCTTGAGATGCGGCGACCAGAATTGAACACAATACTCAAGGTGTGATCGCACCATGGAGCTATACAACGGCATTATAACATCCTCACACCTGTTTTCCATACTTTTCCTAATAATACCCAACATTCTATTCGCTTTCCTAGCCGCAGCAGCACACTGAGCAGAAGGTTTCAGTGTATTATCGATGACGACACCCAGATCCCTTTCTTGGTCCGTAACTCCTAATGTGGAACCTTGCATGACGTAGCTATAATTCGGGTTCTTTTTTCCCACATGCATCACCTTGCACTTGCTCACATTAAACATCATCTGCCATTGAGCCGCCCAGTCTCCCAGTCTCGTAAGGTCCTTCTGTAATTTTTCACAATCCTGTCGCATGTTGGCACAATTGCTGCTGAAGGGTGTGACCGCCTGAAAATAGAGATGCCGGGGACAGCTTCCATGGAGCAGAGGGCTCTTGAAGTGGAAAAAGCAGTGGGGAGAACTGTGAGTACACTGCAAAAACAGTCCTGTCTAGGGCAGGGTAACCTGGAGCCTTTAATGAGCATTCCTCCTTCAGAGAAACCATCTACTGTGACAATGAGCTTTTTTGTGGGAAGCGATTATTGTCTTACATAAATCCATCTTAGCTCTTATGGCTACTATGGCTGCAAATCAGAAAAGTTCTTCTAAAATATTGGGAACTTTTCCAAATACCCCAGGAGAGATTGGATAAGTTAGAGGGGCAAATGACTGAGGCACATACTGCTCAGTTAGCCTTAATTAAAGATAAAATTCAAGTTCATAGGAAGCTGGCGCTCATAGAACACTTGCAGCATTATCTACATTTTCTTAAACATCTAATTATGTCAGCTGTGGACCTATTGAATAAGCATTTGGAAAAGGCTTTGCATAGGCCTTAAGAAGTACTTCCTCTTTTTCAGGGCCGTGCCTAGGGTCTCTGGCGCCCCCCTGCAGACTATCAGTTGGCAGCGGCGGCGGCCCTCCCCCTCCCGTGAAAATGATCGCTCACCACTTGCCACACTGACAGGAATTGTCAGCAATATTCTTAGAAACAAATTGCTATACATTGCAAAATAAGATAGCAGATGTAAATTCTCAAAGTGGACATATTCCAAACACTAAAATGAAAATAAAATGATTTTTTTCTACCTTTGTTGTCTGGTGACTTTCTTTTTCTGATCATGCTGGCCCAGTATCTTATTCTGCTGCTATCTGTCCTCTTAACTCCGTTTCCAGGGCTTCCTTTCCATTTATTTCTTTCCTTTCCTCCTTTCTTCTACATTTCTGGTCCTCAGCTTCTGCCTATTTTCTTCATCCATGTGCAGTTTTTCTCCTCTCTTCCTTTTCCCTCATTTCATCTCCTTCATCTCTCTTCCCTCCCCTCTATGTCCAGCAATTTCTCCTCTCTCCCTGAGCCCTGCCCTTCCATCCATGCTCCTCTGTCCCCTGCCCCCTCCATTCATCCTTTTCCAGCAATTCCCCTCTCTCCTTGAGCCCTGCCCTCCCAATCCATGCCCATCCATGCTCCTCTGTCCCCTGCCCCTCCATTCATCCTTTTCCAGCAATTCCCCTCTTTCCCTGAGCCCTGCCCTCCCAATCCATGCCCATCCATGCTCCTCTGTCACCTGCCCCCTCCATTCATCCTTTTCCAGCAATTCCCCTCTCTCCTTGAGCCCTGCCCTCCCAATCCATGCCCATCCATGCTCCTCTGTCCCCTGCCCCTCCATTCATCCTTTTCTAGCAATTCCCCTCTCTCCCTGAGCCCTGCCCTCCCAATCCATGCCCATCCATGCTCCTCTGTCCCCTGCCCCCTCCATTCATCCCTATCCAGCAATTCCCCTCTCTCCCTGAGCCCTGGCCTCCCAATCCATGCCCATCTATGCTCCTCTCTCCCCTGCCCCCTCCATTCATCCCTTTCCAGCAATACCCCTCTCTCCCTGAGCCCTGGCCTCCCAATCCATGCCCATCCATGCTCCTCTGTCCCCTGCCCCCTCCATTCATCCTTTTCCAGCAATTCCCCTCTCTCCCTGAGCCCTGCCCCTCCCATCCATGCTCCTCTGTCACCCTCCATTAATCCCTATCCAGCAATTCCCCTCTCTCCCTTCCATGACCCCCCCTCGCATCCATGCTCCTCTCTCTCCTCTCGCTCCCATGTCCCATCATGTCCCAGTTGGCCTGGCCTGGCCTGGCCCGCCCTCTTCTCCCCTCCCCCTTCACATCCATGCTCTCGTCTCTCCCCTGCCCTCCCGCTCCCATTGTTCAACTGCCCGTCCTCTTCTCTCCCCCCAACATCCCTTTTCTTTTTTTTTCTTTTTAAATTTACCTCCGTGGCGGTTCCGGCAGCGCAGCGTCAGTGAAGGAGGCGGCGCTCCCGATGTCTCTAGCCTTCCCTTCGCTGTGTTCCGCCTTCTTCTGACGTCATTTCCTTGACGTCAGAAGAAGGCGGAACACAGCAAGGGAAGGCTAGAGACATCGGGAGCGCCGCCTCCTCCACTGACGCTGCGCTGCCGGAACCGCCACGGAGGTAAATTTAAAAGGAAAATAAAAGAAAAGGGATGTTGGGAGGGGGGGAGAAGAGGGCGGGAAATTGAACAATGGGAGCGGGAGGGCGAGCGAGGTGAGCATGGTGCGGCAGCGCCTCCCCAGAGGGAAGCGCCCCCCTGCCATGCTTACCTCGCTTACCGTGTTGGCACGGCCCTTCTCTTTTTACCAAGGTGTATTATGTTCCTCAAAAAAAGTCCTTAGGACCAGTGCAGAGGGAAACTGCTAAAATGAATGCAGATTTGACATAAGACAACTTGGACTTAACTGGAACAGTCTGAATCAGAAGTGGTTAGTCGTTCTACTTTGATAGTGACATTTGTTTTTCCTCAAGTTTGTAACCACATTCTGAGGCTTTATTTTCATAATAGGAACCATTTAGTTATGGGAAAAAAAGTTTGGATTTTTCCATATCTCTCAAGAGTGACACAGGAACATAGGAAAAGAAATTTGGCACTCTGACACAAGATCAAGTCCCTGGGAGGAACTTTTTCATTTACAATTTCCTTGCCTAATAATTAATAGTTGTTGCCTGAACTAGATGTGTTTTCTTTGATTCTGACCTGCTACAGTTTTTTATAGACTCTAAAACTGTAGCAGTTTCCACTGAAGCTCAAATCATTGTTAAAGAGGGATATAAGTAGGAGTAGTTAGAAATGTAATGTATATGCTTTCTTCAGTGTAAACCTTGCGGGATTCTTTTTTTGTTTATTTTTTTTTTATCTGTTAATCTTGTAGCTTCAAGGATTTTTCCCCACTCCCCCTCTCCTTATTGTGGACTAGTAAGCACACAATTATTTCTTGAAGATCATTGTGATTCTTTTGTTTTGTAATATTTCCATTCTGTGCTTTTCTTTTCAAGTTGGCACTTGTAAATTTAATTTAAATGCAAATTTTAAAAAAGAGAGAAAATGTCACACTCTTAAGCACTCTGCTGCAACAACTCATCCAATTTTCTTCTAACATCTAACATTTTACCACACCTTAGTTTACCATGAAAGTCATTAAGCTATGGTATCTCAATACTTCAGGTTAGTGCCTCCCCTGGTGCATAAATAATGCAACTTCAAAACATGGGCATAGCCACGGGTGGGCCTGGGTGGGCCTTGGACCACCCAGTTTGGGCTCAGGTCCACTCAGCAATGGTACATCTTGCAGGATCACGGAAGCCCAGCTGGCACTGTCATCTCCTCCTTTAAGCATCACTTCTATGGGTCACCAGCAGCGATTCACACATGCTGCCTGCCGCTAACCTGAAAGCCTCTCTTCCTCTACAACTTCCTGTTTTTGCCGGGGCAAATTGTGGCAGAGGGGAGGTTTCTGGGTTAGGGGCATGCAGCATGTGGGAATCGCTGCTGCTGCCTGCGACCCATGGAAGTCAGAGGGAGAAATTTCAGTGGATGGGGAAGGGACGGAAGTAAAGGTGCTGCGGGGGGGGGGGGGGGAATGAAATAGGAAAGATGCTCCACAGGAGGAAGGAAAGATGCTGCATGGGGGAAAGAAAGAAGCTGAACAGTGGAGGGGGGGGGGGGTAAAAAAAGATGCTGCATGGGAAAAAATGCTGCATGAGGGGAAGATGTTGCGTGGGGGAAGATGGGCGAGGGGTGCGAGAGGAAGAATTGTTGGACATGGAGTGGAGGGAAGGAAGGGAGAGATGCAGCAAAGGGGTGGAGAGGGTTGAGAAAGGGAGAAATCTTGCATATGAGTGGAGGTGAGGAAGAGATGCTGCATTGAGAGGGGAGAGGAGTGAAAGGGAGATATGTTGGGCATAGGGGTGGAGGTGAGGGAGAGATGGTGCTTGGGGACAGAGTGAGAAATGTTGGACATAGGGGTGGAGAGGAGGGGATGGGAGGGGAGGGAGAGATGGTGCATGGGGAGAGAGGGAGAAATGTTTGATTTTTTTATTATTTGCATTTAAATTTACATTCAAAGTAAATTGAATATGAATAAAGGATTAATATAGAGAAAGAAAAAATATAGGAAAATCAATCATATTTAGGCAATGAAACTAAGTCAAATTAACCCTATATAGTCCACAAATGTATTTATTTATTTATTTACCTCCCGCCTTTATGAAAGAATTCACTCAAGGCGGTGTACAGTAAGAATAAATCAAACATAAGCAAATGGAAGGAGTCAAAAATCCATATCCCTGAAGAAATAGGGAATTCAAAAGGAAACAATATTATTAAAATAACAGCAAGCTGAATGATAATACCTTACGGTTCGGACTTATTGAAGTGAATTTGTCTCTAATTGTAGCAGAATCTTTTCCTTCCAAGAAAAACTGTTATTGAGAAACATCATAAAATATGTATTGATGATTATCAAAATAAGTAGCACATTTACATGGATATCTCAACTGAAACTTAGCACCGATATCAACCACTCGTTGTTGAAGGGAAAGGAATTGCTTGCTTTTGGATTGAGTAGACCTCGCCATATCAGGAAATATGGAAACTTTCCCACCCAAAGAATCTTTAGACTTAAAATAAAGATGTAATAAAGCTTCCTTACCTTAAATGAAAACAAATGTAACCAACAAGGTAATCCTCGTGGTAACCTCCACCTGTGATTTTTCCAAGATGCCAGTCAAATCCAAGCTACCTGAAGACACTTCTACCATACATGATTCTCTAACCGGCATTGATTGCTTCTTTGGAATTGATATATAGTAAATTCTATGTCATGGGAGGAAACCCTCTGGGAAATATTTAAACACCTCCTGTAGATATTTGTATAAAGTCTCCTTAGGTTTCATTGTAATTAGATGAGGACAATTCAACAAGCACAAGTTCAATTGCTTTCTTTAATTCTCAAAGTTCTCCAATATTCTCTGAAACAATAAACGATTTTGTGTTAAAATACTTTGAGTCTGTTTTAACTGTTGACCTTAGCTTGTCATTTGAGACTTCAGTAAGGGCTGTTTTAGTTAAATGTAGAGGACAAAAGCCAGATTGAAGTGAATCAAGAATAAGTAGCTTGGATAAGAAAGGGAGGTGGGAGATGGAGCAATAGTGTGGGAAGTGCAGGTAGAGTCCAATGAAAGTTTTATATCTATATATATCTATCTATATCTATATATCTAGATATCTAGATAGATAGATAGATAGATAGATAGATAGATAGATAGATAGATAGATAGATAGAAAACTTTCATTGGACTCTACCTGAACTTAAGTACATAAGCATCGCCATGCTGGGACAGACCAAGGGTCCATCGAGCCCAGCACCATGTCACCGACAGCGGCCAAAAGAACAAGCAATGTATCCCGCCCATCCTAGAAATACTGCATTATTCCCTCGTCCATTCAATAACATTCTATGGCTTTTTCCTCCAGGAAGCCGTCCAACCCTTTTATGAAGTCTGCTAAGTTAACCGTCTTTACCACCTTTTCCAGCTGCGAATTCCAGAGTTTAACTACGCATTGAGTGAAGAAAAATTTCCTCCAATTTGTTTTAAATTTACCACATTGCAGCTTCATCACATGCCCCCTTGTCCTAGTATTTTTGGAAAGCGTAAACAGACGCTCCACATCGACCCGTTCCATTCCACTCATTATCTTATAGACCTCTATCATATCTCCCCTCAGCCGCCTTTTCTCCAGGCTGAAAAGCCCAGCCTCTTCAGCCTATCCTGATAGGGAAGTCGTCCCATCCCCTGTATCATCTTTGTTGCCCTTCTCTGCACCTTTTCCAATTCCGCTATGTCTTTTTTGAGGTGCAGTGACCAGAATTGAACACAATACTCGAGGTGCGGTCGCACCATGGAGCTTACAACGGCAGAATAATATCCTCATTTTTGTTTTCAATCCCTTTCCTAATGATATCCAACATTCTATTTGCTTTCCTAGCCGCAGCAGCACATTGAGCAGAAGTTTTCAACGTATCATCAATGATAACACCTAGATCCCTTTCTCGGTCCGTGACTCCCAACGCTGAACCTTGCATGACGTAGTTATATTTTGGGTTCCTCTTTCCCACATGCATCACTTTGCACCTGTTCACATTAAACGTCATCTGCCATTTAGACGCCAAGTCTCTCAGTCTCGTAAGGTGCTCTTGTAGTTTTTCACAATCTTCCCGCGATTTGGCTACTTTGAATAACTTTGTGTCATCGGCAAATTTGATTACCTCACTAGTTACCCCATCTCTAGGTCATTTATGAATATGTTAAAAAGCAGAGGTCCCAGCACCGATCCCTGGGGGACCTCGCTAACTACCCGTTTCCATTGCAAATATTGACCTTTTAATCCTACTCTCTGTTTCCTATCTTTCAACCAGTTTTTAATCCACAGTAAGACACTACCTCCAATCCCAAGTCCCTCTAATTTCCTCTGTAGTCTTTCATGAGGGACCTTATCAAACGCCTTCTGAAAATCTAGATACACAATATCAACCGACTCACCTTTGTCCACATGTTTGTTTACCCCTTCAAAGAAATGCAGCAGATTGGTGAGACAAGACTTCCCCTCACTAAATCCATGTTGACTTTGTCCCATTAGTCCATGCTTTTGAATGTGCTCTGCAATTTTGCTCTTGATAATAGTCTCTACCATTTTGCCCGGCACAGTCGTCAGACTCACCGGTCTATAATTTCCCAGTTCTCCTCTGGAATCTTTTTTAAATATCGGCATTACATTGGCCACCCTCCAATCTTCCGGTACCACGCTCGATGTTAAGGATAAATTACAAATCAATAACAGTAGCTCTGCCAGCTCATCTTTTAGTTCTATCAGTTCCCTAGGGTGAATACCATCTGGTCCAGGAGATTTGCTACTCTTCAGTTTGCAGAACTGCTCCATTACGTCTTTCAGATTTACAGATATTTCAATAAGTTTTTCTGACTCTTCAGCTTTGAATACCCTGTCCGGCACCGGTATCCCACCCAAATCTTCCT
Organism: Microcaecilia unicolor; assembly: GCF_901765095.1. Classification (NCBI taxonomy): domain Eukaryota; kingdom Metazoa; phylum Chordata; class Amphibia; order Gymnophiona; family Siphonopidae; genus Microcaecilia; species Microcaecilia unicolor. Next base: position 186,370,125 of record NC_044032.1, on the reverse strand, counting down.
CGGTGAAGACCGAAGCAAAGAACTCATTTAGTTTTTCTGCTATTTCTTTGTCTTCCTTGATTGCCCCTTTTACACCCCGATCATCCAGCGGGCCAACCGATTCTTTTGCTGGTTTCCTGCTTTTAATGTATCTAAAAAAAATTTTACTCTCAGTTTTGGTCTCTAACGCTATCTTTATTACAAAATCCCTCTTTGCCTTTCTTATCAGCGCTTTGCATCTGACTTGACATTCCTTATGCCACTTCTTATTTTCTTCATTCGGTTCCTTCTTCCATTTTATGAAGGATTTCTTTTTAGTTCCAATAGCCTCCTTTACCTCACTTTTCAACCACGCCGGCTGTTGTTTGGTTTTCCGTCCTCCTTTTCTGATACGTGGAATGTATTTGGCCTGGGCCTCCAGGATGGTGTTTTTGAACAGTATCCATGCCTGTTGTAGGTTTCTTACTTTCTCAGTCGCTCCTCTAAGTTTTTTTTTTTTTTTTACCATTCTTCTCATTTATCATAGCTTCCTTTTTTATTGCTCCATCTTTTCAAAAATACAAGATTAACTCTTGATCCAGAAATGCATAAAGTAACAAAAGCAAACATTTTATAATAAGAAACAAGAAAATCTTCCTTAGACCACAATTGAAAAATGGGAGAGCAGAAAAGAAGAGAAACTAAGGGAAAAACTAAGAGTAAATAACAAAAGGCATTAACGGGAACCTAGACTTCCCAATCCAAATATAAGCCAGTCCTTCCAACCTAGATGATTGTCTTTATTGTCAGGAATGAACACAGCTGCTCAGGCACGAATAATACATATTTTGTCCCTCCCAGTCTTATAATTCATTTGCAAGAATATGATAGAAGAAAAGTAGCACCTACATTTTCCACTTCTTGTCTCATTGCTAAAAATCTTTCCTCCTATCTTGTGTTGTTTTTGTCACATCAGGGTAAATCCACAACGTTTGTCCATAAACATGTCTTGAGAGTGTCTAAAATAAAGTCACAAGGTTGTATTTATGTCTTGTTCAAAAACATATGATACCAGCAAAGTTGCCCTCTGAGTGGTTTCTGCAATAGAATCTTCCAGAATTGCTGAAATATTTTTAAGATCTAATGAGGCCTCCTGGACTACATTTACTTCCAATTCCCCCTGGGTCTTTTTTAAGGCAATAGGCAAATAATAGATCTTGATTACGAGAAGAATATTGTTCGAGGAAAAACCTAGTGCTTCAACAAGATACTTCTTAAAAAGATTCATAGGCAACATTCCAGGGGTCTTTGGAAAATTCAACACATGCAGATTAAGCCTTCAATTAAACAGTTTGCTTCAACTTTCTATAAAGAGCTAGCTTATCTCGAGCCACAATACTTTTAAATTCTTGAAGGTCTTTCACATTATCACTGATTAATGTCTTCTGCACAGAAAAGCCTAGCTTGACTTCTTCAACAACTTTAGCCATTTGATCAACTTTAGAAGCCAACAAGATTACCTCAGTTGTAGACCGGGACAAAGTCCATATCCGATATTCAGCTGGCGGCAGTCAGTTTTTTTTTTTTTTTTTTAATGCTGATCATCACCAAATTATCCCCCAATATTCAGTGCTGGGCCATGTCTGGGCACTGGAACTGAATATTGGGTGATAATTTGAGGCGAGAAGGCTGCCGGAACTTAAGCGGTCTTGGATGATATTCAGCCAGAGCTGCATAAGAATTATGCAGCCTGGGCTGAATAGCGGGCCAGGGCCCGCATAACTTTTGTTTTGGTTTTTTTTGTTTAAAAAAAAAAGATCCCCAAGCCCACTCCCACCCACCCTGACAATAGCCCACTTTCCTTCCCCCTCCCCCAACCCATGGCAAGAACCCCCCAAAAAGCTCCCTCCCCTCCAGCCATCCTGGTAGGCCCTCCCCTTAGACCTACCTGTAGCCCTGGTGGTCCATGGTGGTCATTGGGGGCAGGAGTGCAGGCCACTTGCTCCTGTCCCTTATGGCTACTAAAGGAAAATAGCTGCTGTGACCTCTCATGGCAGCTCATACTACTACACAGAACTGCAGTACTACACAGTACCACAAGCTGCCACAAGAGGTTGTGGCAGCCATTTTCCTTCAGCAGCTGCAAGGGGTAGGAGCGAGGAGCTTGCGCTTCTGCTCCAACTACCACCACAGACCACTAGGGCTACAAGTAGGCCCAGGGGTTGAGCCTACCAGGATAGCTGGGGGAGCAGGGGGCCTTCTGGGGGGGGGGGGGTTATTGTCATGGGCTGGAGGGAGGGGGAAGTAAAGAGGACCATTGTCAGGGGGAGAGAGGGGCTTGGAAGCTTTTTCTTAAAAACAAAACAAAAATTATGTAGGCCCCGGATCGATATTCAGTGCCGGGACCCACATAGCTAGGCTGGTCAAAGTTAGGGCAGCTTTTGAGCTGTCCTGAATTTGGCCCTTAGCTATGAGGGTGCTGGCACTGAATATTACCAGCACCCGCATAACCCCCGGCTCCTCCTTAATGCCACCCACCACCCATACCGCCCCTGGTCTGCCCCTTTTTTTGTGAGGCACTCAGAGGTGGTATTCAGTGACACTGCCCATTTTAGTGCCACTGAATATTGGGGGGTAGGTGGCAACATTGATATAAAATGGCCGCTGAATAACGGGCTCAACTGCTGTCGGCTCCACATACAATCGTGGAGCTAACCCGTTGTCCGGCTGCTTCCTGGCCCGATTTTGCACCTACCGGGTTTGTTGAGCACCGCAGAGGTTTGATTTTCTCCTTAGTGCCTGGTTCGGGCCGGAAATAAGGGGAGCAGTTTTCTTTTACGCCTTGCTCATCATGTCGGATATTCGATTCCATCGTTGTGGCAGTTTCGGGTCCAGGAGTGTCCGGACCAGCTCCTCTCGTCGCGGGTAGCTGTTGGTTGGCCCCTTCTTGGAGTTTGTTCGACCCTGCTCTCTCTCAGCCACTCAATCGGCCTGCTCCAGTCCGTGATGATCGTCTGTGCTGCTTGTGGCTGGCTGCTGTGCATCGAGGCCTTCATCGCGTTGATGAGATCCACTGCGAATGGCTTCATCTTGAGATCTACTGTGATTGACTGCATCTTGAGTCACCGGATGTTGCCATCGGATCCGATGGACTGCGTCCTCTGTCCCTCTGCAATGTTGCTGCTGGACCTGTTGGCCCCGCCAGCTTTGTTCACCTCCGGCTGCTGTCATCTCTATGCCTGGCTTTTCACGGACCATTTAAGACTCTTTTCCCTACCCTTCCCTTCTTCCTCTGTTCCTCTACCTCCTTTCCTGTCATTGTAATTGTTTTTCATAGTTCATTGTAAACTGCTTTGGGGCTGCTTTTAGTGGCAAAAAGCGGGGTATAAATGTACTAAAATAAATAAATAAATAAATAAAATAAACAAGCAATTTAAATGGGCAGGAGCCTTTCCTACCTGCTTAAATGACTTTGAATATCGGCCCCAGTGTCTTGAAACTGCTACAACCCCTGCCAGATTGATGCCTTCAATGACTTCCCCATTGTTGCTCCTACCTCCAGCGCTGAGCTGACCTCTTTTGGACCAATGCCCTCCTGTGGGCCTTGAACCATAGCTACTTCAGCAATGCAGGCTCCACCATCAGACGCCAAAGCAATCGCTGGATTCGGTGGGGCATAAAGTGTTGGGAGGTGATAAAGAGGGGCATAATCGAAAGGGATGCCCAAGTTTTGTTGAGGACATCCTCGCAAAATGTCCCAATGGAAGGGCGGGAAAACCCGTATTATCGAAACAAGATGGACATCCATCTTTCGTTTCGATAAAACGGTCAGGGATGCCCAAATCTTACAGATGGTCCTCCCTAGACTTGGTTGTTTCTGATTTTCAGCAATAATGGAAACCAAGGACGCCCATCTCAGAAATGACCAAATGAAAACCCTTTGGTCATGGGAGGAGCCAGCATTTCTAGTACACTGGTCCCCCTGACATGCCAGGACACCAACCGGGCACCCTAGGGGGCACTGCAGTGGACTTCATAAATGTTCCCAGGAACATAGCTCCCTTACCTTGTCTGATGAGCCCCCACAAACCCCCCCCCCCTAAAACCCACTACCCACAACTTTACACCACTACCATAGCCCTTATGGGTGAAGGGGGGCACCTAGATGTGGGTACAGTGGGTTTCTGGTGGGTTTTGGAGGGCTCATTGTTTCCTCCACAAACGTAACAGGTAGGGAGGGGGATAGGCCTGGGTCCGCCTGCCTGAAGTGCACTGCACCCACTAAAACTGCTCCAGGTACCTGCATACTGCCATGATGGACCTGAGTATGACACCTGAGGCTGGCATAGAGGCTGGCACAAAATATTTTGAAAAATATTTTTTGAGGGTGGGAGTGGGTTAGTGACCACTGGGGGAGTAAGGGGAGGTCATCCCCAATTCTCTCCAGTGGTCATCTGGTCATTTTGGCCAACCTTTTGTGCCTTGGTTGTAAGAAAAACAGGACCAGGTAAAGTCGTCCAAGTGCTCATTAGGGACTCCCTTTTTTTCCTATTAATGGTCGAGGACATCCATGTGTTAGGCATGCCCAAGTCCCGCCTTTGCTATGCCTCCAAAACGCCCCCTTGAATTTTGGCCGTCCCTGCGACGGAAAGCAGTTAGGGACATCCAAAATCGGCTTTCGATTATACCAATTTGGACGACCCTGGGAGAAGGACGCCCATCTTCCGATTTGTGTCAAAAAATGGGCGTCCTTCTCTTTCGAAAATAAGCCTGATAGATTTCTCCAGCCCGAAGGAAGCAGGCGTTTCTTTGCCTAATTCCACTGCTAGGTATCTCTCCCCAACTGCTGTGCGGAATCCTGTTATGAAGCAGTCAATTCTCTGCTGATCAAAGGGAATCTCTGAAGCCACAGGGGAAGTAACCTTCACAGCTCACTTTCTTATTTATTTATTTATTTATTGCATTTGTATCCCACATTTTCCCACCTTTTTGCGGGTTCAGTGTGGCCTACAATATGATATAAATGATGGAAATACAATTTGTTACAACTTGGTTATGGATTACATTGTGTAGAGTTAAGCGAGACAGTCGAAGTAACGTTAAGGAATATAACGATGGAACATAGACATTCCAGAGCAGGATGGAACATAGAATCATTCTTTTCATATGAGCTATATTAATATAGGAAAATTCAGTAGCAGAGTAGAGCATCTTACTCACAGGATCAGTCCTCCCCCCCAATGAAGGTTTTTTTTTGAGGAGTGGTGTAACTACGGCATGTTTGAAGGCATCAGGAACAGTTGTAGTGGAAAGTGAAAATTAAGGATATAACAGATAAGAGGGATGACACTAGGAGAGATAGTGCTGAGTAGATAGGTGGGAACAGGATCAGAGGAGCAGGTAGTCAGTTTGGAGGAGGAAAGAAAATGTGCAGTTTCCTCCAGTGATTTCAGAAAAGGGAAAAAAGTTGGCAGGTGAAGTAGAGTTAACAGAATGGACTGGGGGAAGGAGAGGTAGAGGTGACTTGGTTGAGAACTCAGTTAATCTTGTGAACATTGTCATGGAAGTACTCAGTCATAGTCTGAGGAAAAGTGAAGGGGGAGGTGGAGGTGAAGGCACTTTGAGAAGAGAGTTCATGTGGCAATAATAGAGAAGTTAGAATTTCTAAAGCTGAGAACCACAAGAAATCAGCAGTATACCAAGAAACTATAGAAAGGCCAGGTAGTTGGAAAATAAACAGTTTTCTTTGTTAGACAAAGTAAGTTGTTGTTTTTGTTTTAATCAGTTGCTTAACTAGCCAACAACGAAGAAAGTAATTAATATATGCCAGTGCAATAACATAGCATAACATTATATACTGTGTCAACATCAAGAGGCTTGGAACAGTTCACAACAAGATGAAAATGCATATTAACTAACAAACTAATAAAAATCCTACATACAAATACTATTAGCCTGCATGTAAATACAAATCTTACATTAACTATGGTTCATGAATAATACTTAAAGAAAAAACAAGATTTAAGTGATTTCCGGAACCGCAAGTAATTTGTTTCAGCCCGAATAGTAATAAGCAAGTCATTCCATATAGGGACCACAGCCAAAGTAAATAATCTCTTGCTTGTAGAAACCAAGTGAGGTCTAAAGAAAAAAAGGAGATGTAAGTTATTCGTGTTGATAAGTCTAGTGGTGGTTCTGCAAGGCTGAACACAAATCAAAGTTGAAAGATATTCTGGACAGAATCCATTTAGGATAGGTAGAAATAAGTAGCAGAAACACTTAAATCTAACCACAGCCAAGCACTGAGGAATGCAGAAAGAAGAAAAAAAAATATCAGCTTGGAGATTCTTTCTGTAGAGTATTCAGATCCACGTGTATGAAAAAGCGGGATTTCAAAGTCTGTCCCTACGATTTATATTTCTGTGACCCCCTCCTACTGAGATTGCCTTAAAATGGACAAAGCACTGTGCTCAAATTTCTTTTTATAAAGGCAAAGACGTCAAAATAGAGAAGTTAGAATTTCTAATGCTCAGAGTCACAAATTCAGTAGTATACCAAGATATTATCATATAGAAGGACCAGATGATTTGAAAAAAAAGTTTAAAAGTTTTTGTTAGATTAAAGCAAGTTGATTTTTTTTTTTAATCAGGTGTATATACAGTCAGTAAGGAAGCAATTACTTAAAGCAATATATATGTCAGGGCAATATAAGTAGAAACAGGTAGCAGAAAAATTTAAATCTAACCACAGCCAAGTAGTGAAATATGCATAAAGCATCAGGAAAAACTTCGGTAGAATGCTCAACTACACATGTGTGTGAGAAAACTTTCTCTTCTTGTTGCTTTCGGTGCCACTGGCTCCTCCTGGTTTGGTATTTGTTGAAGATGTGAATCAGAAAGATGTAGTCAGACAGACCCTGGTTGTCTTGATGATTTTTGATTGCTTGACGTGATGCAGATGGCTTTAATGTATGCACTATATTCCTGGTACTAATGCTCTTCTATTGGTTGAATACACAAACTTTGGTAGAATCATCAGGTGCCTAGCCAGTACAATATGGATGCCATTGTTCAGAAAATAGGATCCTAAGATGGCCACTGTTAGTTGTCAATCACAGTTTGGCTATTTATTATCAACTCTAATTGGAGTCCTGCAGTCTCGCCAGATTGTTGCTGGAGATCACGACAACCATTTTGAGATTGGAACAGCATGGGTAAGAGTAACTGCAGGTCACTCCTGCCCATGCTAGCTCCAATCTCAAAATGTCTGCCTCGAGCTCCAGCAGCAATCTTGTGAGACTGCCACTGGAAGTCTAAGCAACCATTTTGACTGTGGACACGGGATGGGCAGGATCAACTGGGGATCACTCCTGCTCCAACTAGCCACTAGACCACCAGGGTGATAATAAGATAAGCCTGGAGGGCTGTGGCAGTCTACAAGTACATCCTGGAGAGGACCTTTTTCTGTTTTTTTGGGGGGTGGGAGGGAGGGAGGAAGTGTGAACTCCTTTGGTTTTGGGGAGGGGGAATGGCAGCAGAACAGGAGGGATAAGGAGCTGTTCCCAGTCAGTGGTTGGGATGGTTTTGACTTCAGTTTCAGCTGAAACTGAGCAGTAAATTCAGTTGCAGATTTGGTTTTGCCCAAAACCAAAGAAATGGTTTTGGTCACCCTCTAATCAGAAGGCAACTGAGAACATAAGAGCAGCCATACTGTGTCAGACCAATGGTCCAGCTAGCCCAGTATCCTGTTTCCAACAGTAGCCAAGCCAGTTCACAAATACCTGGCAGAAACCCAAATTGTGGAAACATTCTATGCTACTAATCCCAGGGCAAGCAGTTGATGGGTGCAGCAGTACCTACATCCCCTCCACAAGACTCCACTACACCCACAGGAAGATACCTAAGTCACACCAAGAATTTTCCTTCATCGGAATCTTAGCAGAGATTGGGTGGTGATGCTGGTAATTGGGAAACAAAATGGGAGCTGAGCAGACTTCTACGATCTATGCCCTGATTGTGACTGAATAGATAGGGATGGGCTGGAGTGTAAATTTTAAGGGGCTTCGACGATAGCTCCAGAACTTAGTACAAGAACAGTACTGGGTAGACTTCTACGGTCTGTGCCCTGAGAAAGGCAAGGACAAATGAAACTCAAGTATACATATAAAGTATCACATACCATGTAAATGAGTTTATCTTGTTGAGCAGACTGGATGGACCGTACAGGTCTTTATCTGCCGTCATTTACTATGTTACTATGTAGATGATTAAAAAATATACGTTGGAAGCAAAGGGTTGGAAGTAAGGCACCATGGTAAAGGCGGCTACCGTGCACATGGCACTTTGACTTGCTCTTATGTATCATACAAATCTACCCTCACTCTGCCCAAACACTGTCCCCAGGAACACCTATGTGCAGTCCATGTAAAAATATGATAAATCCAAGTTAAACAGTCCAAAAATATTATAGATAAATTTATTCAGTGGGACATTCAATCTAATAATATAACAACCCTGCACTGGAATTGTATTCAAACAAACATGTAGGAAGTAAGTAATCTTGTATATATTGTATTCAAACATCATTTAATATCCATTCATATGAATTCTCATTAAACTTTTCTTCATCCTATTCTTAATCACAAGACATTATACTCAGATCCACACCAACACGGGCCATGTTTTGCCATGCTGCATCAGGGTAATAAGTCTTTATCTGGGATGCCATGTCACTTTGCATCTCTTCAATTGTTCCGTCTTGTGATAAAGAACAAGCTGACAACAAGTTTTATGAATGGATATTAAATGATGTTCGACTAAAATACAAGATTACCCACTTCCATGTGAGTCCATCTAAAATTATGCATGCTCTTGGCATGCAAATGTATTCGTGCATATATACCTGCACATTTTTATAGAGCCCATTTCCTGTTTGTAAATATTCTTTACATGCAGGAAATTCTTTATGAAATTACCCTCATGTGGTGGCTGAAATTCTGTGTAAAGTAGATATGCAGTTCATGTATCTTTATGGGGTGGTCACGCTGCTGAATGCTGACCTCAAAGTTTTCACGAGACATTTTGTTTTTGCGCTACAAACTGCATGTTTGTCCACAGCTGTACAAGCATTACTTCCAGACTGAAACAAAGGGTTTCATATTAAGAACAAGCAAATAAAAACCAGGCAGCTAGAGAACTAACAAATGTAGTATGTATTTAACACTGAGCGACAAAGGAAGACGGCTTTGCTTCAAATTTCACAGAAATTCCTTTGTTCTCTTTAAACCTCATGTTCAGAATTCAAATAAAAGGAATTTATTAGGTCTAATTATAGCCTGCCAGCCCCCTCCAGCCCTGTTTCAGTTTTCTAAGCTGTGTCTGTCAGGGTCATTGAATGAAAAACCTGAAGGATCTTAGATATTTATTTAGCTCTTCAGGTCTACCTCCTCCATCACTCACACCATCCATCCCAACCCCCCCCCCCCCCCCCCCCCCCCCCCCCCCCCCCCCACACACACACACACAAACAGATACATAGTTTTTCAGGGCAGCTCACTGTGAAAGCTTGAGCTATGGAGCATGAAAGATAGTGTCCTGTAATAGGAAACATGGTGTTAATAAGATGGGCCCTAATTGCTCTCCTATGTGTCTGCAACAAAGCTAATTTTAGAGTGTAAAAGATAACCCCTGTAGGTGACCTAATTAAATGCTCAGGAAAGCTATTATTGTGGAGATGATATAAGTTTTCGGAGATGACTAAATTTAAAATTAAGGTGTTTCGAACATTTGCTGGTTCACAAATGGCTTTTGGTCATTGTTTCTCTGCTTTCATCTTACCCTCAGGTACACAGAACTTTTTTCTTGTCTTAACGCTGTAGCTAGAAAGACAAGGGAGTCACATTGTTCACTTTTGTTTCTTTCAAATGATGAAGTCAAAATGTAGACTACTTTGAAAAGAAAATAGGTTCTCTCTTTAATTATATAAATCACTAGACCTTCTTTTGTCACCTTTCAGTTATATAGGGGGCAATTCTATAAGTGGGTGCTTCCATTTAGGCAACCCATACCAAGCAGCAAAAGCCTATTCTTAAACAGTATCTAGGTCCCTAGAATCCATTATAGAAACCGGATTAACCCAGTATCAGCACATCTTACATTTCACAAACATAGAGCTGGTAAAACTATGGAAACTTAAATGTGGCAAGAGCACTCATAACGTCCTGCATTCTATAAGTTGTGTATAAAGTGGCAGCCCCTCCCGTGCTCCATTCATATTTATTTATTAGGATTTATTTACCACCTTTTTGAAAGAATTCACTCAAGGCGATGTATAGTAAGCATAAATCAAACATAAGCAATAGACAATTACAGCAGTAAAAATATTCAAATAACAATACAAAGTACGTAATAGAACATAAATGAAATCTTCTTGCATTTATATGCTATGCCACTTATATGTGCTCTTAGGGGCACTTTTACTAACCCAGATCTACTGCCAACCCGACGCGGTTGCCAGTGGTAGTTCCACCCCAGCGCATGCAATTTCTGGTGCTAGCGGAAAATATTATAAAATATTTCCACAGGGGGTTACCCAGTGGTAATTGGGCAGTGTTGTCTACTGCCCAGTTACTGCCAGATTAGTCAGGAGCCCCTACTGCCACCTCAATGGGTGGTAGTAAGTGTTTCCCCTGAAATGTCCACACAGCAAGTGCAAACTTACCGCACAGCCATTTCTTTTTTAGGTCTTTTTACCTGCTGCGGTAAAAGGGGTAAAAACAGCTGCCACTGCTAATGAAGGGCCTCTTTTACTGCAGCTTAGTGAAAGGACCCCTTACAGAATAGCACGTGTAGTCAATTTGGGCCTGATATTCAGCCAGAAGTGAGCAGCGTTTTGCTGACCTCCACTGGCATTAAACCCAGAAATTTACTTATACTTTGAAAATTCTGCTGTACAGGTAATTTTCTGATGCAGTTCTACCTCTTCTTTTCAGACACCAGAGCAGCAGGGAGGGGTGTTGATGGGCCAGGAGCAGAGCAGAGAACAGTCACTCTACTCCTTAATCCAATCCCTCTTCTCCTGCTGCTCCTGCCCTTGGCCATACCACCTTCTCCCCCAGCTACACATTTTTATTTCCTGTTTGCCTACAAATCAAATCCTTGTGTGCACATTGTAATCATATCTTTGTGAGATCTTGATGTACCACCTTTCTATAGTACAACCAAAGAGGTTTACATATTAAATACAAGTACATTAGGTATTTCCCCTGGTCCCCAGTGGTCTCACAATATCTCTTTTGTACCTGGGGTAATGGAAGATTAAGTGACTTGCCCAAAGCCACAAGGATCCGCAGTGGGAATCAAACCCTGCTCTCCTGGTGATCAGTCCACTGCATTACTCACTGGGCTAGTTATAAAATTAATCTCTAAAGATCTGGATAGTCTGTGTACAGCATCTGCTCTGAGCAATTCTTATGCTGATTGAAAGGAGCCTCACAGACAGAAATCCAGTCTTTTTGGATATAGCTACTAGGGTGCTGTGCTATTTATTCAGATTTCATCCCGATAATTTTATTAATATCTTCCCTCACAAGAAATATAAGAATTCCTAAAACTAATGTTGCTAGATGGGTTAGGATCAAATTACTCAGACAAACTTAAGGTCAATGAGGTTCAAATCCCCTGAACAGCCCTTTCCCTCAGGACAGGAAGGCCTTATTAATATTTTTATAGACAGACCTCTAAGTGATATGCTCTTCCCTTAGTGAAAAAATGAATAGGCTATTCCACTGTGTACTGTGAAATAATATATCTCTTCCAGCTACTTGGTTGGGGATGAACTGCCAGCTTTTTTATGGCATGAGTACCTGATTGAAGCACCAGCTGCATTTCAGGGAATGGAAGAGACCTTGAGAATAGCAAACACAAGGCTTTGCATTCAGAGCCTACAAGCTAAAAATGACAAGAGAGGCGATTGCTATTCTTATGGAGTGGCTTGTCACTGGAAAAGTATCAATGGTAGGAAAAGAATTAAAAAGGGAAAAAAATGGATATAAGAAAGAGAGAGTCGGGAGAGGAAACGAAGCCATTAGCGTAGCATGAATGAAGTTCCTAAGCTCATGGCTCTACTCCACAAATAAAGGCAGACTAAAAAGAGAAGAACAATCTTTAATAAATTAAACAGAATCAAAGTCAATCTGCTGAAAGGTTATTTCTCATAATAGCATGTTGTTATGGTTTCAGTTCGTAAGGTAGACTTTTTCTTACTCATTCTGCCCTGACAGCAATTCTCATGACTCTTTCTTGTTTATCTCTAGTTGGTGTGCTGCCATCGTATTTATAGTGAACTGCAACTGAAGTCCTAAGGTCACTTGATCCTTTCACATAACCCTGGGTAGAGAGTAAAAGGTTCAAGGGTCACAGCTGGAAAAGAATGGTGGCTCTTTGCTGTGCTCCTGTTTTACTACAAGGCTTACAGAGATTTTCAATAACATTATTTCCCCATTGCTGTGATTTTTTTTGTTGTTGTTGTTGTTTGCACAAGACATGTCTTTGAAATCAGCGGTGTCAAAATGTCAGCCAGTGGCCCCCTCAGAGACTGTTTCCATTGCCTGACCCTGTCATCTGTTCACTGAGTTCTTCTCTGCTATGGCACAGTGAAATCTACATATATTATACTGTGTCTTTCAGTGTGTGAATTTTTTACTATGCTTTATTCACTGCAATCTGCTTTATACAGTTTGTCGAGTGAAATTGCAGAGTATGATATTAAATTGACTTTTAAAGAATTTAATTACATTAGATGGTTCACAGGATAAGTTTGTCCACATACTATTCAGACCAGAAGTGTTTAGGTAAGCAGTATGTTTGTTTACTAAGATGGAGTGCCGTTTCAAGAGGGATGGGGGATGGCTTTTTGTCATTTCCAGATGACAGCTCCTCTTTTTCCATTAGATTCTGGCAGACACACTATCATTGGTACTGTCACTGAATAACTTGCTAATCTGTTTGATATTAATACTTTAAGCTTGCTTAAAATGAATCTACCACTATGTGAAAAAAAAAAATTGCATGCAAAGCTGGTTTTAATTTTCCTATTCTTGAGTTTCAGGATGGCTGTCACCCAATGACCCTCAATGCATATGGGGAGCAGGAAAACATGTTTATCGTTCCAGGTTTTCTCAGTATAAAAAAAAAAAAAAAAGATTTACCACCCCAGTCCTGTATCTCTTTAGGAAGGTAGTTCTGAACTATCAAATCCATACTTCATTTAACTTAATATAAAACTTGCAATCTAGAAAATTCAAAGTCATTCAGGGGCAGATTCAAGAAAGTGTGACAAAAATTAGACGTGAAAAATATGAGCACTAACCCCATAATTCTATAACTTCAAAATTTGTGCACCCAAGTTGCATGCACTATTTTATTTATTTATTTGTTACATTTGTATCCCACATTTTCCCACCTATTTGCAGGCTCAATGTGGCTTACATAGTACCGTAAAGACGTTCGCCAATTCCGGTATAAACAAATACAGTAATGTTGTGGTAGAATTGAATAACAAGCTAATTAGTGCTCAGACACCCTAATGCCAGCTCTAAGCTGGCGTAGGGTTTACAGCAGGAGGAATTCCCTAGTTTGGTGTGCTCAACGTTGAACATTTAGGAGGAATAACGAATGGTATTTGCATGCTATTTGCACTGTGACTTGCTCATTGTTCCCCGCACTCAAGCCCTTTCAGCATTCTGCAGTAGCAAAAGCAGGCACTAGACTGACGCTAATGGCCTCTAGCTCCCTAAATTAGGTGCCTCACTGGCACTAGTCTATAAATTGCACACACACACACATTTGGGCACTAGTTAGAAATTAGGGAGCGCAACTTTATAGAATGAGGCCAATGTGGATTACAAATGCATGTGGATATACAATTTTACTATATCACACGAAAGCTGTCAGGTCAATATTCAGCTGGTAGCAGGTAGCATCTTTTAAAATGCTGACCACAGTGGCTAATTGAGACCTGGATATTCAATGCTGTGCCCTATGTGGGCAGTGGCAATGAATATTCAGGTCTTTTGCAGCACCCAGAAGTTATGTGGGTTCAGCTATTCTGTGCCATAACCATATAGCTAACAGGACAAAGTTAGAGCTGCCTTTTGTACCAGATCCATCTCTGGATCATCCTGACACTAACCAGCGAATACCAGATTTTCAGTGGCACTCTGTGGTTAAAGTACCACTACAAACCTGGGGATGGCCTGCTCACCATGATTTAACCAGGCAAAAACCTCTCCTGAGAAAAATATCATGGCTACTTTGGACGTATCGGCTTTATACACTAACATTCCCCAGGAGTCAGCTTTAATTCTCATAGAATCTTTTCTAAATAAGAGAAATATGCCGTCACGAATACCTACAGATCTACTGATGGAAATGGCTACTCTGGTGATACAGAAGAACTATTTTTATTTTGATGGTACTTTCTTTGAACAAATTCATGGAGTAGCCATAGGAGCTCAACTGTATGTGAACGTCTGGTTTGAGAAAGTGAAATTGTGGAAACGATTTTTGGACAATATTTTCTTTATATGGGTTGGTTCAGAAGAAGAATTAAAGACATTTCATGGTTGGCTGAATCAATTAGACAGGAATTTGTCTTTTGAGCTTCATTTTTTGAGCCATATTATGAATTTTTTGGATATTCAGATCAATATAACATCTACAGGTTTCAACACAACTCTATATAGGAAAAGTACCGATCGTAACAACTATTTAAAATTCCACAGTTTTCATCCCACCAAATTGAAAGCAAGCCTGCCCATCAGTCAATTTCTCCGTTTGCGAAGAATTTGTTCAACGGATGAAGAATACAAACAACAGGCTTTGATCTTGACTCAACGATTTACATCTCGTGGCTACCCAAAAAAGAAAATCAGAAAAGCGTATTTACGTGCTAAATACGCGAATAGAGCTCTACTGTTACAGTATAAACGCCCCATTAATACTGATAAACTTGTCTGTGTATTACCTTATTCATATGCTTCAGGAGCGTTAACTGAAGCTATACACAGACATTGGCATGTTTTACAATTAAACAACAGTTTTATGGAACATCCAATTACAGCTTTGCAAAGGGGGAAGAATTTGGGTGAACTTGTTAAACATCAATTTAGCAGGAAGAATATACCCAATGATGCTGAACACAGTTTCTGTGGTACATGCCAATGGTGCCCTTTATCTATAGTAGGAAACAGCTGAATAGCTCCTATTAATAATTGTAAGATCAAAGCACAATACAAAACTGACTGCAATACGAGAAATTCAGTATACATCATACAGTGCCATTGTGATAAGATCTATGTAGGTAGAAGCAGCAGACCTATAAGAATTAGATTGAATGAGCATAAATCAAAGATCAACACACAATCAGCTGAAGCTCCTATTGTCCAACATTGGTTGGAAAAACAACATACTCATACGGATTTACGTTGGAGAATCATTGATACAGTTATCCCTAATGAATTAGGAGGCAATATTGAATCCATTTTAAATTATAAAGAACAGAATTGGATATTTAAATTAAAATCCATTGAGCCTTCCGGTTTAAATAGGGAAATAGAATGGCAAACATTAATTTGATAGTAACATCATTGAAAATATCTGTGATTGGATGGCTGAGTCACCTGATTGTCTTCAAATAGAGAAAAAAACGCCGCAGCCATATTGGAGGCTGGCGATCAAGAGAGAACTACTCAGTTATGAGATAGTAAGGTAGTAGACTTGTTGTTGAATAGTTAAGCTATATGTATTAAAATTTATAAGATTTATACTTAGAATATAATCATAATATTGTGATGGTTATTTCTCTAGGGGCACACAGCCTTGATAAAGCCTATTCGGCGAAACACGTGTCGGTGTGGAACCCTAGATGACGAGTGATAGAAGTCTTACAGACTTGAATCTTTAGTTGATACAAAGCTAAGTACAAGGGATCTTTTCCTTTTTATTTTATGACGATTGAGAAAGATTGGATATAAAAAGTTAAAAGATATAATTAAAAAGTTAAAAAAATGTAAATTTATTGACCAATGATGAGAGGCAAATAATTTCAATCACTAGATGTTTGATAACATCAAAGTGAAAGTTCAACATCAACAATACCTCTGAGGTCTGTTAAGAATTAATATTCAAGAACATTAATATACAGTATTGTGTGTTAGTATTGATTGTGGAATCGTTAGATTGCTGTATATTTAAATATCAATAGTGGGCATTTTTTTTGACAGCTTTTATAGAACACAACATTGCAGTACTGAATATAGTAATCTCACTTTGGGGCCCTTTTACTAAGGTGTGCCCAAAAATGGCCTACGCTGGTGTTGGCGCATGTTATGGACGCATGCAGGTCCATTTTTCAGTGTGCCTGCAAACAAGACCTTTTTTTAATAGCCAAAAATAGATGTGTGGCAAAACTAAAACCAGCACCTGTCAATTTTTGGCCTCAGACCTTACTGCAACCCATTGACTTAGCAGTAAGGTCTCACACGTTAACCGGGTGGTAATCATCAGCCCATGTGCACTGCCGATTACTGACGGGTAAGCGCCATGTTGTAGAAAATTTCTGCCACGTGTTTTGGATGCCCATCAAAAATGAAATTACCGCCCGGGGGCACGCGGTAGCCAGGCTGTAGTTCCAATTTTGTACAAAAAGTGGGAGTACGACCAAGGAGACCAGACACTGGAAGACGTACTTAAATAAAAATTTATTAAAGATTTGAGTCTTCAAATCTTTAATAAATTTTTATTTAAGTACGTCTTCCAGTGTCTGGTCTCCTTGGTCGTACTCCCACTTTTTGTACATTGTTGTTTTTACCGTGGGGTGCTTGAGTTTTCCACCTTTTGGTGGATCTTCCCTCACATTTACCCCTGTAGTTCCAATTTGACATACATTGGACACATTGGATTTACAAAAGCGCACTAGCATTCTTTATTGCGCACTGTGTAGGTGCCCACAATATTCCTATGGGTGCCTTTTAGCATGCACTAACAAATGGTAGTGTGCCTTTGTAAACAGGATCCTAAGGGACAGAGTATGTAAAGCAGAAGCACAGCCAGGTTTTGATGTCAAGGGGACCAGACCATTTGTAAAATATGCACCAGTGCAAAGCTGAAAAGCCGATCCACATAGGCACCATTTCATTCAAAATCCGTTTGGGGGAGTGACTGTTCCCCTTGCACACACCCCTCCCCCACCCCACCTATGCCTCTGACTTAAAGTAACAGCATAAATAATCCAAAGGTACTGAAAATGCTTAAGAATAATTGGAAAGTATAAGAAAAGGGGGTCTGCTCCTTCCACAATCACGCAAGGAGAAAACAACACAGAGTGGAGGAAGAAACAAATCCAAGTGACCAGCAACACAACGGCGAGAGCTCCAAAGTTTATTGGGACCCAATAAACTGTGTTTGGAGCTCTCACCGTTGTGTTGCTGGTCACTTGGATTTGTTTTTTCCTCCACTCTGTGTTGTTTTCTGTTTAAGAATAATTGGATCATCAGATAGCAACACGGTAATCAAACTTAATTTCCAATGGTACCAATACAGCTCCCAGTCTTCATAGACCCAAGTGAACACAATCGTTTTATTATTTTCTAGCGTAAGCTAAATATTCCTTTTCTGTGCATATGATTTGAATAGTGAATGAGCATTTAAGAATGGAATGTAAAGTGATTATGGGACAAAAATTAAAAAGAACAAAAAAAGAAAAGAATAATAATAATAATAATATAAAAAGATTGTGTTTACCTGGACCTATGAAGACTGGGAGCTGTACGGTGTTGCTATCTGATGATCCAGCTATTTATTTATTTATTTATTTATTTATTTATTTATTGCACTTGTATCCCACATTTTCCCACCTATTTGCAGGCTCAATGTGGCTTACAAAGACCTGTTATGGCATCACCATTTCAGGGTACAGAAATACAGTTGGAATTACAAATATATTAAGAGTAACAAGGCTAACAAGTCGATATAATCAAACAATTGTGTAAAGAAGGCAGTTATAGTAAGGGCGGAGTGTTGAAGTGTTGTGGTTAGTTATGGATTTTCGTGGTAGACTTTGGTGAAGAGATAGGTTTTCAGCGATTTATTTTCAGTACCTTTGGGATATTTATGCTGTTGCTTTTGTAGAATAAGCACAACCTAATCACTCACTTATGGCCCCCCCTTTTACAAAGCCACGCTAGCGGCTGCCATGCAGTGATGCCGACACAGCCCATTTCAAGTGAATGGGCTATGTCAGCATTACTGCACTAATGAGTACTAATTGGCACTAATTAGAATTTGCGTGCACAACTTACTAAGTGTATTCTGTAACGAAGTGCATTGAATTTCTAATGCGTGTAGGCAAAAAGGGGCGTGGTTATAGGTGGGGAAATGGGCGTTTCATGGGTTTTCTGAAATGTATGTGTGTAGTTATAGAATATGACCCAGTGCCACCTAAATCTATTCACCGACATTTACGCCATGTTTTCAGTGGTATAAATGGATGCTGATATATCAGCTAAGCCTATTCTATGATTGATGCCTAAATTTAGGTGCCAATTATAAAATACGCTTAGTCGGCACTGATTTCAGCGCCGATTTTTCTAGGTGACATATATAGAATCTCCCCCTATGTACATATAATTAAACTCACACAAGTAAGGAAATTGGGTAAATTCATAAAAATAGTCCCATCAATTTATGACAAAGCTTTCATTAATTACCCAGGTGCTATATTAAGATAATATAACCAGTTTTACCCTAATGAATTTTAAGCATAAACTGTAAGATTGTTTAGCTCTTTTAAAATGCATTAATTCCACAGTAACACCTGATGCCTCTCCCTAATCCCTAAACCCCTTCGGTTTGAAGTCTAAGTAATGGTAAAGCAGCCTATAGCATTATGCCGGAGTCATTCTGTTCTGAACCAGGACTTACACATCATTAATCTAATAAGAAAGTGTTTAAAAATATATTTTAAATAATCTAACAGAGTAGATTTCCAGTTGGAGGAGAAGCATGTTTGAGTAGAAACCTTCACCCTCCAGCTTGCAGCACAGTACAGCAAAGATTTGATTGATCATGATAAATGACATCTACTTAATGAATGCATGTTCCTTTTGTATATTTTGTAAAGGTTTCCTTTGCTTGTCGGTCCTAAGGTCAACTTGAGATTAGGTTCAAAGTGCTGGCTCAGAACATGTAAATGAGAATAAATATTCTTAGAAAATGTATGTGATCATGAGAATGCTGTGTAGTACGGCCTCTTCCTTTTCTTTGAATCAATAGTCAGTTGGAATAGGCAGAACCTAGTAAATCCAAGGGCATAATAGCTTGAACTGGTGTCCTTGAGTGAAATACTGTTACAGCCATTATATGGACAGTTGATAGTCACCATAGTACATTTTAGGGAGGTACCTCTGAGCACCAGCCTGAGAGAAGTCCAAAAAGATAATATAATTATCCCTATTTCTCTTCCAGTAGTCATTTTTAAGTCCCTCTCTATATCTCATTTATTATTAGATAAGCACAAAAAAACGTTTTGATACACTAATTACCATATCTCAGAAATTAATATTAACCAACTGGAAATCCGTTTCCAAACTAAATATACAATATTGGTGGCAAAATGTATTATATTATCATAAATTAGAACTAGCTTCAGCAGAATAACTCGGAACAAATGTAAAGAAACATATTGTTTGGTCACCAATAGAAGAGTATTTACAAACACAACAACATGTGTGAAATTTATATTTATAACCTATGTATTATTTCAATGATTTCAACACAAATTATTCTCTCTTCCATCCTCCCTTATTCCCCTATTTCTTTGTGTCTCTTCACCTTTGCAGTCGTCTCTGAATGGACTTTTTTCTTTATCACATATTTTTCTATCATTGTTATTCCTGTTTACACGGGTTGTACATTTTCATACATTTCTTTATTGTTCACATTTTATATAATGTTCACTTATGTTTATCAAAAATTCTAATAAAAATATCTGGAAAAAAAAGGAAATAAAAACAGAAAGGCAATTTCACAAGTTAATTGGTGATAGCATGTTATTAGCCATTTGTGTTCTTTTCATCTAACATAAATAAACAGTGGGAAATCTACTGCGGTTGCACATTTCTTTTTCTTTTTATTGATTTTAACACCTGAAGATTTTCATATTGATTTAAACTGACACCTGACCACATACAAATAAAAAGAAACTATAGAAATGATTTCCAAACCTACACACTTATTCATTTGAAAAACACAGTACAGTTTGCTGTTTAAAACCCTTTAGTGTCCAATGTTCCTGTAATAAGCCATATGGGAACAGATTGATGGGAACATTGGACACTAAAGGGTTAAAGCTTTGGAAAATATAAGAGGTTGAATGAGTATAGCACCCATAGTCCACAACTATACACATGCACCCTTAGAATTCTTGTTTTTCAGTTAACAGCACAACAGAAAATTCTTTCGTGCACAACTAACTTATGGGGGTCTTTTGCTAAAGGTTAGCTCGAGTTATCTGCAGCTGGGCCCATAGGGGCCTTTAGTAAAAGACTCCCTTAAGCAGACACCTTAAAGGAAATTCAATGACTTAGCACATGCAGTTATGAGGGCCTCAAGTGTGTAAGTGCATAGAAGAGTGTCTCTTACACACATACCCCCAGATTATATATATGGTGCTGATCCAAGATGTACATTCAACTAAGGGGCCCCTTTACTGAAGGGTTGGTGTGTGGCAACAGCTTGCTGTGTGCCAATCTGGAACTACCTCAAGACCCCAGTGGTAGTTCCCACACCCTGTGCACCTGAGGCACCAGAGGGTTAAGTGACTTGCCCAAGATCACAAGGAGCAGCAGCAGGATTTGAAGCAGCCATCTCTGGATTACAAGACCAGTGCTCTAACCACTAGGCCACTCCTCCACTCATGTGCTAAAATTGTGGGTGTGCTAACATTAGAGACGCCCATAGGAATGCATTGGCGTCTCTAATGTTTATCGCGCGCCAAAAACGTGAGCTCACCTTAGTAAAAGACCCTCTCTGTTTGCAACGATGAGCCCTCACTCTGGAGTTGGTCTTTCAGAGAATGATTTGAAGGAATAGATTTCATTCGCAAATGAAAGGAAAACTATTTCAGCAGCTGCTGCTGCAGAATCCGCCCCTTCAAAGGGCAGAATAGATTACTGTACAAAATAACTGATAGGAATCTGGGGATTACAAAGTGGTAATTGCACCTCAAGAGTTCACGCTCATAGTGTATTATAATCTCACCTGAGCCCATCAATATAATTCCTAGCTTGTTATTCACAATTCCCTGTCAGCTCTTGAATCTCTTAAATTATTCATCCCCTCACAATGGAGCTTCCTATTCAAACCAGCAATAAAATGCTTTGGAAATGTGACACGACAGCCTGGAAAAGAAATCTGTCTGAATATTGCCTCTGTCTTTAATCTTCTAGGTAAAGTCCCTTAAAATGCAATTTAAACATACATAAATTACAATTACAAATTATCTCATAAATCACACTGGCAACATCCATAATGCTCAGCTTTACCCATGTGAGCTATAACAAGGAGGGAAACAAAACAGAAAGTTTGGGAAACTTTAGTAAATATGGCAAAGAAACCACCATGCTTTTTTCTATCATGAAAAAAAAATGGCCTGAGAGAGAAAAAAAACACACACACAACACCCCCAACTCCCCCCCCCCCCCCCCCCCCCCCCCCCCCCCCCCACACACACACACACAGAACTAGGCTGTTCTTAAATGTATGTTTCTAGGCATTAGATTAGATGCTCAGAACTGATTAGCGGAAATATAAGTGCGCTCATAGTGTTAAGCATTAGGGAGTTGTTTAGAAGTTAGGGGGAGGATGGTGCCTGGCACATGTGCTCAAGAGTTGTGCATTAAGCACAGCTCTTGAGCACATGTCCAGAGCGCCAGAGGGAGGAGGAGGGAAGAGGAAGAAGAGCCTGCAACTACTTGCTGCTATCACTTTCACCCCGGAACTGAGCCTGCAGCAACCTCCACACAGACGGCTGGTGAGTGTCCTGCATTCTGGCATCCCACATACAGTGCTGGTCTCCTCGCTGGAGTGCATCAAAGACAGTGCGTTTTTTCTAGTGAAAAAGATGCCGGTATTCAAATGTCAGGCCACCCTTCAGGGGTGGGGTGATCACTGAGGGACCCACCCCACAATAGCCAGGCCCCCCTGTAACCAGTCACAGAATCTATGACAAGGCAGAATTGGTGTGTAGGGCCTGAGCTCTTTCATTAAAACTTGGGGACCATGGGTCAATTTTAGCAGACAATGGAAAAGGTGCCGGTACTCAGTACCCCCCTCAAAAAAAGCCTTGCTCAAAGATATTCTGGCATTCCATGTGCAGCGCTGGTCTCCTTGCTGGATAGGTATCAAATAAAGGAAGGAACCTGTAAGTACATCAAATAAAGTGATCCCGATACCCAGACACCCTAACACCAGCTCCAAACTGGCAAAGGGTTTATAGTGGGAGGAGCACCATAGTTTGGGAAAAATAGTGAAAGATGAATCAGCATGCATTTCGATGCAATTTGTGTACTCGTTCCCCCGCACTCGAGCTGTCTCAGCATTCTGCGGTAGCAAATGCGGGCACTAGTCCAGCACTAATGGCCTCTAGCACCCACATTTGCTTCTGAGCATCGGGGGGGGGGGGCCTAATAGATCCCCTGGATTGTATATGGCTGTGATAGATTCCCACAGCCCTGAACAAACATGTCTCAGTACTGCATTCTATGAGCCTTTGTTTTCTCACTTTGGAATTCTGACTATGGGCACATTACCAAGCCGACTGGATGCACTACAAAAGCTCCAGAGAAGCTCTTTATATTACAAAGATCAAGACAAACAATTGTGTGCCTACAAGAAAAGAACAACTAAAACCATCCAACAGACATTAAAAGAACAATTCTCAAGATAGTCTCCTTTGAACTGCCTATAATGGGTAACATTTAGTCCCTGGGTCTGAATTCTGAGTGAAAAGGAATGTACTGCTTGCTGCTTTTCTTGTAATTATCTGTCATGCAAGTGGTATATATTTTCACTGGCATTATAATTTTGTCTAACATGATCTTTTGTAGGCTTGTAGAACACAACACAATGGCAGTATTGTCAGCCTCATTTACAGAGTTAGTTTTGTTTATTATAGAGTGGCTTTATGAAAAGGAAGTGATCTACACTTTGCCTTGGCTTTATTCCAAACCGAAGAAAATGGAGCAGAGTCTTAGCAGAGCTTGTTCTGAATTATCCCTGAATGTGTACAAACATGTGCTGTTTGTACAGTGATGAAGATATGGTCCATAAACGGGCAACTTCCAGAGGAAAATACCCCTGAATAAGAAATTACAGAAATGACCTCCCACCCTGAAAAAAAAGTAAATATTGAATCTGATATTCACCAGAGCTGATTCTGTTTAAATTTAAATAGATCACTTTTCTCGTTAACTTTAAGAAGACCGGATTTTCAATTTAAGTTGGACCATTGAACTTGTAGTCCTAAACTTCAAGATAAGTTATCTGTTTATGTTAGGACAGCTGTATTCCTACTTAAACAGATCAAGTCAGTACTGAATATTGATACGGTCTGGTTAGCCTTTAGCCCTGCTCCTGGAATGCTTGACAGCCCATCTAGACAATAACTTGAGATTTGATAAAATATCTTGACATTTAATAGAAAGTTATGTGGTCAACAGACCAGGATTTTAAAAAGTCAACAATGTTTGTGGTTAACCCAAAAAGCTAACCACAATAATCTATTCCAAATCTCAACCATGATGCTTTTATAAAACTAACAAATATTTCAAGAGGCAAGCTGATAGGACTACTAAGTTTTTTTCTTTGGGCAAGCAAACATTTTCCAGTCTCGTAGAAGTTACTATTTTTACCTAACTCAGGGGTCCTTTTACCAAGCTGGGGGAAAAGAAGCCCTGCGGTAGCGACAGGGGCAGTTTTTTCTGTGCACCAAGGCCATTTTTACCACAGCAGGTAAAAAAAACCCCCAAAACAAAATGGCCATCCGGTAAGAAAACTCTTAGTGCATGGTCATGAGGCGGGGAGCTCTTACTGCCACCCAATGAGGTGGCAGTAAGGGTTCACATGGTAACCTAGTGGTAACCAGGCAGTGCACAGTGATGCCCGATTACCACTGGGTTACCACCACGCTAACCATTTCCGGAGTTTTCTCCAGAAACGGAACATGCTCAACCCGGAACTATCGCCAGCGGCCTTGTTAGCCGAGATTGGGTGGCAGAGCCGGTGGGGGGAGGTGGGGCTGGTGGTTGGGAGGCGGGGCTAGTGCTGGGCAGACTTCTACGGTCTGTGCCCTGAAAATGGCAGATACAAATCAAGGTAAGGTATACACAAAAAGTAGCACGTAGCACATATGAGTTTATCTTGTTGGGCAGACTGGATGGACCGTGCAGGTCTTTTTCTGCCGTCATCTACTATGTTACTCACGTTACTATGTAGAATAGTGAGTGGTAAGCCTGCATTGGACTTACCGCCGCTCCGTAAAAGGGCCCCTCATTTAATTTTGAGAGGTTAGTACATTACTTCTTTTCCATATTCTGTATTATGTGAAAAGAAAACTTTCCTCAGATGCAAGCTTTCCCTCCTTCTATAAGCTGAAGACATAGCATAAAGCATACAGACCAAAGTGTTATTTTTATAATAACCACAACATTTACTGATGTCTTGGGAGAAACCATTACGCTGGATAATACCAGACACCAGCAATTCAGTGAAAGTAATTCTGTCCAAAGATATTTGACTGTTGTTATTTTAGTTCTTGTCTACATATCAAAACCGTATGAACACTGTCTGGGAACCATTCTCACCACAGCTCTACAGAGGGATTTTTTTTATTGCTGAATTTGGCTGATAAGTGATGGAGATGTGTCCTTTCAGCAGCTGCCCATGAGTTTTCTCTCCTTCTGCATAAGTGTAAGACAGCTAAAGGTCTATTTGTGCATTCTGTTCATAAAAGAGATTTAGAAATCAGCAAATCTTACTGAAAGGTAAATATATGATTCAAAACAAATGGTACAGTATACAATTTTGTTTTGAAATCAGATAATAATGAGATCTAAAGTGAAAAACCAATAAAAGCACAAGGAGCCTTCAAGAGTAGAGGCACTTGTGCTTTTTTGGCTTTTTGCATTTGCTCTTGTGCCTTCGGAATCCCTCTTCTTCGTGTTCAGTAATGTGAT
Organism: Microcaecilia unicolor; assembly: GCF_901765095.1. NCBI lineage: Eukaryota > Metazoa > Chordata > Amphibia > Gymnophiona > Siphonopidae > Microcaecilia > Microcaecilia unicolor. The sequence goes on along the minus strand of NC_044032.1, from coordinate 186,344,876 downwards.
CTATACATTATCCCTGCAATATATGGAATATGTAGAATCCAATCACCGTCTTATATCAAAAAATTCTACAGTTTACCAGCATTTGAAGGGTGATAACAATATATAAACATGTAAGATGGTGGAGAAAAAGACCTCAGTGAAAACCGGACACACCTCTTACAAAGGACACTCCTTAAATAGAGAGGGGACCTCTTAATCATTAGTCTCAAAAAAACTCCACATACTACTCTTTCATGTTACAAAACATAACGCCCTTTCAAATCACTGTAAAGGAAGGCAAAAAAATGGCAAAATGTCGTTACTTAGCTTTGGATAGTAATTCAGTGTCACTCTCTTTCGTCCGTGCAGTGTCTCTCACAGTCCATTCCTGCACTACACTTGATCCTGACAGGGTAGCCCTGTTTCGCCAATCAAGTGGCTGCCTCAGGGGAAAACACCAAATAGTTATTTCAAAAATATCCAAGTCTCAACCCACGCCTTCACTACTACTGTACATCTCCTGTACATTATTCCCCATATTCTGTATAGCGCGCCTAGAGATCTGAGCTGAAATCCGAATATATTCTATAACAACGTGCCTAATTTAATTGGCTTAACAAGCTAATCAGCATTGATAACAGTTCTTTACAAGCAGTAATGAGCACTAATTGGCAGTAATTAGAATTTACACACACAACTCACTAAGCGTATTCTGTAATGCAGTGCGCTTAACTTCTAACGCTCATGTGGTTATGGGTGGGGAAATGGATAGGTAGACCATTGACTGCCACCCCCAGGAAGGATGCGGTTGCTTGTGTTGGCCACATTTGGCCTGCCCTAAGCATTACCATGTCTGTGCCAACTAGCTAGCAGCAGATGCCCAGCCCCACATACGCCCTACACCCTGTAGACCTACATCCATTTGTCAGATTACATACAACAAATCTTATTCAAGGTTTGTTGTCTCACACTAGCCACCAGTGTGGTACCTAGGCTGGTGTTCCTAGGCAGTGCCAAGACTAAAGACTGCTAGCACTAACTGAATAGTGCTAGTGGCAAGAAAGATGAGGGAGGCAGTGCCCTTAAGGTGGACTAGCACTGGATTATTCTGGCATGTCCTGACCTAAAGGAGGGGTTGTAGATGGTCACATAGGTGCTGTATGGCAGCCCTATGAAAGTTGTACCTGGTAAGGCATTGCTGGTCAGTGAGGTCCATGAAGTGGGTCCTGGGCCTAAATATTCTGGGATTGGGTTATCTCCTCCTGGGCCTCCCCTCCAAACTCTCATCCAAATCCAGCAAACCTAGGGTTAGCATATGGCTCCAGAAAAAGGGGCTGGCTCAATTACTTCCATTGAAAGTAATGGAAGTAAAACCCAGCTGGCTCAATCCGTCCTCCTTTTTCTGGAGCCATATGGTAACCCTAAGCAAACCGTCAACCAGAATAGTACTCAGTGCATCCATGATTGACTTGCAGGTGTCCCACCACCACAGGTGCAACCCTCTAAACCCAGTAACACTACTGTGCACTCCTCCACCTACTGCACTCACTGAGACCCAGCACCAACACCAAGCACTCAGTCTACCAGCACCAGCAAACAGTCCTCACACAAACAGCAGCAAAACACAGCACAGTCTCTCCCAACACCAGCACACAGTCTTCACACATACAGCAGCTACACAAAGCAAAATGACAAACTGGAAGTGGACAGAGGAACAATGAAAGGCAGAAGACAAGCAGATAGGGGGTTTGAATGGGAACTGTGGGAGTTTGAAGACAGGGTTTGGTGGGAGAAGGGGTGAGATATGGAGCAAGGAATGGGTGTGGCTGGGGATCTGGCAGGTGTAGACAAGGACTTGAGGAGGAGAGACACAAAAGAGGCAAGGCAAGAAATGTGAGGGTCAAAAGGTTCATACAGGGGCAAAGAAACAAAGGTTACAGACCACTCAGCAAGTCTCCACTCTTTTTCACAAATCAACAATTTCACCTGTTTACTCTCTAACTCAGCAAATCACAAATAGGTCCAAAGACAAGTCTGGTCTTGTGCTAGTCACTTTTAAAGCAGGTCTAATTCACAACATTTTTCTTTCCAGCACAAGGAAATAGTTTTGCTATCTGTTATCGCAAAAACTGTATATCACATAACACCACCCATCTCACACCCTTGAAATGCCCACTCTCAAAACATTTTTCTTTTGGTGAATATCAGACTTAACATTTTTTGAGGAGGTGGGGGTTTGATTATATGGTTTAAATGTTTCTGTGTTAGAAACACATCCATCTGCCCCTTGTGTCAGTTTTTGCATGTTCTTTTCTTTTGAAAATGAGCCCCATAATATTTTGCAAAAATTCCACTAAATATATCCTAATATACATGTTAAGTAGAACTTGTTCAGTCTAAAGTTTAAAATATGAATTCCATCTGTTGCAATAAAAATATAAATTCAATTAAGGATAATTTTGTCATATTTATAATTTTAGTCCTTCATTTATAAAGTGGTAACACCTTTTCTCTGAAGCCAATATTTAACTTAGGACCCATTTACTCCTATTTACTACTACTGCTGCTACTACTACTACTACTACTACTACTACTACTTATCATTTCTATAGTGCTACTAGACGTACACAGCGTTATACACAAAACATGTAAGAGACAGTCCCTGCTTGACAGAGCTTACAATCAAATCAAGACAGACAAACAGGACAAGTAAGGGATTAGGAAATTCCTTATTGTGGAAATGATAAAACAGTGAATTAAGTTAGGAATTAACAGCAGCCTCAAAAAGGTGGTTTTTAGCCTAGATTTGAAGATGGCCAGAGATAGAGCTTGACGTACTAATAAGTATCCATTATATGAAGTGTGCCTTGAAGATAAGCAAAGATTACCCTGATGCAGCTATGATAACGAAACATGGCGCTATGTCAGGCAGAAATATAATCTATTTTAAGATTCAACTATGAGAGGCACCACCTCATATTCATCAATTTAAGATGTGTGTTTTCAACATATAAGAGATTTTGAAAATTCGATATTGATTGGAAAGTAGTTTCACAGTAAAGTTTATATAAAGAAATACGGACCGATGGGGAACTTGAGTGTGGTGTGCAAGTGTTTTGTTTTACACTTGGAAAGTTCTACAGTTGGAAAGTTTGATTCGCCCACTTTCTGATGGTCCACAAAAATATTTTTAAAAATATATTTCTATGGAACCTTTGTTTGATGATGTTGGCTTCTGTCATGCTCCCTGGAGCTTCTTACAGAAGATGACCAAGTTGGCATTACTACTTCCTCCTCAAAGGAAATAACTTATGTAGAGTTAATCCCCTGCAGAACAAGATCAGCCCACTTTTGTGCAATTTGATAAACTTTGCAACTACCATGACCCTCAGTTTTGGGGTACCTTTACATGCTTCAAATATTTTCTAAGTCTGTAATTTTAAGCTGTGTTGCACAGCCTCCAGCTTCCAATATTCTAATTCCTATTTCTTCCGTTCAGAGGCTACTGCTACTTTTGCTTTAGTTCAATGGAGCTGGGAGAGAAGGTGGATCACTCCTGCCTCAACACAAAAATGGCCTTCCTAAATATGTCCATATAATTATACGGATAGTAGATGAATATTGTAAGCCATTCTTATAGCAGTGGTGCTCATCGCTGTATATGTATCTTCAGAACTGCTGCAGTATTTGAATATTGTCCTGTATATGTGTGTTTCCCATTTTACATTGGCATTTAAACCTGCTTCAAGGCAGTAATGTCAGCTCACTGCTTATTGGGACCTGGGATTGCCATCAGTGTTTAAGGGAATATGATCTGAAAATGCCCTCATTTGTCAGAAAATGAATTAACATCCCTTGGAGCTACTGAAAATCATTCTTCACCATTGTTGGGAGACTCCTTCAGATCAAGAGTACCATCAGAAACTTCCAGGTTACCGACATTACATATGATAAGTTCAAAATAAATCAGACACTTGAAAATTTCACACTTTTTGCAAGAGCTTAGGGCTTCTTTTACAAAGCCGCGCTAGCGATTCCCGCCCATAGGAACTGAATGGGCTTCCTCTCATTTGCCGCACTGAGAATCAGTAGTGCGGCTTAATAAACGAGTCCTTTAGAAAATTATCTAATGACTATTTTTAATTTTTGTATTTATTATTTTACTTAATGTATCGATACAAAAATTAAGGGGAATTTCCCTATTACAATAAAATGTAATCCCATTGGAGTTTCCGGTTGGTTTGGTACTTAGCCCTTCTACTTTAAAGTGATATTTATTAGCCAAGAATAGATGGAGGAGGTGCATTGTAGTTTCTAGATGATTTATTTCAGAAGATTACACAGCAAGTCCAATTACTGCTGTAAAAAAGCTTGAGTCACATTTATATGCAGTTGAAGACTGGAAGACAAGTCTCTAGAGGATAACATTAAATACACACATACTTAGCTCTGACTGGAAAAAAAAAAAAAAACAACTTCAAGTAAAGCTAAAATTAAAAAAAAAAACAGCAATCCTAGAAACCAAGAACACAGAACATGATGACATATAAGGCTGTGGGTCTGATATTCAAAACAAGCTGAGCTCTTAAATGCATCCACCTAAATAAAGCTTCTAAATTTGTGACTTATTGTTAGCCAGCCTGGGAACATATGTTTTTGGATTAAAATTAATCTTAACTTTTAGGAGCCTGAAAACTGTACTTATAAATTTAGGACCGCCATATTTTGCCTAGATTTATGAGCCTAATTTATATGATTAGTGCTGAAAATTAGTGCTAAGCTCCTAACTTTATTTTCCATTTTCCACTCTAAATCTATCCCTGTTGCCACCTACTTTTGATGCATCTAAATTTGGGAGTTTAATTAATTTTTCAGAATACAGTAAAAGTTTGAGGCCAGAAATTTTTCCTTTTTTTATGCCATTTCCTGTGTCATTTATTAACATGTTCATTTTGGTGGGTTTTTCTTTTCATTCTGTTATCACAGGAGTCAGTGCCAGCTCAAGCGATAGTGGTGCCCTGAGCTAACTTGCTCTGTTTAGCAGCACCCTCCCCCATCACATTGCTTCCAGCACCCCCTTTCACATTCTCTCCCTCCCCCACCAGGTTGGGCATCTCTCCTTTGGGACAGCATCTCTCCCCTTCCCCATCCAGTCTCTCTTTCCCCTCTCCTCTGTCCACCACTCCCTTACCTCTTTTATTCCCCTGCAATCCTGTCAAGTTTATGTTGGTTGCCGGTGGCAGTGGCAACAGCATTACAGGCTCAGAAGAATAGCCACGTTGTTATGCCAGAAGGGAGCAGAAAGGCACATGTGCACAGCAAAAATGCAATGGACCGACTCAAAAATAGGTGCCAGCGCCGTCTGAAGTCCATTTGGGAGAGCGGTCATTCCCCTGTCTCCCACCTAGCTTCGCCACTGGACAGGCTGCTTTGACCAGCCCCTGGGTCTTCCCTCTGCCGCATCCCACCCACAGGAAATTGCATCAGAGAAGGCAGGAGCTGGTTTGGGTAAGGTTCTAACCCCAAAACTAAGAGATATAACCACTTTGGAAAAGAAGAAGTATCAAAGTTCTACCTCTGACACACCAGTTCATGAAAGTAGATGTTTATCCATAGGGCCAGTAGTAACTGGGATACGACAGGTTAAGTTCTTAATCTTGTTCTTCCTCTTAAACATTTTAAATTGGGAAATAGAAATCTTCCAAAACACTCACCAGTTTTGAGCATTTCCTTCCTCATTATTATTGTACTATAGCATTCAAGTTAAGATTTAAAAAAAATGTCAAGAATCTCTAAAACAAAGCAAAAAGAGCCAGATTTAAGCTGTGGGGGAAAATGAATTTTCAAGTTCAACACTTTAATGCGATAAATGATTGTTTCATTTTTAATGAATTTTCAAGTATGCATGCCTTCAATATCTTAGAGAAATATTTAGGAGTGATTCAAAGGATTTATGCCCCTAACTTTCAGGCCCTTTTACTAAGACGCATAAGTGCCTATGCACGCACGCCCAATGTGTGTCAGAATGGAGTTACCACCCGGATACCGCGTGGCTCTTGCGGTAATTTCATTTTTGGCGCACATCCAATACATGTGTCGGATGTGCGTATCAGAAATGCGCCAAGTGGCATTTGACATGCGTAGGTAATTACCGCCTGGTTACCGCATGAGACTTTACCACTTGGTCAATGGCTGGTGGTAAGGTCTCAGACCCAAAATGGATGCACGCCAATTTTGATTTTGTCACACGTCCATTTTCAACAAAAAAAAAAATTTTTAAGCCATTTTTTTGCAGGCACGCTGAAAAATGGATTTGCGCATGCCCAAAACACATGCCTACACTTTGTGATGGGATGATTGATTGATTTATTTGTATTAAGTGGTCCTTTCTATGTACACCACATACTTATTTATTCATGTTTAGATTTTATATACATGTATGTATAACATTTTATTATCATTTTATACCTTATACATTATCTATTTGTTCATGAATATATGAGAAACTATGGTGGTATGTTGTTTTTATATTTTAAGTATGTTGTTTTTATATTTTAAATTTGATGTTTTATTTATTACTAGTAAAAAAGGCCCGTTTCTGGCTGAAATGAAACGGGCACTAGCAAGGTTTTGCGCGGAGTGTGTATGTTTGAGAGAGTGTCTGTGAGAGTGACTGTGTGAGAGTGAGAATGTGCAAGTGTGTGTGTGGGACAGAGAGTGGGTGTGAGTGTGTCTGTGAGAGAGCATGTGTGTATGTGAGAATGAGTGTGTGCGAGTGCGTATGTGAGACAGTGAGTGTCCTTCCCTGTCCCCCCTGTCAGGTATCAGGACTGGGGGGACTGTGGACAGTCATGAAGGCAGCCCCTACCAAAATAATGAAAGCAAGACCATTTGTATAATAATCACTGCATTCCAGAGAACAAAATGGAGCAAGTTCCCACATGCTATCTTTTGCTTTCTGTATTCAGTAGCTGACAGGCTTGCTAGACTTACCTAAATGGCTGCAGCTGAAATACACTGAAAAGAAAGCAAGGAAAGCTATGAGACGTAGATACGGCCGTCCCCTTGGCCTCTGACGCTCCTCCCTTCTTCTATTTGACTTCCGTCTGATAGGTCCGTCATTCGGTGTGACGCTCCTCCCTTTTCCTGTTTCAGTTCCCTTTGATAGGTCAGAGCGGTGCAGCTGTGACACTCCTCCCTTCTCTGATAGGTCAGGGCGGGGCAGAGATGTAGTGTGCTTAAAAATGGTTACAGAGCTTCGAACATACGAACTGTTGAAGCCTCAGAGTGTGCTTTAGAACGTTGAGGGTGCTTTTTATGTGCAGATGGGGCGTGGCCTATGGCCCAGATGGGCGTGGCTGAGACTGAGGGTGAGTAGTCTGAATAGCCTAGCCTACCAGGACAGGAGTTCAGGACAGATGGAGTGAGCTTCAGAACATCTGAGGGGGGATTCTATTTATATAGATTTTATTTATATAGATAATTCAATCTGTTTGTTTATTGTAGCCCCTGACGCAGCCCTTGGTGGGCGAAGCATGGCCTGTGTCGGGCAATTTGTTGACATGCGGTATCTTCAATAAAATCTTTCTGATGTTATATTGATCTGCTGGCTTCTTTTTCCATTGCGGTAGTGTAGGTGCAGGTGTTAGGTGCACGTCGATCCATTTTTCAGCGCATCTGGGAAAAAGGACTTTTTAAACAATTTTGCCGAAAATGGACATGCTGCAAAATCAAAATTGCCGCATGTCCATTTTGGGTCTGCGACCTTACCGTTAGCCATTGACCTAGCAGTAAAGACTCATGAAGTAACCTGGCGGTAATGACCTATGCACATCAAATACGTACACGTGCCTGAAAATAACAAATATTTTTGGGATGCGCGTATCAGATGCATGCCAAAAATAAAATTACCACAAGAGCCACACAGTAGCCGGGCGGTAACTCCATTTTGGCATGCATTGGGCACTCGTAGACGCTTATGAGTCTTAGTAAAAGGGTCCCTGGGTTTTTTTTTAAATAAAGACATACGGTAGGAATATATTTTCATTTGATTGGAAGTACCTAATGCAGCTGCTAAAAATCTCAAATTCAATCAAGAGATAGTAGCAGCACATTTATTTCTACCTATTGTTTGTCATGCAACCTTTAATAATTTATACAGCCATAACGTAATAGCTTCATTCATTTCAGTATGCATTCAGTAATGTCTGGAACTAATGCTTAAATGATATATAAGGGCAAAATCAGTCCAGTTTACATACCTATGTAATTTGTAGATCAACTAAACACAGCTTTTTTGTGATTTCATCATTTATTAGCGATCTAAAAGGCTAATATACTCAAGTGTGAAGTGTCTCTGTAAACGTGGGCTTCATGGTAGTCAGCATTCACAAGTAGCCTGCTGTGTGTGACAAATTATGTAAATTCCCAATTAATGAGCTAATGCAAATGCAAAATCATGTAAAGAAGCTCATTAATGGGGGATACACCAAAATGGCTTTGCAGGCCCATTTTCACCCTCAGCCCCAATGAAGGGCTTAGTTTGCCCCCAAAGACTGACATCCTGTAAGAAGCATGAGCAAATCCCAATCATTCCTGCTCTGCAGTTGCCATTTTTAAAAATTACCTGCCCTGAACACACCACAAAGAATCAGTCATTTTCCCAAAATGGCAGCCTAGGAACAAGAGTATGTGGGAATGATTCCTGCCCACTATCAGATATTTATTTATGGGTTTAGCTCATGTTTATGTTTATTAAGGGGCCCTTTTACTAAAGGGTTGCTACGCAGCAAGCCCGTTGCTTCATGGCAATCCGGAACTACCACCAGCCCAATGTGGCTGCCGGTGGTAATTCCGCCTCCGGCGTGCACCATTTCTGGAGCTGCTGGATTTTTTTTAAATATACCGCCGGGGTAGCACAGGTGGGTGGCAGTAAGTGCCCCCCACACATACATGGCCACACAGTAAGTGCAAGCTTACTTCATGGCTATGTGTTTTTCGGTCTTTTTACCCGCTGCGGTAAAAAGAGTCCTGGCACGTGGGAAAAACATCCCTTGCCACTACCGCAGGGCCCTTTTACCACAGCTTGGTAAAAGGATCCCTAAAATTCTTGATATCCTACCATTACTGAAGCAGTTCACAATAAAACACCAGATAAAAATAGGAAAGATATAGACCAGTCATAACACAAACTTAAGCACCCACAACCCATTATCGACATTCCTCAATCCTCACCCCAATCATTAAGACAATACAGATCCATTGGAGACCCCCCCCCCCCCCATACACACACATAAGTAAATAAGTACATAACTATTGCCATACTGGGACAGACCAAAGGTCCATCAAGCCCAGCATCCTGTTTCTAACAGTGGCCAATCCAGGTCACAAATACCTGGCAAGATCCCAAAAAAGTACAAAACATTTTATACTGCTTATCCCAGAAATAGTGGATTTTCCCCCCAAGTCCAATTTTATTATGGTCTATGGATTTTTCCTTTAGGAAGCCGTCCAAACCCTTTTTAAAACTCTGCTAAGCTAACCACCTTTACCACATTCTCTGGCAATGAATTCCAGAGTTTAATTACATGCTGAGTGAAGAAAAGGATTCTCCAATTCATTTTAAATTTACTACTTTGTAGCTTCATCGCATGCCCCCTAGTCCTAGTATTTTTGGAAAGTGTAAACAGATGCTTCACGTCTACCCGTTCCACTCCACTCATTATTTTATAGACCTCTATCATATCTCCCGTCAGCCATCTTTTCTCCAAGCTGAAGACCCCTAGCCACTTTAGCCTTTCCTCACAGAGAAGTTGTCCCATCCTCTTTATCATTTTCATCGCCTTTCTCTACACCTTTTCTAATTCCACTATATATTTTTTTAGGTGCAGCGACTAGAATTGAACACAATATTTGAGGTGGGTCGCACCATGGAGCAATACAAAGCCATTATAACGTACTAATTTTTGTTTTCCATTCCTTTCCTAATAATATCTAACATTTTAGTTGCTTTCTTAGCCACAGCAGCACACTGAGCAGAACGTATCATCAACGACGACACCTAGATCCCTTTTTTGGTCAGTGACTCCTAACGTGGAACATTGCATGATGTAGCTATAAATCTAGTTCCTTTTTCCCACATACATCACTTTGCACTTGCTTACATTAAATGTCATCTGCCATTTAGATGATCAGTCTCCCAGTCTTGTAAAGTCCTCTTGTAATTTTTCACAATCCTCCTGCGATTTGACTTTGAATAACTTTGTGTCTTCAGCAAATTTAATTACCTCACTAGTTACTCCCATCTCTAGGTCATTTATAAATATGTTAAAAAACAGCGGTCCCAGCACAGACCCCTGGGGAACCTCACTAACTGCTCTTCTCCAATGAGAATACTGACCATTTAACCCTACTCTCTGTTTTCTATCTTTTAACCAGTTTTTAATCCACAATAGAGCACTACCTCCTATCCCATGACTCTCCAATTTCCTCTGTAGTCTTTCATGAGGTACTTTGTCAAAAGCCTTGTGAAAATCCAAATACACAATATCAACTGGCTCACCTTTATCCACATGTTTGTTCACCCCTTCAAAGAAGTGTAGTAGATTGGTGAGGCAAGATTTCCCTTCACTAAATCCATGTTGGCTTTGTCTCATTAATCCATGCTTTTGAATACGCTCTGTAATTTTGTTCTTTTTAATAGTCTCTACCATTTTGCCCGGCACCGACGTCAGACTCACTGGTCTATAATTTCCTGGATCTCCTCTGGAACCTTTTTTAAAAATCGGTGTTACATTGGCCACCCTCTAATCTTCTGGTACCATGCTCGATTTTAAGGGAAAATTACATATTACTAACAATAGTTCTGCAAGTTCATTTTTCAGTTCTATCAGTACTCTGGGATGAATACTATCCGGTCCAGGAAATTTGCTACTCTTCTCGGCACACATCCAGCAAATAGCCAAGACCTGTCGCTTCTTCCTCTTCAACATCAGCAAAATTCGCCCTTTCCTCTCTGAACACACCACCCGAACTCTCGTCCACGCTCTCATTACCTCTCGCCTTGACTACTGCAACTTACTCCTCACCGGACTCCCACTTAGACATCTATCCCCCCTTCAATCTGTTCAGAACTCTGCTGCACGTCTTATATTCCGCCAGAACCGATATACTCATATCACCCCTCTTCTCAAGTCACTTCACTGGCTTCCAATCCGATACCGCATTCAGTTCAAGCTTCTCCTTCTTACCTACAAATGTACTCAATCTGCTGCCCCTCACTACCTCTCTACCCTCATCTCCCCTTATGTTCCCACCCGAAACCTCCGTTCACAGGACAAATCCCTCCTCTCAGTACCCTTCTCCACCACTGCCAACACCAGGCTCTGCCCATTCTGCCTCGCCTCACCCTATGCCTGGAACAACATTTCCTGAACCCTTACGTCAAGCACCCTCCCTGCCCATCTTCAAGTCTCTGCTTAAAGCCCACCTCTTCAATGCTACCTTTGGCACCTAACTCTTACCTTCAGGATATCCAGACTGCCCCAATTTGACTGCCCCTATCGAATTGACTACTCACTTGTCCTTTAGATTGTAAGCTCTTTGAGCAGGGCCTGTCCTTTTATGTTAAATTGTACAGCGCTGCGTAACCCTAGTAGCGCTTTAGAAATGTTAAGTAGTAGTAGTTGTAATTTGTAGAACTGCCCCATTACATCCTCCAGTTTTATAGAGATTTCATTCAGTTTCTCCGACTTGTCAGCTTTGAATACCATTTCTGGTACCGGTATCTCTCCCAAATCTTCCTCGGTGAAGACTGAAGCGAAGAATTCATTTATTCTCTCCGCTATGGCTTTCTCTTCCCTGATCACCCCTTTTGCCCCTCTGTCATCTAGCGGTCCAAGCAATTCTTTTGCCTGTTTCCCGCTTTTAATATACCTAAAAAAAATTTACAACGCAATTTTTTTTTCAAAGTACCTCTTTGCCTTCCTTATCAGCGCTTTGGATTTGACTTGACATTCCTTATGCTGTTTCTTTTTTTTTTTTTCAGTCAGTTCCTTCTTCCATTTTCTGAAGGATTTTCTTTTAGCTCTAATAGCTTCCTTCACCTCACTTTTTAACCATGCCGGCTGTCATTTGGTCTTCCGACCTCCTTTTTTAATACGCAGAATATATTTGGCCTGAGCTTCCAGGATGGTGTTTTTGAACAGCATCCACTCCTGATGTAAATTTTTGACCCTCGCAGCTGCTTCTCTAAGTTTTTTTTCACCGTTCTTCTCATTTAATCATAGTCTCCTTTTTTAAAGTTAAACACTAACGTATTGGATTTCCTGTGTATACTTACTTCAAAGCTAATATCAAATCTGTTCATTTTATGATCACTGTTATCAACCATTACCTCCCACACCAGATCTTGCGCTCCACTAAGGACTAGGTCTAGAATTTTTCCTTCTCTCATCAGCTCCTGTACCAGCTGCTCCATAAAGCAATCCTTTGATTTCATAATGGAATTTTACCTCCCTAACATGCCCTGTTGTTACATTTACCCAGTCAATATCAGGGTAATTGAAATCACACATTATTGTTGCCCAGTTTGCTTGCGTCCCTAATTTCCTTTAACATTTCTGCATCCGTCTGTTCATCCTGGCCAGGCAGGCAGTAGTACACGCCTATCACTATCCTTTTCCCCTTTACACATGGAATTTCAATCCATTGTGATTCCAAGATGTGTTTTTGTTTCCTGCAGAATTTTCAATCTATTTAATTCAAGGCTCTTCTTAACATACAATGCTACCCCTCCACCAATTCGATCCACCCTATCACTACGATATAATTTGTACCCTGGTATGACAGTGTCCCACTGGTTATCCTCTTTCTATCAGGTCTCAGAGATGCCTATTACATCTAATTTTTAATTTAGTGCAATATATTCTAACTCTCCCATCTTGTTTCTTAGGCTCCTGGCATTCGCATATAGACATTTCAAACTATGTTTGTTGTTCCTATTTACATCATGCTCAGTACTTGACAGTATTAATTTGCAATCTTTTGTATGATTTTTATTTTTATTTAAGGACACCTGATCTACTATGGTCTCTTTTGCATCCTCACTATCGGGATACCCTATCTTCCCTGTTTTGGTGATATCTTTGAAAGATACCTTATCCCAAACCATGAGCTTATGAGTGACTGTTGGCCATCCCCCAGTTTCTAGTTTAAAAGCTACTCTATCTCCTTTTTAAATGCCGATGTCAGGAAGGACTTGAAATTATAGAGACACCAAAAGCCAAGTCAAAAACAAAATGTGCTTTTAGGAGGCCTTTAAATTTAGGGAAAGATAGTTCTAACCTAAGATATGGTGGTAGATTATTCCAAGGAAATGTGCTTTCAGGTGTACTCCTACCCCCAGAGGGCTTACAATCTAAGCGTATACCTGAGGCAATGGAAGATTAATTGGCTTGCTCAAGAATTTGGACTGTGGCTTCCCTGATTCTCGGTCTGCTGGGACTACTCCTCCATTCACCATTTGAAGGTGATTTAAGAGACGAAGGGTGGTAGAAGAGGGGATATTAGGCTGGTACCACTTGGGGTTTTCCCACCAGGGGGAGCTTGTAACCAGTGGGTGGAGTTTCCTGAGAGTCCACATTTCCTTTATGTTAGCTTCAGCTTAATGCTAGGGAATCCACAGGGAGCCATTGGACAACAAGGATTTGAAGTTCACTGGGGTGGGTCTTCTGACACGCAGACAAGAACTCATTTAACTGCCTGTGTTTTAAAATATTTTGCACACTGCCAAGTATCCATAGCTAAATCTCATGTAAAAAGAAAAAAAAAACCTCGCTAACCCACAAATTTCTCACAGGTTAGTGCATCGGCCCCTTTGTGCCAAACTCAGTATTACTTTCAGCAGGTCTGTGCCCTGAAAAAGACAGAAACAAATCAAGGTAAGGTATACACAAAAAGTAGCACATATGAGTTATCTTGTTGGGCAGACTGGATGGACCGTGCGGGTCTTTTTCTGCCATCATCTACTATGTTATGTTACTCACGTTACTTTCAGCAGCATAATAATCACAGTTAAAATATCAGATTAACCCTTTTACTGCAATTTGAAACCCCTGTTTTAATTTATCTATTATTTTGAACTGTAATTTAAAAAAAAAACATAATAATGCAAACTTTTATTCATCCTTGCTTAAGAAAACCATGCATCGTTTTTAGTACAAAAACGGCTTTCCTTTGCTGCAAACCTCATGTGGTTCATTTGATTACCCTTAATCCCTCAGTGAGTGAAGAAAATTTGCAGAACTAAAGCATTGTTCAGTAATAATTCTCCAGTTCAAGGAGGATTATAGGGAACAGAACATTGTTGGGGAAAGATTAGTTATCCATTTCTGAAGAACCAATTTTTTCTAATTTTCGACAATAAAACTTGTGACAGAAGACATTATTTTACAGACCTTGTTTATTTAAAAGAAATAGGTACTGGGTATCTGGCAGCCTTGATGCATCCTATTACATATCTTCCTCTCTGTGTGCGGATTCAAGGTCTGAGCAATAAACTGTCATAGAATAATTCATGCTTTCTGATATTTCAGTACTGCACAAAATATAGATTACAGAAATTGAAATCATATTTTTCATCATAAACTTTTTTTAACCATAATTCTTCTCACACTATGATAAAAGTGTAAACTATAGTGCTATTCAGTATTTAATCTTTCAGTATAAGGGGGATTCAAGGTAAAAATTTCTTTACTGAGGAAAGAACTACCACCTGTTCCTGTATTATGAAATCATGGTATTTCACATTTATTAGTTGTTGTCCCCTCCCCCAAATGCTGTACCCCCATCCACTCACCACTGCCAATATGACATTTGCTCTCTTCCTTTCCTCAAATTAAGCAGGCAAACTATATCTATAGCCAAATGATGTCACTCCTGATGCCAAGTAGGGATTGCTTTGGCCCTTCCCACACTTGACCATGAGGGACTCTTAAAGTAGGCCTGGGGGCGGGGCAAAATTAGGGAGTCGGATAATGCTCATAGGGGGAGTTCTTATGGGGAGGAGAGTCTGGGTGGGGAGCTTCTCTCAATGGGGGGGAGTCAGGAAGAGGGAGACTTGTTGAGTGGAGGGAAGATGGTAGGCTCTTGTTGAGGGAGCAGGAAGGGGCCAGTGCTCTTGGGGGAGGTGGGAGTTGACATGACGAGTCCATCAGGAGGGGGAATTGGAATTGGTCGAGAAGAAACCTGGCGCAGATTCTATTATGCGAGTCCCAGTTGAATATCGGCTGGGATCTGCATAAGCACTAGCAGTCAGCATATGTCCTGTCATACCTGGATATTCAGTATCAGTACCTGGATATGGTTAGCCAATGACAGTCAGTGCTTTAAAAAATGCTGACCATCACCAGCTGAATATTGACCAACAGATGCATAAGGTAATCAGACAATATTTTACTTGACTATCTTGTTAAAATTAACCAGACAACTTATTTAGTTAACTTTAGCCAGATACTGGGCCTCTGAATATTGACCCTTAAATATTTTTAGGGTGCTTGCTAAACTTTTTATCACATGAGTTTTATTGTATAAGTCCCATAGGGACTATGCATCTGTCACCCACAATGACATCCAATGTTATTTGGTCCTATTGCTCCTTGAATAGGAAGCCTTTCTAGCTGTAGGTCCTAAGGAAGTGATTAATCAGTCCTAATTTTTCAGTTTCTGCTTATGATAATTCTTTGCATTTGTTTTCATATTAATATATTGCTTGTTAGTTTATTCGTTGGCCAAGTCACCTCTATTTGTGGGCTTTAGTGAATCGTGATTTAATATTTATAGTTTTGAACTTGAATTGGAGTAATGTAAGTGTCATGCCACATTTTTATACAAGTGTTTTTTCTTGGTCACTGTTATCACTTTTCTTATAATTTCTTAAAAGAAAAAAAAAAAAGATTTTTTTGAACATCCAAATGTTAATGACTTTGAAACATATAATGGAAAGCCAAGACCATTCTTTAAATCTGATGTTAGGTGGCCCAATCCAGTATTTTGCAAACCTCATTATTCTGTATGCTAGGACCTACAGTCTATTTTTGTTTCCTGACAGGAAAAGCTCCTGAATGCAGTATTATACAGATTAAGAAAACCAAGACTTAATTACCCTCTGGGCTGACCAGAGTCAGGTTTTGCCCGTAGACGGTGGTCTGGATTACTGTTTTTTTTTTCCTTGCATGTAATTGTAGAAGTAACAGGATTATGCTCATCCCTTTTGGGCCAAATAATACACGACATATACATTTGTCAAGCAAATCAAAATTACTGTCGGACAACAATGAATCTTAGTTTAGTCAATATCAGTCAAACCTGGTTTATTTGCTTAATGTAGGTCTAATTGAGTTTCAAGCTGCACTTCTCCTTTCAGCTGTTGGCCAACCAAGTACATCTTTAATTTCCAATACCAATACTTTAGTAGCAGTTGAGAGGAAGAATGATTTGCATAAGGCCCCAGAAGGTTGCCAAGCTCTTCATGCTTTAAACAACAGCCTTTATTATTCTGTAACTGGATGTGTTGAATTTTCATGCTTTTGTTTCCAGTTCAGCATGAACAGAAAAGAATAAAGGAGATTATGCCAGCACTCCTTGCAGCGCCTGGGGGCAGAAATTCAATGTGCATCATTTGTCTTAATTGGAGAACCACCCTTAGTACCAGTTTTATCCATGCATTAGCTTAAGAGACAGGAAAGTTCAAGTCAACTTTTTCATAAAAGCCAGGACTTTGTTTATATTTCAAAAACGTTATCTATAATACAAAACCAGCATATTGCTTCTTATGCCTCTGTCTCTCACTTTATATATTATATATGTATTTATTAGGATTTATATACCATGTTTTCAAGAAAAAAATAAAACATGACCCAAGATGGTATACAGCACGAATAGGTTGAACATAGGCAATAGACAATTACAGCAGGTATTGCACAATATGCTGCTTAACTTGTCAACACAATATGCAATAAATTATCTGAATAGACATTTTATTAATTTGTTTTCTTTTTTTTTTAGTTACCAAACTATAACAAGTGTAAAAAAAAAATTCTCTTCTGTTTAATGTAATGATGTTCCTCCTCTTGTTTCAATGTAATGATTTTTAGAGTTTCTTTTTTTTTTCAGTTTCAATGTTTAAGCTCTTCCCAATCTGGATTTGTTCTCTGCCTAGAATTTAAAGGATAAGCAAACTATAAATGCCAAAATTAAATTAAATCATAAAAGATATAAGCAAAGGTAGAGTGCATAGACTGATAAGAGCAACAGGAGTTAGGAAACAAGGGGATTAATTTAAAGAAAGCTACATGTCAAGTCAGAAAGGTGTATTATTCTAAACACATTTACACATGTAATCAACCCATGTTAGCACCTATGTGAAGAATTACTCCCATAGAACTATATTTATAATGCTGACAATTATTTTTTTTTTAACACCTAGATGTTCAGCATGGTGCCAAATATCTTTTTGAAAATTGACCGTATCTATAGAGATACATCATTATTATTGTCATCATGTCTTCTTGGGTAGGTCAGCTTATAAGGCAGAGGAAAAACATCTTCCACACTTGTTGATCTTGTTTTTCATCAGCTATGTATGACTAATTGATATCCAGCTCGTGAGGCCCTTTTCAACTAGAAAGATACACAGTTATATAGATTATAGATATAAGAACATTTTTATCAAGAAAGTTTGTATCCTTATTTCACTACTGGAACTCCATTGTGCTTATTACAGTACATCACAGACAGCTGAAAGCTGTTAATTATTCTTCATAATGTACTAATCCTGTTTATTTGTTTTTTGACTGTCACTGTGTTGACTTTGTGGATGGAGAGAGACATTTTTTTTTAGACACACAGATCAATCAATGAGCAAAGCATCCTTGCAAACTAGAATATAATAATGCAACTCAGAGAGATGCAATTTTGTTTTTGTCAAAAGACAGGTCTTTAAATCTTGTGCTTGAAATACTAACAATTATATTATTTTTTTATTTTTTGAAAACTGATGTCTACACAAGAAATCTATACCATGTAAATAGAATATGTTGTACTCTAAGTCATTGCTACACGTATTTGATAATAAATGGAAAGACTACAATCTGAATAGTACCTTTTTTGTTTACTCTTTTAAGGCAACAGTGAGAAGACTGTTGGGTCCTTTTTCAGGCAGGCGGACCAAGGACCATACCTCCCCCCCTCTACTTGTTATGTTTGTGGAGAAAACAGTGAGCCCTCCAAAACAAATCCACTGTACCCACATCTAGGTGCCCCCCTTCACCCGTAAGGTCTATGGTAGTGGTGTACAGTCGTGGGTAGTGGGTTTTGGGGGGGTGGGGGGGGCTCAGCACACAAGGTAAGGGAGCTATGTTCCTGGGAGCATTTTATGAAGTCCACTGCAGTGCCCCCTAGGGTGCCCGGTTGGTGTCCTGGCATGTCAGAGGGACCAGTGCACTATAAATGCTGGCTCCTCCCATGACCAAATGGCTTGCATTTGGTCATTTCTGACATGGACGTCCTTGGTTTTGATTATCGGCGAAAATCAGAAATGACCTAGTCTAGGGACGACCAAATCTAAGGACAACCAAATTTCAGGATTTGGACGTCCCTGACCGTATTATTGAAACAAAAATATGGGTTTCTCTGCCCCTGGATTGGGACATTTTGCGAGGATGTCCTCATCAAAACTTGGACGTCCCTTTCAAAAATGCCCCTCTATATTACTGTCAGGTTCTCAAGGATAGTCTGGAATCGTGAGTCCTTGGGCTGCTGACGAGGAGCGGCAGCAGCAGGCAAAACCCTCCAACCAGGACTGGACCAACAGGACTGGAGTGGAAGCTGTAGGCAGGCGAGGCAGGAATAAGCAGAACCGGAATGGACTTGGCTTGGCAGGGACCAGAATCACGAAACACAAGCAGGATTCAGGAACTAGTGTGACTGGAACAGGACTTCACCTGCGCTTGACCACTGTTCCCTAGGGGTTGAGCCCCTAGGTGCAGGCAGCCGGCAGGACTTACTGGACCGAGTGGAGAGAAACAAGCTAGACTAGACAGGGTTCAAGATACAGGGTCTCAAACAGACAAGATACAAGGTTCACAACCAGAAGGGGAAGGAAGCCAAAAGCAGAAGGGAAGGAGCAAACAGGACAAGATTCAGGAGACTCAAACAAGCTAGGAACACAGACTAAGACTAGGAATACTGACAAGAAACAAGACAAAGCAAGGCAAGGCAGAAGTGCACAAAGCACACAAACCTCCACCTTTGGCATTGCAAAGGCAAAGTAGAAAGTTTCCAGGTGGTTAATAAAGCCCATCAGCAGCTGAGGCTCAGCTGCAGGAATCTCAAGGCAGCTAAGGGTAAGGCTAACTGCCAAACTTCAAGCCAAGTCTGGAGGGCTAGAATATCTGGACCAGACTGGAATGAAAGTCTGGAATGTGTAGGGAGACAGCAAGACAGTCTATGGCAGCCACCAGTTCTGGCCACCAGAGGGCGAGGCGAGCACAGCCAAGGAAAACAGTCACAATCGTGACAATTACAATGGTCAATCCTGGTATTTAAACTTTGTCTATGACCACCTTGTGTTGGAACCCTGGCCCTATATCCTGGCTGATCACAAGAACAAGGTACCCTTTTCAGGGGGGAAAAGGGCACTCCCCCCACCCCCAGATGGAAATGACTATCCATTGAGCCACCTAGGCCATCTCTTTTTTCCAATTGTGAAAAGAAATGTTTTTGCATGACACCAGAAGGACATAAAAAACATAGAATGAAGGCAATGGTAACTCACTAACAAATACATAATCATAACTCCACCTTTCTTCACACAAGTAGAAATGTATTTACAAATTCCCCTTATGTTATGATAATGTGTTTCAGAGTATCCACAAGATCTGCTTTCATTGAATGTTAGCAGAGTTTGTGTTATGCAAATTACTATGTCCACCTCATGGGGGAATGGCTCTGTATCTTCTTCCACCATATTATGCGGAGTACTGAGGCTCCAAGGGGAGTGCTTGTGATCTGGGAGTAGGTGCCTTGGCCCATAGAGCCTATGGGTAAAAAGAAGAGGTCTACTAACCCAAACGTGCACCCAGGTGTTTTCAGTAAATCTTTTTAGTGTTTTTAACAACCAGATCTGCCTACACTCTATCCCTTTTACTTCTCTCCCCATCCCTAAACTTCCCTCCTCATCCCTTTTCTCCTCCCCACCACAATTTTTTCTTCTCCTTCATTCTTTCTGTTTTCTCTGCCTTCCCCTCCTCCTCTCGCCTCATCCCTGAGATTCCCTCTTCCTCTTCTCTTCCATCTCTCATTTCCGTGTTTTATACGTTAATGAGCAAACTGGATAGAAGTACGGAGCAGAATTTTAGATATGATGCACAAACCCAATTTGAGACATTCAGGTAAGGACATCTACAATTAGAATAGAAAAGGATCTGCTGATGTAGATCCCTTTCCAAAATGCATGCCTGCATGGATACCCCTTCTTTTATTTAGGAAAAACAGACAGTGCTAAAATATAGTAGATGCCAACCACACTGCCACATCTAAGTAGGGATTTTAGACCACAAAACTCACAGTGCCGAACACTGAACACCCATGGCATCAATTTATATCCCCATCACTCCAAATCACAGCATTTCATCCTCCACCCTGATCAAGGATTCTTGAACCCCCTCACCTACTCAATCATTACTTCCTAATCCTCCCCTTTGAACCCACCCTAGATTCCCCCCCCCCCCCCCCCCCCCCACCAAGCACTTCCAGCAGTACTACTAGGGCTCAGTGCTTGCATTGTGCCACCTGGAACCTCATGGGGTGGGAGTGGAGGGAACCACTCCTGATCCAATCCATTATGCTATCATGGAGGTCCCACAGGTCAGCAAGCTGTGATCAGAGGTGGTGGGGTGGGGTGAGGAATTGATGATCATAGAATGAGGGGATTGGGAGTGTTAGTGGGATTGTTCTTGCACTACCAGACTACCGGTAGCATGGCTACACTTACTAATGCCTCAATGAGTCCAGCAGCTCCAGGAGTACCAACCCACTGACATCTCCGGGAACAGGTCTATCTCCCGATGTTGATCTCAGGGGTCATAGACATGCCCTCCCTCTTGGAAATGAGGAATGCAGGTGTATGTTTTCACCCCACCCTGGTCCCTCCCTAGTTGTGCTCTCGTCAAACTATGCCCCTTTGCCATGTGGAAATTTTTACGTTTTAGATGTTCATATCACAGCTTTGTAAAGTAAGGATTTGGGTGTTCCTTAACTAAGAATATTTAACTGCCAGTTAATGGATATCTGAAATATGAGTATTTATTTATTTATTTATTCTGGTTTGTGTGCTATAGTACTCTTCAACTTCATATCATAACAGAAAGTTTTTAGTCTGTTGAGGCATAACTTACAAATGCAGTTCACAAAAATGAGAAACTAAGATACAAAGGAATGGGAATGAATAGCACAATAATTATCATCCAAATGACTGTTAATAGCAGTACACATAAGGGTAATAAAATCTAACTTGCAGTCTACCTCATTAAAAAAATGTAATCTATTAAAACCCATAGTATAATTTCCCTATATATTTATTTACATTTTTTTGCTCATGCTAAATTATACACTTATTGGAATAACCACGTTTTCAAGCCAATCTTTTGATAAGAAGAATCAGATCTAGCTAAAAATGTCTTAATTTTTGGCCCTAGATGTTTTTGTTTTGTTTCATTATTGCAGAAAAACGTCTATCTTTTGGTGCCTCCCATGTCCCACCAATGTCCCACCCAAAACATGATCGCAACATGCCCCCTTGAAATGTGTATGAAATGTGGAGAAAAACATCAAAAATCAGTGTTATTTTTTGGACTTTTTATAGTTTGAAAATGAGTCTCATAATCTCACACTTGATGTTTTATATTTCTCTATAACTAATTTTTTAAAAAAGATAAGTTTTGAGGGTTTTTTTTCTTTTTTTTTTTCAAATGATCCTATACCATTAGGCTCATTTTCAAAAGAGAAAAACATCCAAATAGTGACATAAGTCTGCATTTGGACATCAAATCAGTATTTTCAAAACCTCTTTTTAGATGTTTTTCTCTGAAGTCTGTCAAAATCTCAAGTAGGTGTGCCAGGGGTGTGTTCAAGGCGGGAGTTGGGCATTTCTAAGACAATTTTCAGCCATAATGGAACAAAACAAAAAACGTCCAGGTCTAAAACATTTTGAGCTAGACCTATTTTTAAACTGTGGGAACTGAACCCACTACTCCAAGATCAACGTGCTATACTAACCACTAGGCTACTCCTCCAGACCACACAAAAAAGTGCCCTTACTCCCCCAGTGGTCACTAACCCCCTCCTACCCCCCAAAAAAATGTGATTAAAAATATTACTTGCCAGACTCTGATGTTATACTCGGGTCCATTAGAATAGCATACAGGTCCCTGGAGTAGTCTAGTAATGGTGCAGTGCACTGCAGACAGGTGGACCCAGGTTTCTACCTCCCTCTACCTGTTACACTTGTGGAGGAAACTGTGAGTCCTCCAAAACCCCCAGAAACCCACTGTACCCACATATTGGTGCTCCCTTCACCTGTAAGGGCTATGGTAGTGGTGTACAGTTGGGGGTAGTGGGTTTTGAGTGAGTTTTGGGAGGCTCAGCAGACAAGATAAGGGAACAATTGTGAGATGTGTACCTGGGAGCATGTTTTTGAAGTCCACTAGAGTGCCTCATTTATCTCCTGGGATGTCTGAGAGACCAGTCCACTAAAAATGCTGGCCCCTCCTACATCCCAATGGCTTGATTTTCTACAAAACAAAAAAACGTCCAAAGCACAAAAACTTGTTAGAAACAAAACAAAAGATAGATGTTTTCTTTTTGGAAAATGAACTTCTTTCTTATTCAGATTTTGGACGTTTTTTGCAAAACGTCTAAAGTCGGACTTAGATGACATATTGAAAATACCCCTCCATGTCTCCAAAATTATATATAAATCAGTCTAAAATTGATAAGGCTAATATGTAAGGTTTTTGAGACTTAATGCATATAAAGTGCCCTGTTTACCAAGCCACACTAGAGGCGCGTTAGCTTTTTTTAGCGCGCTCTAAGCATTAGCACGCACTAACCATGTAGATGTCCATAATATTCCTTTGGGAGTCTACACGGTTAGCGTGTGCTAATTTTTAGCATGCGCTAAAAATGCTAGCGCACCTCAGTAAACAGGGCCCAAAGTGTTTGTTGTTATCTTGTTGCCACTTTTTGTTTACTCCTGTATCCTTTGCTATATTTTTTGTTGTGAAGTGTTTTTTCCCCCCTTGATTCTTTTTATACAGAACTATGTTTTGGCAATAAAATGCCTGCCTCAAGAGTCAATGTATCTAAAAACATACGAACGTATAAATAAAATTTAAAAAATAGAAATAATAGTATGCTTATGTATATACTTAATAAACATAAAACATAGACAATATAATGAGAAGTGAGAGGTACAAAAAGTAAAAGTATATGGAATAATAACGATCTAAACAGTAAACAGTAAAAAGAAGGATAGACAACATTTTGGGGTCCTTTTACAAAGGCACGTATCATCGGGCCCTTTGGACGCCTAGGAAAAGTAAATTGTCTGGGTCCTCTAGCTGTGATTTGTGCTGTTCATGTAAAACCAAAACTGGTACTCTTGTGCATCTCTTGTTGGAATGTTCTAATCTTGTCACCTTTTGGTAAGATGTATGGGGGAAACTGGAAGCCATTTTTAGTTTTCATGAACCCTTTTTGCCAAAATATGTAATCTGGAAATCCACTTGTATCTCATTTCTCTCCTCAGTGCATGATAAGTTGCTGTTTGACTTTTTGGTTTCAGTTGCGCTGAAAAGGATCATATTGAACTGAAAGGACAATTCACAAGTGAGCGTGGTGGTTTGGTGGCATTGGATTCTCCTTTATAAAAAGTACAAACAGACCCCAGCATCTTCTCTTACTGGGCACACCTCCACTCTTCAAAAATGGAACTCCTTAGACCTTTTTTTTTCACCTGCAGACTAATGTTCAGAATTAAACTCAGCTTGGTGTGTTTTCTAATGCTATATTACGTTTGTGTTTGTTGTGTTTTTGAACTCTAATAAACAAATTAAAAAAAAAAACAGAAAAAAAACAAAGACGCACTACCGTTTTTAACATGCGCTAAAAATAAGCACTTGCTAAACATTAGAGATGCCCATATATTTCTATGTATTCACAATATACAGCCTTGTGATATTAGTTTTATAATAATCTTTGAAGACCTCAGTTATCGGAGTCATGGGGCACTATATAGTTTTAGCCGCCACTCCTCCAATCTTCACTGGTCTCCGTAGCAATCTATTTTATTTTGTTTTTTTCCTTTTTTTGTTTTAGTATTAAACCCGTTGATATTCTCTATAGAGTTTATACTCTTACATTAGTACTTATATTGAGTTTTATGCTATACGAGCACTTAACTTCAGTAAGTCTGTTCTCTGGGGGATCTGTTGTCTGACACGACTTCGTGTTTCGCCATTACGGCTGTTTTAAGAATATCTCCCCTACAGAAGACAAAGCCTTCAATCAGTAAGTTTATGTTTCAGAAATTAAAAGTAGTACTTAGCTTAACAGACATCTATGCCACCAACCGTCTTGGAATTATGTCATTCTCTCACCGATGTAAGATGGTGGCGGCGTTTTTCAACAGCTGATATATTGTGAATACTGTCTATGGTAGGTCTCGTGCTAATTTTTAGAGCTTAGAAGTGTTTAGTGACATATATGTGCATCTCTAAAGTCTGGTGCACACAAATCATTAGCAGGCGCTAAAAACACAGGCGCACCTTTGTAAAAGGCCCCCAAAAAGAATAATCAGACCCATTATAGACCCAAAAGGTACTAGAAATAAGGTGCAGCTGTTGTACAATTTAGGGCCTCTTTTAACAAGCCGTGCTAGTGGTTCCCACACAACAATGCCGACGGAGCCCATTCAAAGTGATGGCGGTGGCAGACTTGGAGGACCTGGAAAAATGGGCAAAGGTAGAGAGCACCATCAGAAATGCTGAGAATGGCTCTACTAGAAGACACCGCCCACTAAGAGCAATTTATTTTTTTAAAACCAGAAAATGTTTTACATTTATCATTCCATTAGTACCATTAGCATTTCTTGATAAGAGGCCCTTAATTTGACATACCAACTATAATCATGATGACAAATCTAATCTAATGAAGATATAAGAAACAGCAGATACAGAAAAATGTATGCAATGACAAAATAAAAAAAAAAACACCAAGGTGTTACAACTCATCTGATATTCAAAGTCTGTGTATTGCAAATTGTTGTCTATCCATCTTTTTACTGTTTAGAGTCTTATTATTCCACATATTTTTACTTTTTGTACCGCTCACTTCTCATTATATTGTCTATGTTTTATATTTATTAAGTGTATACATAAGCATACTATGTATGTATGTCTGTTTTGTTTAATTTTATTTATATGGTTGTACATTTTTAGATATGTTGTCAAGTCTGCATGTATTTTGATATTTAATAAACTTACTACTATCAGCCTCTGAATATTTTGTCTTTACTGGTCGGCCTACATCCCTTCCCTACTACCTGGGCTTTTCCGTTCCATTACATAGAGAACCATCCTTTGTTTGTGAAAATTAAGGATTGAACCACAGTTGAAATTGTGCATAAGCAAGACAGTCTCTAATCTGCTTTAGTTTCATTAGAATAAAAAAACATTACTACTACTTATCATTTCTATAGTGGAGACTGAAAGGATAAAGTACCATTCAGTGTTACTCCCAGGATTTTAAGGTTGGATCTAATGAGAAAGACATATTTTTATAACTCAGTTGGAGTTCATGAGACAGTGGCTGGATCGGGCTCAAAAACAAAAATTTCATTGAGAGAAAAAACACACACACAAAATATATTCTTGAGTCAATATTGACCTTACAAACTGTTGGTGTCCTCGGCAAAAGATTAATTTGTGGCACTATAGATATGTGATGCTGATGAGTTGAAAGCAACCTGGACATTTTCAATTTTAATTTCACTTTCCCTATTCATAGCATTAAGGGAATTACATAAATAATTGTATGTTAAAATGCAAGTATCAATGCTTTTTTGCAAAAACATTGCCCCCCCTTTCAAATTTTTAGCCTCCCTAAAGTGGTGGACCCAAGGAGATCCTCCAGTTTGCCATTCCTGAGACTACCACTGGCTCAGTTAATAAGAAATCTCCTTCAGTCTCAGGGAGCTGTTCCTCTGAGGACCCCTGTTCCATTGTTCATTTATCCACTTAAAATGTGTCATTTTCCTGTGTTCCAGTGTAAATTATAAGGTCTTTAGGTCAGGAAAACTGCAATCAAAAAAATTTGTCTAATGCTGTACACAGAAGGATGGAAGAATAAGTTCAGATTAGGTTCACTTCCTTCCTAAAAGAGGAGGGGGGGGGGGGTTTGACTGTTTCACACCAGGGTTTGTTTACTAAAGGGTGGTAAGTTTTTGTAGTTGCCAAGCTTTAACAGCCAAAACTAAGATGTCATAAGTGTAAAGGTTGTGTGCTATAATTGTTGGTGGCATGCCCATAATGTCCCCTGACGTTACTGCACAGACATGCTCTTTGCCACATGTTGTTTCCCATTAGTATGGATGCACTTAACACCTCCTCTTGTGAATGTGGTAGATGCACCTGTGTTAGCTGCACAATTGACAGTGCAAAGTAAGGGCCATGCACTGATTGCACTGTGCAGTCCACACCCATTCTCAACCCATAACTCACCCAGACCCCGCCCCCTAACAATCTATGCAGTTTGTACAGGATATTTAGCACGCTGGATGTTTTTAGTGCGCAGCAGCTGTTATCACGGGTCTAAGTTAACATTTGTTTTAACGAGCAGTAAATGCTAACTGCTTAGTACACTTTTCATCAATACTCTGCACCTGGAGTATTGTGTTCAGTTCTGGTCGCCTCACCTCAAAAAAGATATAAAGGAATTGGAGAAGGTGCAGAGAAGGGCGACAAAAATGATAAAAGGGATTGGACGACTACCCTATGAGGAGAGGTTAAGATGGCTAGGACTCTTTAGCCTGGAGAGAAGGCGGCTGAGAGGTGATATGATAGAGATTTACAAAATAATGAGCGGGATAGAGCAGACAGATGTGAAGCATTTGTTTACGCTTTCTAACAATAATAGAACCAGGGGACACAAGATGAAATTAGAATGTGGTAGGTTTAAAACAAATTGGAGAAAGTTTTTCTTTACTCAGCGCGTGGTTAGACTCTGGAACTCATTGCCGGAGAAGGTAGTGATGGCAGCTGGCCTTGCTGAGTTTAAAGGGGGTCTGGACAGATTCCTGAAGGAAAAGTCCATTGATCGTTATTAAATTTTGGGGGTTTTGCCAGGTTCTTGGGGCCTGGATTGGCCGCTGTCGGAGACAGATTGCTGGGCTTGATGGACCTTTGGTCTTTTCCCAGCGTGGCAGTGCTTATGTGCTTATGTATGGATCAGAGGGGCAATTAATTCAGTACATGGAGTGGAGTGCAGGAGTAGCCTAATGGTTAGTGCAGCAGTGTGAGAACCTGGGAACTGGGTTTGATCCCCACTGACTCTATGTATGTCACTTAACCACCCATTGCTCCAGGTACAAAATAAGTACCTATATATAATATATAAACCGCTTTGACTGTAACCCACAGAAAGTCTCAAACCCTTTCCCTTACATTACCTTTTATTGCAAGGCAAGAAGCTTGAATGTTATTTAACACATGATTTCTTTATATGGATTTATGTGATTTTATGTAGTATTTTTGTTTAATTTTGTATGTTTTATATGCTGTGTATGTAGTATGTTATCCATTTAGAATCTGGAGATAATGCAGAATATAAATACATTTTATGATGATGATTATCATTATTAGTAAACATGCCTATAGACAAGTTGATCCAATGATGCTCCAAATGCAAAGACGAAGTCCAAAATGCAAACCAACTGCATTAATGCATTTTGATCTATCTCATTGAGATGTGATAAGACTGACTCCAAGATGAACATTCTTTTGACATCTCATCACTTTTTTTATCAAACAGAGGTAAAAAGTGACCTTAGCACACCCTTATATGGGTCATTCCCACCTAATAAGGCCATTTTTCCGCTGGGGTAAAATGGCCAAAATTTTATTTTTTTTAGCATGTGGGTAGCGCATGCACATGGCAAAATTACCACAGGATACCTCAGTGCACCCCGCAGTAAACCATTTTTTGCTGTGTTAAGCACGCATTAGTGCTTTACCATAGCTTTGTAAAAGGGCCCTTAAGACTATATAATGAAAAGTCACAGATTGAGCGGCTGATGTTTAGATTATGAACAATTGTTCTTCTTTTGCAATGTTGAAAGCTGTGCTGGTTGAAATAGTACATTTGCGTCAACTCTAGTTCAAATGCAAGTCAAATCAGTTTTAAATGCTAGCATAGCTTGTTTAAAAATGAAAAACAAATCAAACTGAGCTTTGCAGCCTAAGAATCCAGATAAAATTTAGGAGGTCGATATGAATTGGATAACAGCAATACCATAAATACAAACTGGGCATTCCAAAAATCAGTCTATTAGGCTACAGTTCAAACCAGGATGCAGTTCATGGATATGGCCCATATACTGGTGACGTGAAAATAACATAATTTACCATGGTGCCTGAATTACCCTTAGGATGCAATAATTTAAATTCTCTTTAACCAGAATGCCATTTTCAAATAGTATAAAAAGAAAATGTAATAGGTTACCGTTAGTTAATTGTCAAATTTTACTCATGTGAGATGTGTTTTTACTACTAACATGAGACTTCAACACTAGTGATTTATAGAAACATCTCCTCTTACCCAGGGTCAATGAGATAAAGCTGTTATCTAATGGGAAACCATTATGTGTCCTTGATATATATAAGCATGTGTGCAGAGTTTTACTCAGGCTATGAAGAGCTTAAAGTGTTGAAATGAAGCAATAAAGCCATTTGATTTCTTACACTATCTTATCTAGAACATTTTGCATGACATTTTTTTAAGACATGTATTATATTGTACCAGTGACCTCATTACATTATAAGACCTATGATAGTTTGCAAAAGCTCAGACAAGCTCCACTGTTTGCTAAAAAAAAATCAATAAATCTAATCTCATAATCTCCCCCTTTCCTCATCCCATGCATATGCGTCCTTGTTTCCGTTCATACCTTTATTTCCATGGAAACTGTATTCAAATGCAGTACTATTCTAGAGATCGCCTGGCTCAAAATAAATCTTATATATATATTGCAAGGTGAGAAATGCCATGCTATTCACTTTAATTACGCTTTGGTTTATTTACTAGTAGAAAGATTTAAAACTGTTAATTTAGTGCAAACAAATTAACAATAGCGTGTGATACTTCCTGAAGCAACAACTTTTAATGAGGTAACAGAGAGGAAAAAAATCACCTTATATGTCTATGGTGGGTTATAATATCACACTTTAAGAATGTTGCAATAAATTCTTAACAAATCAGCTGCTAGAATCTCTTGACAATTCTACTTCTGAAAGGTAATTTAGGCAAAAATATATATCTCCCCAATACATACTTTCAACAATAGATTGCATTAGTTTTCAGACTAATGGTTGAATTCAACAAATGAAGCTGATTTTTTTAACTCTAGCCAAATGGATAGAGGTCCAAGATCTTAAAAAAAAAAAAAGAAAAAAAAAACAGCAACAACATTTTGATTTTACTCACATCTTTTTCTGTAGTAGCTCAAGGTGAGTTACATTTAGGTACGCTGGGTATTTCTCTGTCCCTGGAGGCCTCACAATCTAATTTTGTATGTGAGGCAATGGAGGGTTAAGTGACTTACCCCAGATCACAGGGTAAAGCAGCAGGATTTAAACTGGTCACCTCTAGATGTCAAGACTGGTGCTCTAGTCAGTAGGCTACTCCTCCACTGTGTTATAGTCTGTAGAGCCAGGAGAGCAGTTAGAGTGAAGCTCACTGGAGATCAAATCAATGACCTTTGGAAGCAGAGGTTAGAGGCCTGTAGCCAAAGCCACAAGCACTGCGATATCAAGGCACAATCAGTGACTGATTATCCTCTGGACACTAGAAAGGATGAGAAGTCCATGGAGAAGGCCAATAGATCAGTATTTGGTTGCTGATCAAAAACACACCACTTTGAGGTTCACTGGGCTTCTGTAAAGGTGCATCTTGTTTTCTGCTGCCCGGAAAATAATTATTTATTGGCTTCTACCTTTCCTATGTACATCCTATAGTTTGAGCAGTAGGTTTCAGCTTCTGATAACTGCCTTGCTGTTCGCAGCAACGCGGAGGTCCCTTTGTATATTTTCATTTATTGACTCTGTTGAGAAGAATTCCACAGAACAACATTTCATGCTGTACTTCTGACTGACCCCTGATGCAGGCATTTGCTGAAACATGGTCCATATCAGG
This sequence comes from Microcaecilia unicolor, assembly GCF_901765095.1. Lineage (NCBI taxonomy): Eukaryota > Metazoa > Chordata > Amphibia > Gymnophiona > Siphonopidae > Microcaecilia > Microcaecilia unicolor. The sequence continues at coordinate 186,314,372 of NC_044032.1, read as the reverse complement.
TCTCTGCTTCCTCTGAATTCTGACTCCGCCTTGTTATGGTCTGATACACTTACGACATTTTGTGCTGCTGTTCCCTCTGATTTGCTGCCACTCAATCCACCATGAGCCTGACAGCTAGACCAAGTGGAGCCACCTTGGAAAGGACAAGTATGAAGCAGGGATTGCTTTATCTATCATGTTAAAACTTCTTGACAAGCAGCCAAACAGTCACTGAACCTAAGATCAGCATCATTTCATTGTCATTTTCTCATGGATTTCAAAGGGAGAGAAACTTGACAGGCTTAGAGACAGAGAGAAAGCAAAGAACATACTCAGGGCTCAACTCCAAAGGGGCTAGGCACTGCCTGAATTTGTATGTCAGAGAAAAGTCAGGCTCTATGCAGTGCTGCCAAGTTGTCACGTTCCATAAGGGCCAAACAAAAAAAGTGCAATGGGTCTCCAAGTGTGGGTTTGCAGCCAACCTTTAATGAGGGACCCAACACAGGCTGTGTTTCAACAGAACGCCTGCAAATAATACAGAATACTGCAGCAAGAATGATCTTTAAATTAAATAGCTACAATGGTATCATATTATATCTGGCTAAATTGCATTGGCTCCCCATAGCAGAAAGAATCAGGCTTAAAGCCACTTGTATAGTTTTTCAAATTCTATATGGCATCATATCCTATCTGTTGATTAATATATCATCATTATGTCTGACCCAATCCAATAGACATCAATAGAACAATTATTCCTAACCTCGCTGTCTTACAAGGGAATTAGCTCTAAGAAGACTTTTAGCTTGCTCTTCCCTGTATCAAGAACTACTCTATGGAACTCCCTTCCCATTGATTTTAGGACAGATAACAACTACCTCAGCTTTTGGAAAAACCTTTTTATTCTGAAAGACTGTCATGTGATTAACCATCACCATATGGTACCCACTAACTGTTCACAGGACTGTTTTTTTCTTATGTTTCTGTATCTTCTTACTGTTTATAGGTTTGATGTCTCTTACGCTGTACTAAGTAATGTAATCTAATTGATGTAAACCACACTGAATCCTGGAAAGGGGATTTTAGCGGTAAATAAGACCTAATTTGAATTGAATCAGTAACACAGTCTGGGTGGCATCCTTTGTTCTTTCTGTGTAAATAGGCAATACCACACCACACAAATAAATAAGGGCAATGTAACCTATCCTTTCAGAATGTCAAAAAAGCTGCCAAGTCTCAAAAGCATGAAGGAGAGATTCTCTCTGTCATGGCCGTATTGCCCGTTTACATAGAAAACATCTTCTCTATTTGGATTCCCTCTCCTTTGCTGCTGCAATCCAGGGATTTATTTTATTTATTTGTTTGTTACATTTGTATCCCACATTTTCCCACCTATTTGCAGGCTCAATATGGCTTACATAGTACCGGAGAGGCGTTCGTAGACTCCGGTGTGGACAGATACAAAGTGATGTAGTGGTAATAAAGAGTTCATACGGAACAGTCAGTGGAAGAGTTGTGTTATGTCTAGCACGTACTTTGTTTTTGTTGTGTTGCAGCCAGTACTGAGTTTCTAAAATCCCCCTCCGGATAAGTTTTGGAACCTGCAGTGCTGATTTCAAAGGCTACAATCAGGGACTACAAATACCAAACTGCTTTATAAGTTCAAAACCAGGACTGCCCAGACACTCAGCCTCCTGGAACTAGATAACTTGGCAGTTCTGTCTGTGGCACAGAGCTAACACTCAATAGTGAGAAGTTTGATAGAAAATAAACTGAAATAGCACTGCCAATGTCAGTGCTACTATATTCCTCTTCTGATATTTTGAAGTCTCTCTGACAATGTTTCTACTGCTTTGCCTCTCTCCTGGTGTCTTAGGGTCCTGGTGCTACTGTTGGTGCTGCTGCTGTGCCCTTCTTCCATTATCTTAGGGGTCTTCATTCCACTGTTTGTATTGTTTTGCCCTTCTCACAGTGGCTGAGCGTCTTCATAACATAACAATGGAGATGATATTCAGACCACGGGAGGTAGCTTGGCCGCCTCCTGCGGTCAATGCTGAGCCCGGATATCAAGTGCCGGGTCGTCTCTGGTGACCAGCATTGAATATCTGTTTTATTTTTGGCCGGTTCAAACTTATCTGGCCCAGCCATTACTCTGCGCTGGCTGGTTAAGTTTGAAGCAGCCAAAGATATTCCAGGATAAAATAGTCAAACACAGTAAAAGACTCTCACAGCTTCATTTTCATCTGCTTCCCTAATCGTAATTTTCTAAATAAATGTGTTTTAATCAAATTTCTGAAATGCTTATAGTCCCTAGCAGGTAATAAAAAATTAGCAATGTCTATCTAATCTTGCTGCCTGAAGAAAGAGTAGATTATACAGTATTATAAACTTTTCTTGCCCTTTAAGGATGGGAAGGCAAACAAAGTTATGTTTCTCACTGGTCTGATTAAACCCGATGGTGATAGTGCCCTTTGCCCTTCTTTTGGTGCCATAGGATCTTTGTGCCACTCTCAATGTCTTCTAGTCCGTTTGACTCTGTTACAGATGCCTACAAATAAGTTTTAAAAAATGTTTGGATTTGGCTCATCTTTCCAATAGAAGTAGAACTGTCAGTGATTAACTGTGGGATTGTGTTGGTAGCCAAGCTCTCTCTAATCTCTTACAGCCCTGCTTCAAAATGTTCAATTCTGGAGTAAACCATGGAGAATATTTAGAAAGAAATTTCATCCACTTTAAAGGAGCAACCCTATCTTTCAAGTTGGAAAATTGACGTTGCTAAGAAATAATATTTTGAAGGTCACCCAAATCCACTGACCCATATAGCAGACTAACGACATAAATCTTTACCAAAAGTGACTCTCTTGCATAGCCTCGGACAGAGTTTTGGGACATCTTTTGACTCTTCTGTTAGGTGAAAATAGAATATCAATTTTGGAATGATCAGACCAAATTAAGGGACCCTTTTACTAAGTCATAGCAAAATCTGGCCTTAGCATATGCTAATGTGGGACTTTCCCCACATGCTAAGCCCATATTTATTATGGCAGTATATTAAGTATTTTTTCAGTTTTGTTTTTGTTTTTTGTTTTTTTTTTTTGGGGGGGGGGGGGGGTTGCAGATCCCATGCTACTTTTTCCATTTGCAAAAAAATAATGCAACCCGCTTACTGCCTCCTATTTAGGAGATGCTAAGTGCTCCCATGTTAAGTCCATGTTATCCAGTTAGCATTTGCTAATCAGAACACTGGATAACACTTCCATGCCTGTTCCCTACCCATTATCTGCCAGATTCTATATATTGTGCCTAGCATTATGCGCCTACATTTAAGTATATTCCATAACAACGTGTGTATCTTTATTGGCTTAACAAACCAATCAGCATTTTTAACAGCACTTAATAAGCAATAATGAGCACTAATTGGCAATAATTAGAATTTACACACATAACTAGCTAAGCGGATGCTGTAACGCCCTGAGCCTAAATTCTAATGCGCACATCCAAAAAGGGGTATGGTTATGGGCAGGGAAATGGGTGCTTCATGGGCATTCTCAAATTTACACACAGTGTTATAGAATATGGCCCAGTCCCCCTAAATCTACATACAAGGATTTATGCCACATTTTTGTTGGTGTAAATGGAGCTGCATCTTTTTAGGCGTACGGGTATCAACTAAGCGTATTCTAAATACCGTGCCTAAATCTTATAGAATATGCTTAGGCAAAAATGATCACCATGTGGATTTTCCAGGTACCATATATAGAATCTCCCCCCATATGCCCACTCCTGAAAAAATTAAATACTTAAATAGCACATAACTAATGCACACCATCAGGCAATTTACTGCAAAGGACTAGATTCTAAATATCACACCTAAAAATTTGGCACCGAAATGAATTTGCCTAAGCACATTCTATGAAGTATGCCTTAATTTAGGCAGACTTTATTGAATAAGCCTAAATTTCCATGCAGTTTATAGAATACACTGCATGCTGGTCCATGTGACTAAATTTAGTCGTGGGCAGTTGCTCCAAGTAAAACCTAGTATAAATACTGACACCCAAGTTGTTCGCAGACCAGATGTATTCTATAACCACATGCATAAATTTTAGAAATGCTCATGACCCGCCTGTTCCACGCCCATAGCCCTGCCCCCTTTCCAGCTATGCGACTTAGAATTTATGCACAGCACATTATAGAATACGCTTAGACAGCTCTGCTTGTAAATTCTAATTAATGCCAAATAATGTAAATAATTGCTTGTTAATTGACAATGATCAGTACAGATTGGCTTGTTAACCAATTAGGTTATGCACATTGCTATGGAATACGCTTCGATTTCCGTGCTGAAAGCTCAGTGCATTAAGAGTGTGTTAAAGCTTATTGCAGTTTAGTAAAAGGGCCTCTAAAGGTGATAAGGCCACATTGAACACTAAGGGCTCCTTTTACTAAGCAGTGGTAAGCCCAACGCGGGCTTAGCGCTCGTTATACAGGAAGTATTGCCGGACTACCATAGCAGCCCGGCAGTACTTCCCACCCCTAGTGTACCGTCATTTTTGGCACTACAAAAATGTATTTATTTTTGTAGCGTCAGAGTGCACCCGCCAGATTAACGTGGGAGCCCTTACCGCCCCTGTAGGAAAGCGAGACTTCCCTTTTACCAGCTGCGATAAAAAGGGACATTGGCGCACGTGTAAAACATGTGCTGATGCTGCAGCTTGGTAAAAGGGACCCTAACTGAGCAGTAGCAACAGTATGCCTATCTCTATGAGTTATCAAAATAAGTACCCATTGAAGTCCCACAGTAGAAAGAAATCTTCAAAATATTTCACATCAGGGTCTACTTCATCATCTAAATGAAGATTAAAATTCCCTATAATTACTTTTGACTGAAAACAACTGAGGGAACTCTATACACAAATAAGTAACCAATTTGCTGCTGATTCCTAGATATGGAATACCTATCATTGGGTGTTAGCCTCCCATTTTACAGACATCTACGGTTCTTTTAACACCATTATCCCTCCACTCTTTTGAGAAGCTCTGGATCAATGCAAAAATGTATATCCTGCTGGGCACATAAAATGCTATCTGGGACCTTCCATCTGAGCAAGCCAAGTTTCAGTCATAAAGGCAAGTCCATATTCTGAGTCTCCAATAAATTCTTAATACTGTCCAATTTGTTATAGACCAACCTTGCATTTAAAAGAATGCAAGGTATGAAAATGGACAGTGACTCCAAGAATATGTATTGAGAGTGATATACACAAGTGCTCTGCTTCTTGCATCTTTAACTCTGTTTCTGAGCTTAATATTACTGGAGGTCCTGCTATAATTGCCCTACCCTGTCAAAACAGATATTGAATTCATTCAGTTAACAATATTACAGTCTATGTCCTTTGCTCCCTTTAACTCCTCCCATTATAATACCCTATGGATAGATCATTGGCTCATTATCTTTGAGGTTTCAATTCTGGATACCTCTAAATCCCCTATATCACCCTAGGCTTACTAGATCCTTGGGTGAGAAAGAATTTGCTAGACTTCTTGAGACCTTAAAAGATCTGTCACCCCTTTCATTGTCCCTCTCACTTTCTGATCAGACTGATCAATTTCATACTTACTTTTCACATATTCTGACTGCTGTAACACCTCTTAAAACCATTCCTGCTTCTTCCTGATGTTCCTTCGCCTGGTTTCATGATGGTCTCTGCACTCTCAAAAATCTTTCACCTATTGGGAGAGGTTCTGTGAGATTGGAGCCGAGCGAATGTGGTCCCGCTTCACAAAAGTGGAGACAGGGAAGGAGTGGGAAACTACAGACCGGTAAGTCTCATGTCGGTGGAAGGAAAAATAATGGAGTCGCTGCTGAAAGAAAGGATAGTTAACTTTCAAGAAGCCAACGAGTTACAGGAACCGAGGCAACATGGCTTTACCAAAGGAAAATCCTTCCAAACGAATCTTATTGACTTCTTTGACTGGGTGACCAAAGAACTGGATGAAGGACGTGTGCTAGATGTAATCTACTTGGATTTCAGCAAAGCCTTTGATACGTTCCCCCACAGAAGACTCATGAATAAACTGAAAGGGCTGAACTTAGGACCAAAAGTGGTGAACTGGATAGGAAACTAGTTGACCGACAGGTGGCAGAGGGTGGTAGTAAATGAAATCCGCTCGGAAAGGAAGGTGAGCAGTGGAGTTCCTCAGGGGTGAGTGTTGGGGCCTATTCTGTTTAATATATTTGTGAGAGATATTGCTGAAGGGTTGGAAGGAAAGGTTTGCCTTTTTGTGGGTGACACGAAGATAGCCAATGGAGTGGATACACTGGAGGGAGTGGAAAAAATTAGAAGGTATCTCCAAAGTTAGAAGAATGGTCGAGGATCTGGAAGTTAAAATGTAATGTTAAGAAGTGTAGAGTGATGCACTTGGGGTGCAGAAACCCAAAAGAAAGATACTGGATAGGAGGGGAGAGATTAGTAAGCTCCACTCAGGAGAGAGACCTTGGGGTGTTGGTGTCAGAGGATATGAAGTTGAAGAAACAAGACAAAGAAACAAAGTGATGGCTGTGGCCAGAAGGATGCTAGGCTGCATAGAGAGGGCTATAACCAACAGAAGAAAGGAGACGTTGATGCCTCTCTACAAGTCATTGGTGAGGCCCCACTTGGAGTACTGTGTTCAGTTTTGGAGGTCATATCTTGCTAAAGATGTAAAAAGACTGGAAGCGGTACATAGAAAAGCTAGAAAAATGGTACGAGATTTGCGTTGCAAACCATACAAGGACAGACTGAACATGTTTACTTTATAGGACAGGAGAAACAGGGGTGACATGATACAGAATTTCAAATATTTGAAAGGTATTAATCCACAAACAAACCTTTTCCGGAGACAGGAAGGTGGTAGAACTAGAGGAAATGACTTGAGGTTGAAGGGGGGCAGACTCAGGAGTAATGTCAGGAAGTATTTTTTCATGGAAAGGGTGGTAGATATGTGGAATGCCCTCCTGTGCGAGGTGATAGAGATGAAAATAGTAGTGGAATTCAAACATGCATGGGATAAACACAAAGGAATCCTTGTTTAGAAGGAATGGATCTACAGAATCTTAGCGGAGGCTGAGTGGCAACGCCAGTAATTGGGAAGCAAAACTAGTGCTGGGTAGACTTATACGGTCTACGCCCTGATCATAACTGAATAGATATGGATGGGCTGGAGTGTTTAAGGGGCTTCGATGTTAGCTTCAGAACTTTTAGTACAAGAACAGTGCTGGGTAGACTTCTACAGTCTGTGCCCTGAGAATGGCAAGGACAAATCAAACTCGGGTATACATATAAAGTATCACATATCATGTAAAATACGTTTATCTTGTTGGGCAGACTGGATGGACCATTCAGGTCTTTATCTGCCATCATTTACTATGTTACTAACCAGCTTATAATCGAACGAGAAAAACGCCCAAGTTCCGACCTAAATCGGGAGATGGGCGTTTATCTCACAAAAACGAAGAACGCGGTATAATCAAAAGCCGAATTTGGGACGCTTTCAACTGCACTCCGTTGCGGATGCGGACAAAGTGGACGGGGGCGTGTCGAAGGCGTGTCGAAGGCGGAACTGGGGCGTGGTTATCACCCGAACAGAGATGGGCGCCCTTCGCCGATAATGGATGCGTTTGTAGCTAGAATTTAGGGCACTTTTCCTGGACCCTGTTTTTTCACGAATAAGGCCCCAAAAAGTGCCCTAAATGACCAGATGACCACTGGAGGGAATCGGGGATGACCTCCCCTGACTCCCCCAGTGGTCACTAACCCCCTCCCACGACAAAAAAATGATGTTTCACAACTTTTTATTTTCACCCTCAAATGTCATACCCTCCTCCCAGGCAGCAGTATGCAGGTCCCTGGAGCAGTTGTTAGGGGGTGCAGTGGACGTCAGGCAGGTGGACCCAGGCCCATCCCCCCTACCTGTTACAATTGTGCTGCTTAATGCTTATTAGTCGTCCAACCCCCCCAAACCCACTGTACCCACATGTAGGTGCCCCCCTTCACCCCTTAGGGCTATAGTAATGGTGTAGACTTGTGGGCAGTGGGTTTTGAGGGGGATTTGGGGGGGCTCAACACACAATGGAAGGGTGCTATGCACCTGGGAGCTCTTTTACCTTTTTTTTGTTTTTGTAAAAGTGCCCCCTAGGGTGCCCGGTTGGTGTCCTGGCATGTGAGGGGGACCAGTGCACTACGAATCCTGGCCCCCTCCCACGAACAAATGCCTTGGAGTTATTCGTTTTTGAGCTGGGCGCTTTCATTTTCCGTTATCGCTGAAAAGCAAAAACGCCCAGCTCACACATTGGCGAATAAAACATGGGCGTCTATTTTTTTCGTTAATACAGTTTGGTCCGCCCCTTCACGGACCCGTTCTCGGAGATTAACGCCCATGGAGATAGGCGTTTCTGTTCCATTATGCCCCTCTATGTATATAGGGAAAACAGAGTATTATTCTGATGCTATAAAAATGCAGCTAATAGATCACAAAAACTCTTTCATGTTATTAACAACCTATCATCAGCTTATAACTCTACTCGATCCTCCTTTTTGAGGGTAAAAGCCAAGGCAGAGAAGCTCACATCTTTGATATAAATATGTGGCTGCACAGATGGTGTCATCAAGAGCATTTTGGCTTCCTGAACCATGGAATGCTTTTCCAAGGGCTGCTGAGCAGAGATGGTGTCCATCTATCAAAGGAGGTTATAAGTATCAGCCAAACTGAGATCAGAAAATGCTATGATACTGTCACTAGATCCTGTTGTCAAAGTGCATTATGCTGACATGAGAGCATCAATGTTTTCAGCTGCAGGAGTGACATTATGGAATGCATTGCCAGGACAGATTTGCTTGTGTGCAAATATGAAGCAATTTATGAAACTATTAATGATGCAACTGTTTCAGTTTTTTTGAGATGAGCTTCAGGTCTGATCTTGGCACGAAGGCATAACAGTATTGTTCTTTTTGTGATACTATATCTATGTTTGATTTTATTATGTATAGTGATTTAGAAACCACGTAGGCTGTAGGTGGGGTATAAATTTCTAAAATAAATAAATCAGTGTCTTCAGCAGCAGACTCCACTAACCTACTGAAAAGGGCTTTAAACTAGAATCACTGGGGCATTGTGATCAAAGTAAGTATAAGCCCTCAAGTAAGTGAAACATTAAATACCTCTACACAAATGGGAAAAAGGGGCAGTGACTAGAAAGCAGTATATACTAATGCCAGAAGTATGGGTAATAAGGTGTTAGATCTTGAGACTGTGATGGAAGAGACTGATTTGGATTTAGTGGTGATCACAGAGATGTGAGTTCACAGAGAACCATGACTGCAATATGGTTATACCAGGCTATAGTCTGTTCAGGAAAGAAAGAAAGAAAGAAAGAAAGAAAGAAAGAAAGAAAGAAAGAAAGAAAGAAAGAAAGAAAGAAAGAAAGAAAGAAAGAAAGAAAGAAAGAAAGAAAGAAAGAAAGAAAGAAAGAAAGGGGAAGTGGCATTATATGTTAAAGATAATATTAAAGGCACACATTTGCAGGACCTAAAGGATAAGGAAGAGGCACTGTGGGTCAATCTGGAAAGAGAGAATGGCAAATGTATTTACATTGGTGTGATATATATAGGCCTCCTTCACAGACAGAAGAAATGGACAGAGATTTAATTGAAGACATTCAAAATATAGCTCTGAAAAGGGAAATACTACTAATAGTTGATTTTAATATGGTAGATGTTGATTGGAGTATCCCTATTGTGGGGTCTTTTAGAAGCAGGGAGATCCTGAATTCTCTACAGGGGGGGATATCTGGAAGAAGTTAGAAAGCAGTTCTAAAAGGAGCTATTGTAAGGGCAACAAGCCTTTTTGTAAGGAAAGAAGAGGAAATAGACAAGCAACTATATCTGGAAAAGCCAAGAGAAAGAAGTTGGTAGAGCAGTCAAGAAGCAAAGATGCAAATGGAAGAAAAAATAGTCAATAAGGAAAAATGGGGGTCAAGCTATTTTTAAATAGGATAGTGATAGGAGGAAGTGCAAAAGTGGCATGGTGAGACTAAGGTGAAGGGGAGGAATACATAGGAGGTGAAAAAATATCAAGACACTGGGTGTGCTCTTTGACCACAGATCGACTTTCAGGCCATATATTGATAAATTATTTCAATATTCTTTCTTCACTCTGCAGGGCATCCATTTTGTTAGATTTTTTTCCCCTGATGAACTATATCCAGATGTTAATTTTGTTATTAATGATTACACACAGACTACTGTAACTCTCTATTTTCAGGTTTACCATTATCATCATTGAAATGATTGCAGCTTATTCAATCCACCACAGTAAAACTGCTTTATAATGCACACAAGTTTGATCATGTTTCACCACTATTGACCCAAGAGCATTGGGTACTGGAATCTGCTTGTATTCAATTCAAATTACTGACTTTGGTACATAAAGGACTTAAATCTTCTGCTCCAGATTATATTTCTAATTTACCTCTACCATACACTCCCACTTGCATCCTACATTCATCCCAAATGATGCTTTTATTATTGTCGTCACCTTCATGGTTGCTCTTGGATGTAACCTGGGAAACTGTGTTTGCATACGCTGCTCCCAAACTTTGGAGCACTTTTCCTATGGAGCTCAAAACCAAACTCTTTCATTTTGATTTTAAAAATCTTTTATAAAACCTGGCTTTTTAACCAAATGTACTTCTCTAGGTTCTCTTAGTTTTATGTCTCATTCTTTTCTTCCCTTTCTTTTTAGTTGTAAACTACTTTTCTGTATGTTGTAATATGAATTGCAGTATATCAAGTGTCTATAAATGAATTCAATACCAAATTATTATAAGTGTCTTGTAAAATGAGGTAATACCTTAAAGCTTCTACTAATTTGAATGGGAATACAATTTGAACATTCAGACAAATATAAACCTCAAAAGCTAAAACTCAGGATAAAGTTCCAAAAAATCTAGACAGACTTTATTATGTACAGTGCTCTGTCATCTTTAGACATCCTATTATAGAGTCTTTAATCAAGACAATAATTTCCCAATTTACCCACAGGATTGCCCACATAGGGTACTCTAATGACCCTTAATGTGCCCCTTAGGTGGCATGCCTCACAAAGAAGAGCACTTAAATGGGAAACTCATGCCTGCTACTAATGATCACCAAAGGGACAGAGCTATGCCACACCACCGAACTTCACATTGCAGTGATTTCAACTATAGAGTTAAAAGTTCTTGATGGAAACAAAAAAAAAAACCAGAAGTGCAAGTTTTTCCAGATGGTAAGGAAAGAGTTCTTTCTCAAAAGTGGTGCACTTAAATGGGAAACTTATGGCTTCTATCGATGATGACATGAAAGGTATCAGGGCTGCATTACACATGAATGGCCAGCTGTTAGGTAAGAGCACTAACAGTAGCTCTATGGCTGCATATGGTTATAGGTTAGTTCCCACCTGGACAGTTCCCACCCACCAATTCTCATCTGGACAGTTCCTACTGAACCAATTCCCACCACACCAGGGAGGACAATTCCCACCCCTAGACCAAAAAATACAAAACATATAGGACAAGTAGTCTCCCTCCCTTTTCTCTTCCAGAATGTTTGGGGAGGCCAGTACCCCTCACACTCCCCCTCCCAACATTATCTTTTACACATCCATTTCCCCTTCCAGACATGTAGTTTGTGGGGGGAGGGTAATGCCCCACCACACCCTACTAAACTAAGTTTCAACCTAATTCATGTTCAATCTGGGAACTAAATGTCATAAATAAATAAGCAAATAAATGGATAAATACAAACTGCAGTTCATGTAGGGGAGCAATGCCCCCCACACCCCCAAACTAGGTTTCAACCTAATTCAGCCCCATCCAAATGACACACTGACTATGATTTATAACAAATTACTAGTGTACCTATGAAATGTTATTCCATTATTATACATCCTCTGTACATATCTGTGTGCTGCTCTAACCTCCTTGTTCCAGACATCATAAAAAAACACCGCCAGGACTCATGGGACCCGATACAAGAAAGAAGTTATGGTCGGTATAAAAAAAGTCTAGGGAGGGTGGGAAATGGTCCTAAGTCATGCAGATTACTGTAACGGAATCTTTGCAGGTTGCAAAGCACAACTCACAAAAAAAACTCCAGACCGCCCAAAATACAGCAGCCAGACTGATATATGGTAAAACATGCTTCGAAAGTGCCAAACCCTTATGAGAAAAGCTGCATTGGCTCCCAATCAAAGAACGGACCATCTTCAAAATCTGCACCTTGGTACACAAAATCATCTACGGCATAGTACCAGGTTGCATGACAGACCTAATAGATCTGCCAACCAGAAACAGAATCAGATCATCAAGATCATACCTAAACCTACACTATCCAAACTGTAAAAGACTAAAATACAAAACTACTTATGCAATTTCTCCTACATAAGCGCACAACTGTGGAACGGACTCCCAAACACAGTGAGAACAATTCATGACCACTTAAACTTTAGGAAATCATTCAAGACTCACCTATTCAAAAAAGCCTATCCCAACGATCCAACATAAAATCCCAGCACCCAGCAACATATCTTAACCAATGATCGTACTGGACAATGTATAATCTTTACCTCTTTCGACCCCTTGTTACCTGATCCCAATCTACCTCATATGATCACCACATAACTTTGTATCTGTTATCAACCGAATTGGCAACAGCCTCTACGGTACCATGTAAGCCACATTGAGCCTGCAAATAGGTGGGAAAATGTGGCCTAACCGCTTCCTATTTAGGAGGCGGTGAGGGCTCCAGTGGCAACCCGACAATGCTGCATGCTGCCCGATTACTGCCAGGCATGCCCACTCTCCACCCACTGGTGCTAGAAAATAAAAAATATTGTCTATCGCCGGAAATGGTGTGTGACAGACCCGGAACTACAGCCAGGCTCCTGGGCAAGCCCGGCGGTGGGGCCAATTTGTTGTGTGCAAACCCAGCAGTAGCCCTACCACCTCTTCATAAAAGGGCTCCTTAGTGTTTCTTTAAAACTATATTAGTCTACTTCCCCCCATCTACATATCAATTTGTGTGCCACTTTGATTTTCATCTGGGAACTCATTTATCAATACCCTTTCCAAGAATCCTGAGGTTTTGTTTTGTTTTTTGGTGGTTTTTTTTTTTTTTTTGGTCAGAATTTGTGATCTATGCTGGATAAATCTCTAGAGTATGTTTTTGTCAAAAAGGACAATGATGCGTTTTGAATACATTTTAAATTCACTTGTCTACAGTTCACTGACTTCCTGGGTGATGACATTTTCAGCTTTATGTAAAGCAATTATGATTTGTTTTGTTTTCATTGCCTCACAAAAAGCAAAAGGATGACAAAAGACTTCCACAATCAATCTTGTATTCACAAAATCACAACCAATGTGGAAACCAGTCTGCACTCCAATCTATATAATAATTCAATTAATCAATGTTCATCAGATCAACATAATCAATCATGGCAGGAAAAAGATCTCAGAAACCCAACAGCGTTAAGGTGTCCCATTTGGTTTCAACTGGCTCAAATGCGCTGTATGAACTGGGTGAGATATAATCACAGGTCAGAAAAACTACAGAATAATTTTTAATTCGTTAGCAAAAATTCCGTTCTTAGGTAAACATCATACAAAAACAGTACTTATCTGCACAAGATCCCGACGAGGACCAATTCTGCAAAGGCTTAGCTGGGGGTTCAGCAATTAATGTAGTGCTCTATGAAAGCTACACCAGAGCTTGTTTCTTCAATTTTGCCTTCTCATAAAAAATGCATGATTTGTTCAGACATTTCTACTGAGTCATATCTGGGGTATGTATGGGTGTATACTATTACAAACTAACACTGGAGTTTACCAAGACACTAGCATGGCTGGCTGTGCACAAATGCCGACACAATGGGCTGTGTCAGCAATGCTACGTGGAAGCCATTAGTGTGACTTAGTAAACAGACCCCTAAAACATTTACCTATATTAGGTGCATTTCTTTATATCATCAGTATGTTGGACTATCATTCCTAGATCAGACCTCCCCAGGAAAACGGAGTCTACAATCAGGTTGGAAGATTGCAACATGACTTTTAATTGGTAGAAATATTCATTGCTAGAATAATTATAAAGAACATGGGTATATGTTTTCATTTTTGAACACTGTGTTTGCGAGCCAAACACTGACCTTACACGTTCTTGGATAGCATCTTTGTCAAGACTATTTCCCAGTGATTACAATTACCTATAATCTTCAGTGATCTTTTGTAACAGCCATTGTTTGGTGTGGCGTACAGAGCGCTTTGCTTGTCGTTTTACTGAACTACCAACAATCAACATGCCAAGTGGATGATTTTATAAAATCGGAGAGACTCCTGATGCACTTGTCAGCTGAAACACAGTTGTGTCGAGTCTCATTTATTCTACAACAAACTGTTCAATCATCTGCGGCATCATCTACTTTTTCTTGAGTCATCTTTGTTGTTTTATATACTACATATTACTGTGGCGATGTGTTTCTTCTGTGCACACCTCTACACGTCTAGCACACACACACACACATTTACAGAGCAGACATGTATTGAGTGGTTTTGCTTGGCAGTTCCATCTGTCCCTGAGGGACAGCAACTCTGGAAAAATGTTTGCCAAAAGCCCTTTGTTTTAGCACTCTCAGTGGGCATATCACTGATTATTTGAGCAGCTTTTTTATCCAGTGCAAATTCCAGCATGGTCACTGTGGTTTGTCTTTCTTCCAACCTAAACAGTAAAGTAACTCACATTGCTCTGTGGCAGTATTTTCCATACCTCTGTAGAACTTACACAGTTGAAAAGATTTTCATATTTTCTTCTCAACACAGCAAACTAGGATACGTTTAGTTACTAAATATGAAGAGAGTGCTCTAGCATTAGTACATTGCACAGATAGTAATATGGTTGCTGAATAAAACACCATAAACAAACTACCACTTTATTTCCTTTTCTTATGCCATAAAAATACATGCACATCATCACTGAATTGGATTCTTAAAAGAAAAATAAATCACTAGAGAGTAAAGCATTAAACTCTTTAACAGCTTGGAATATAAAATGGCCAGGACTTGTTCTAGGCCAGTGGTTTCCAAACCTGACTTGGAAGACCTCAGACTGTAAGGTTTTCAAAATATTTGCAATTAATTTATGTGCAGTGGAAGTAGTGAGTGCAAATCTATCCATGGATATTCATTGCATGATTTCTAAAAACCTCAAACGGCTGGCACTCATCCAGGAGAAATTCAAGAAATATCACTCTAGGCTAACAAGTGCCTTGTGTGAAAACTGAATTGACCTCTTAACCTCATGACTTAATGTAGGGCAAGGTGCCTGAGTGGGGTTGGGACTGTCCTGTATGAATCCACTGTGATTGAATGGACTGGACTCTCTCTGCAAAGCCCTTTGAGATAGATAGATAGAGAATCCAAGATGGCCGCAGTCTATTGAGGCGCTGTGAGTCGCGATTACTTTTGTTCCTAAAATGCCTAAACGACGAGGGCGAGTAGCAGCCAGAGCCCCGCTATCTACTCCCTCCTTACCTGGTCCTCTTGACCGCTTCGTTCGACCACAGAGTGTTGCTTTTGAAAGCGGGACGTTACCAGTCGGGATGTCCGGCATGTTAGGAGATTCGGTCTCCCCTGGTTTGGAAACCACCCTCAGTCCCGCTATGCGGACTCCGCCTCCCCAGCCGGTTGGAGCAAGCTCCTTTCTTGTTGACTCGATCGGGTCTCCCAACGAAGGTGAGAGGGACCCGGAAGAATATCGAGTGGAGGACTCGTTATCATCTCAAGTTGGGGAAACGCTACCACCGTGGAATGCGGGGAGAGATCCCGAGGAACAGAGAGAGATCCATGCGACAGCATTTGAGAGGTTTGAAATGCCTAAAGAACTAATTGTTAAACCAAAAGAGGTAACTTTAGATAAACTATGGGATTTGGTTTCTGCCTTGGGACAAACTTTCCTGAAACAAGCAAATGAAATTGCCCCAAAGGTAAACTTACTAGAGAAAGACTTGGGAAAACTGGAGGAAAAAACTAAAGAAATGGATAATAAAGCTGACAAGGCTGAGCAAAGAATTGCAAAAATGGAAACATTACAACTTTTGATGATAAATGACTTGGCTAATCTTCGAAAAAAAATGGAAACATTTGATAATTATACTAAAAGTCATAACTTAAGATTTGTAAATTTTCCCAAGATACAGACAATACCTCCTCTTGATATGTTAAAGAGATATTTCCGTGAAGTTTTGAATGTATCAGACCAGAACTTGCCACCATTTACTTCTGTTTATTATGTCCCAGGAAAAGAACTGAATCCAATTCCTGAAACTCCAATAGATGTATCTCTTCTGCTTGAAACTTCTGATTCTGAATTAGCAACGGCTGCAACCTTGGTTGCTACCGTTGCTTTGTTGCCGGATAAGGGTTGGATCTTCCATCTTTTCTTTCGTAACAGAGAAAAACCCTTTTTGGGCTGTAAGATATTATTATTTCCTGATGTCTCTAAGGAGACAAGGAAACGGAGGAAACAATTTTTGCTCCTTAAGTCTGGCATAATACAGTTGGGGGGTACCTTCTTTTTAAGATACCCCTGCAAGTGTATAGTAAGACTTGATGGAAAGAAATATGTGTTTACAGAGCCTACGCATGCATCGGCTCTTATAGCCTCGAGAAAAAAGGACAACGCTTAATAAATAAGTAATACACCTCAATGGCACTTGCTTAATCCTGTTAATTTTCAAAAAAAAATTTAATTACTCTCCTTGTATTCCTGAATCTTGGATTCTTAGTTTATGGACTTGAGTATTAATGATTTCTTTACAGATTGTTAATCTTTATTGTTATATGATATTTTTTGTTTTATGTTCTTTTCCGATCAAGATGTTTTCTTGAATGTTTGATGAAATGAATAAATAATAAAATAAAAAAAAAAGAGATAGATAGATAGATAGATAGATAGATAGATACACACACCTATTTTATTTATTTATTTTATTGCATTTGTATCCCACATTCCCCCACCTATTTGCAGGCTCAATGTGGCTTACATAGATTTGATAACATTGTCATAACAGGATATCGGATGCAATTAGTAATGTGTACCCCCACCTGATGACCCAAACTCCTACCCCACCAGATATTACAAAAAAATTCCCTGATATCTAGTGCCACCCTCCCACCCCACAACATGAACCCCCATCCCACAACTCAAAAATAAAAATGCCTGGTGTCTAGCCACACCCCCTCCTGACTGATTTGACCTAAGCTTACCTCCCCTTATTTAAAAAAAAAAACACACCTGGGGGCTGATGCAGAAAGCTTCCTGTATGCTTCAAATGAACATAAAAATAGCCATACTAGATCAGACCAATGGTCCATCTAGTCTAGGATCTTGCTTCCAATACTAGCCAATCCAAGTCAAATGTACCTGGCAGAAACCCAACTAGTAGCAACATTCCATGCTACCAATCCTGGGGCAAGCAGTGGCTTCTCCCATGTCCATCTCAATAACAGACTATGAACTTTTCCTCCAGAAAACTATTTTAAAACCAGGGACGCTAAACACCACATCATCCAGCAATGAGTACCACAGCTTAACTATTCTTTGAGTGAACAAAATATTTCCTCCTATTTGTTTTAAAAGTAATTCCATGTAATTTCATTGAGTGTCCCTTGGTCTTTGTACTTTTTGAAAGAGTGAAAATTTGATTCACTTTTACCCATTCTACACCATTCAGGATTTTGTAGACCTCAATCATATCCCCCCTCAGCCATCACTTTTCCAAGATGAACAGCCCTAACCTCTTTAGCCTTTCCTCATATGGGAGGAGTTTCATCCATTTATCATTTTGGTTACTGTTCTTTGAATCTTTTCTAACTATGCTATATCGTTTTTAAGGCATGGTGAACAGAACTGAATGCAATACTCAAGTTGAGGTTGCACCTTGGAATGATACAGAGGCATTATAATATTCTTGGTCTTATTCACCCTTGAAAACCATTTTGGGTACAGGTAGATCTCTTATATCTTCTGTAAAGACTGAAGCAAAAAAATAATTTAATCTCTCGGCTATGGCTCTGTCCTCCCTGAGTGCCCCTTTTGCTCCTTCACGATCTAACAGCCCCACGGATTCCCTCACAGGCTTTCTGTTTCCGAAGTACCTGAAAAAGCTGTTGTCATCTCCACAAGCTTTTCTTCATATTTTCTTTTAGCCTTCTTTATCAATGGTTTCCATCTAGCATGACAATGCTTATGTTGCTTCTTATTTTCTTCATTTGAATCCTTTTTCCATATCTTCAATGATGTTTTTTGCCACTAATAGCCTCTTTCATTTTTCCTTTTAACCATGCTGTCTGCCATTTGCTCTTTTTACCACCTTAGTTAATATGAGGAATGCATCTGGTTTGGGCTTCCTCAATGGCATTATTAAACAGCCTAATTTAAGGTCCTAACCTTAGTGGCTAATCCTTTTAGCATCTTTTTAGACATTTCTCTCATTTTGTCATAGTCACCCTTCCAAAACTTAAATGCAGCTACAGTAGATTTCCTTAGTGACCACTCCAGATATCAGCTCTGATTTGATCATGTTATAATCAGTGTTTCCCAGCAGATCCAACACCATTACCTCTCATACCATGCCCTGCATTCCACTAAGGACTAGATCTAAAATATCTCCCCCTCTTGTCGGTTCTTTGACCAGTTGCTCCAAGAAGCAGTCATTTATTACACCTAGGAATTTTACCTCCCTAGTGCTACCTAATGTAACATTTATCCAGCCAAAACTGGGGTAATTGAAATCGTCCTTTACCATGTTGTCAAATTTGCCAGCTTTTCTAATTTCTGTAAACATTTCTTCATCAATGGTCTCTAATTGTTATCATACCTCACACTAACATTATCGGCTTTTGTCTCACCTAGAATGTAAAATACACTGAACCCTGGAAAGGGGATATTAGCGGTATACAAGAATTGATTTGATCTGTCTGTTTGTTCTGTCCTGGTGTATGGTAGTACAGCCCTACCAGTATACTCCTTCCCTTCACACATGGAATTCCTATCCACAAGGATTCAATGCTGCTGTTTCATGTAGAATTTTTATTTTGTTTCACTCAATTCCCTCTGGATTGCAACACCAGTGCACTAACCACTAGGCCACTCAGCCACTCCTCCACTCCACTCCCTTGAAATTTGGCCGTCCCTGTGTGTGTGGGGGGGGAGGACAGTTGAGGACGTCCAAAATGTTTGAAAGAAGGACGTACACACCTTTGTTATGCCTCCGCTGACACACACATACCTTCCCCCCCAGGGACCTGCATACTGGCCCCCCCCCCTCACAGGGATGGCTAAATTTCAAGGGCGAGGAGTGGCAGAGTGACCTAGTGGTTAGAGCACTGGTCTTGCAATCCAGAGGTGGCCAGTTCAAATCCCAGTGCTGCTACTAGTGCTCCAAAATCCAAATAAATAAAGGGGCTGTCAGAGGCATAGCAAAGGCATGGATGTCCTTCTCACAGAAACATCCACATTTTGGATGTCCTCAACTGCCGACGGAGGCATAGTGATAGCAAAGGACATTCTTCAACCATGCTCTAAAAAAAAAAAGACAAAAGTTTTTAAAGTTGTTTTTTTTCAGGGTGGGAGGTCATTAGTGACCACTAGGGGAGTCAGGGGAGGACATCCCCAATTCCCTCCGGTGGTCATCCGGTTATTTAGGGCACATTTTTGTGGCTTGGTCATTAAAAAAAAGGACCAAGTAAAGTCAGCCAAGTGTTCGTCAGGGACACCCTTCTTTTTTCCATTATCGCTTGAGGACGCCCATCTGTTAGGCACGCCCCAGTCCCACCTTCACTATGCCTCTGACACCCCCCTCCCCCCCCCCCCCCCCCCCCCGGGAACTTTGGTCGTCCTGTCAACGGGAAGCAGTCAGGGATGCCCAAAATCGGCTTTCAATTATGCTGATTTGAGCGACCCTGAGAGAAGGACACCTATCTCCCGATTTGTGTCGAAAGATAGGCGCTCTTCTCTTTCAAAAATAAGCCTGAAAGTAGACTAATGTCAGCAAGACAGACTGGATAGATCAGTTTTTATCTATGACATTACCATGTTAATATGGAAGACTCATGCAAATTTGATTTTCCTTACTGCCTCCAACAGTTCCTCTAAGAATGGACTTGGCTTAGAAATGCCATTGCCATTGCACCCACTTTCCTTCAAATCCTAATTGTCATGCATCTAAGGAATCCTAATTAAGCAAAAAGAGGGGATGGAAGAGAGGAAAAGATCAACAGCCATTAATATCAGCTCCCTTTTCCTCAAAAATAGGCTAAGGTTTACAAACACTTCTACCTTATCTCTAATGACAATGAACCCCACTGGAATGCTGAAGTCAACTGTTCCCTACCCAAAATAGAAAACGTTAAGAAGATTTCTGAGTCCCAGAAGTATCAGCAGGGTCAAACAGGTAAAGGAACTGCTTTTTCTAATACTGTGTCACACTTAGGGAGTCTTTTACTAAAGATTAGCTGGAGTTATCTGCAGCAGGGCCCATTTTATTCCTATGGGCCCTGCTGCAGATAACTCGAGCTAATCTTTAGTAAAAGTCCCCCTTAGGGTCTGATTCACTAAGGTTTTACTCCCATTCTATAACTATCTCAGAAGACCTTGCTCAATCAGACCCTTAAAGAAGAAAACAAACCTTTAATACACCCATAATAGTCTGCATTGCTGACAAACAATAAAAGCAATTTGATGTATATTCATATGCTGAAATGTTCATTACAGAATATGTTAAAAGGAGAGTTAAAATCCAGTTTCCTGTGCACTTAGAAACAAAAATGAGATCAATTCAGTGTTTTATATGATCATGCCTGCCTGCTTTTATTTTAAAAATAAGTTGAAATATGCCAGAATGATATGTTTTAGAGGTATCAGTTTTATTGGAACATCCAAGTATAACGCACAGGAAGATACTTTATGATAAATTAAATGAGCAGCATGTAGTACTCAGAATCTTGAATTTATTTAAGCATTTTAAATTAAATCAGCTCCCCTTATGAGAGATTTGCTGCATGCATTATAATGGAGCTCAATGCAGGAAGGGCCCATTGAGAGCCTGGTCAGGTTTGCTAATTTAGCTGCACAGAACCATCTGCTTTCCTCTGCAGATTTCTCTGACACGATGCCACTAAATATTGATCTATATTTTTTTCATAGACTTTTTTCAGTAGACACCTTATAGGAGTACCAGAACCATCAGGCCCCTGCTGCTAAACCGCAGCTGTCAGCAACTTTTAATCATTTTAGCTGAGGAATTAGTTTGCCTTCCTCCCATCTCACTCTACCTCCTCCATTGCCCCAACACTGGCACACAGATGCACATAAACAGACACTATTTCCGCCTCCCCCCCCAAAAGGAATTAGAAATGTCATGTGCTATTGAAGCAAAAGGGCAGGAAAGATTAGTGGTCCGAGGTTGTTTCATCCCAAAGTCAATAGTTCTCTTCATACAGGAAAACAAAAACTCTAAAACAAACTGCTTTCTCTTCCATGGCAATGTCTGAAAGAACTTGCCCTGCAGTAATCTTAAATCCAAAGGCAACCTATTAAGATTGAGCTATATCAATGCTGAGAATCAACTGATATCGTGCATTCTTTTCTTTTTCTTTTTTTAAGTTAATCCTCTCAAAGATTGTGCTAAAATAATGAAAAGAAGGGACAAAAGGGCTTTTTCTTATTACTAGCACATAAACTGCTTGTGTAAATGTTTCATTAGCACACTGCTTGACCAGTATTTAAGTTTGTCTCCCCTTCGCCCTCCCTTTCCTCTGTAGTGCACACTGAATGACTGTTCGGGATTGCTTGATTTACACATTTAATAAACACATTCCCACACTCAGATCCCACATCGGCTTTGAGAAATCAGTTTCCCAATTGCAATGTGTATTTTTCAGTCACCAGCAGGTTTATAAAAATAAATATCATATGTTTGTTTTTATAATCCAAATGTTGCCACAGTGTTTGGCCTATAGATGCCATCAAACATGTAGTAAGCATGACTGTTTTGATATTCTAGCTAATTTTCTCAGTTCAAAAGGCAAAGGGATCCAGGAGAGAGCTGCCAATGTATAGAGGTATCCAGACAACATGCTAGCTTTTAAGCCTGTGGTTAAAGTCAAGTTCAAAGCACAAAAGAGAATAAAGAAGATTTGACTTGGTAGATCTTGTTATAAACATAAGAATATTCTAGACCTTTTTTTTTTAGTGGCAGTGGGAGTAGCTGTGTGAAACATTATACCATAAATAACTTCCACTGCACTGTAAAAAGCAATCTATATATTGGTCCAAAATTGTGCTCCCTCTTTTATTAATTGTAGAGGGACAGGAGAGTTGAGCAACTGTGAAAGGCTGTGGAATACCCTGCCTGAGTGACCACAATGGTACAACCTAGAGAATAAGTGTGTCTATAAGGAATAATGAGGAGTACAGATTGTTTCAGAGCCAAAGTTTAGCCTTGAGTCTCTCAGCGAGAGTAATGGGTTGGGGATAAGATGTGCAGGCTTCTGACCTCTATGCCTGGAAGGGAGTAGAACAAGAAAAGCTAGTTTCTAGTTCCTGTGTTTTGGGGGATGGAGAGGGAACAAGCCTGCTTCTTTAGCTTAATGACCTATGTTGTGTACAGAGGATCATGATAAAGAGTTGCTGTGATTGTACTTCTCATGTCCAGTAAAGTAGCAATATATAGATTGCCTTTTACAGTGCAGTGGAAGTTATTTATGGTATAGTGATAAACATAAGGATAGCCATTCTGGGACAGACCGATGATCCGTCTAGCCCAGTATCTTGTTTCCAGCAGAAGACCCTGGCAGAATCCCAATAGCAGCAAGATTCCATGTTACCAATCCCAGGAACAGCCGTTGCTTTCCCCATTTCTATGAAATATAGATACTCTGCATTTCTGCAGGTCTGTGAGGTCTATTCCCAGAGATTACTTTCTGCTACAATAGTTTAGAACAGCATTTTAGCATTTGTTTTCAGCACCTCTACATCCCAGGTGAGACAGATCAAGAGTGGCATGGTTGTACCCTGGTATAGTGGCCACCGCAGTTGAATCCTGTCACCATCTGGTTTGGTGGTTTCTCCTTTTTGCTTTCCAAAATTTACTCAGATGCTCCCTTCAGGAATGCTACTTTACTGGACATGAGAAGTACAATCACAGGAACTCTTCATCATGATCCTCTGTACACAACATAGGTCATTAAGGAAAAGATGCAGGCTTGTTCCCTCTCCATCCCCCAAAACACAGGAACTAGAAACTAGCTTTTCTTGTTCTACTCCCTTCCGGGCATAGAGGACAGAAGTTGCACATCTTATCACCAACCCATTACTCTTCGCTGAGAGACTCAAGGCTAAACTTTAACTCTGAAACAATCTGTACTCCTCATTATTCCTTATAGACACACTTATTCTCTAGGTTGTACCATTGTGGTCACTCAGGCAGGGTATTCCACAGCCTTTCACAGTTGCTCAGCTCTCCTGTCCCTCTCTGACTGTGTATGTTTATTATTTATACAACATGTAGTCTCTTAAAGCTATTTCATGAATTCATATACTGTATTTTGAAAGCATTCAAACCACTCCACCACTGAAGCATGGTTTGCAGGCTGACTAATTGTGAGTTAAAGAACGGCATTCTATAACTAGTGGGTGAGAGGGCCTCAAATTCTAGAAACTTCTCATCTTCTTTGTGCTTTCTGTCTCCTTCCTTTCCTCCACTACATTTATAATTGGTGAACAGACCAAAATTTAAGATGGCAAACTATAATTTTAAATTAACCACTCTGTTTACTCAAATTTTCTTCCTGCAGGATGTAACTGGCTAACTCCTTAGTTTAGTTGGCTAAATCTTGCTGAAAAGTAGCCCTATTATAACAATTGCTCTTTTCCTTTTACATGTAAAGGATAATCCTTTTAAGTACACGCTAACAATTGTGTTCAATTAATATAAATTGGGGCGGGGGGGTCTATAAAACTATTTGGAATATGAGAAGTTTCCAGAACATACACAGTCAGAGAGCGACAGGAGAGCTGAGCAACTGTGAAAGGCTGTTTATATATTATGGTATATCAAATACATAACAAAGTTGAAACTCAGTGGCATGGAAAACCACAACCATCTTGTAATATAGCATCAGTTGGCTGGGCTAACTGTTGTAGACTTTCTCTTTCTAAAGCTGAAAATATTGGTTTATACTTTGCTATTCTTTTATACTTTATTTATATTTTCAAAGTTATTTACTCAGAAAAAAAAATGACCAGACTGAAATTTGACCTCCAAAAACATTATATGGCTCATATACTTTTAGCTATAATAAAAAGAGGCTTTCCTTTGGACATGTTTAGATTGTTAGAGGAAAACAGCACCCAACGTGTAATTAGACTCTGGAATTCATTGCCGGAGAACGTGGTACGGGCGGTTAGCTTGACAGAGTTTAAAAAGGGGTTAGATAGATTCCTAAAGGACAAGTCCATAGACCGCTATTAAATGGACTGGAAAAATTCCTCATTTTTAGGTATAACTTGTCTGGAATGTTTTTACGTTTGGGGAGCGTGCCAGGTGCCCTTGACCTGGATTGGCCACTGTCGGTGACAGGATGCTGGGCTAGATGGACCTTTGGTCTTTCCCAGTATGGCACTACTTATGTACTTATGTACTTATGTCAGTGGTGTAGCCACAGGGGGACCTTGGGGGCCTATGCCCCCCCATTTGGGTTCAGGACCTCAAAGTCTGCTTGTCTGGCTGGCGGGGGTCCCCAAACCCCACCAGCAGAAGCTTTCCTGCAGCAATGTTCACCGCTGTGCTGCCCGCCCTGTTTCCACCTCCTCTGTGCGCATGCTGGTTTTAATGAAATTGAGCATGCATGAGCTTCACACATGCACAACTTCACTAAAATCCAGCATGCGTTCCAGAGCAGAAAATCAGGGCAGGCAGCGTGGCACCGAATATCACCATAGGAAGTCTTCTGCTGGCAGGACTTGGGGACCCCCCACAAGCCCAGGTATGTAGGGTTGCAGCAGGGGTGAAAAGCACACACACACAACCGAGGTCTTGCTACACGTCTGATGTATACCTTTTGATTTTCCAATGCAGATATGTGATTTTCCCCCTCCACTGCATCTCATCACCCTATCAGTCCCAGCTCCGTCCATGTCTCTCCTTCCTTCTCTTGCCTCCAAGACCATTCTTCTGCCTGTTACCCTATACCCCATGACCAAAAACATATCTTTCACCATCTTTTTAACCCCTTTCTACCCTAACTCAACCCCCTTCAGATATTTATCCCCTTCTCCTATACCCCTCACCAGTACCCCAATCCCTTTTCAATGTCTATTATCCTCTCTCCAGTCTTCCAGGTCATTCACATTATGTCTGAACATTTTCACACATCATCCCTTTTTCTTGCCCTTTTTCTCATATCCCTCATTTCACATCCTGCTTCTTCCCCTCTCCCACCCCCAGTCCCATCCATCTCCTGCCCCTTCCCTCTGCTCACCACCCCTCCTAGTCCCATCCATCTTCTGCTCCTTCCCTTTGCTCACCACCCCTCCCAGTCCCATCCATCTTCTGCTCCTTCCCTCTGCTCACCACCCCTCCCAGTCCCATCCATCTTCTGCTCCTTCCCTCTGATCTGCCCCACCTCTCCCAGTCCCATCTATCTTCTGTTCCTTCCCTCTGCTCACCACCTCTCCCAGTCTCATCCATCTCCTGCTCCTTCGCTCTGCTGTGCCCCACCTCTCCCAGTCCCATCCAGCTCCTTCCCTCTGCTCACACGACCACCACCCCTCCCAGTCCCATCCTTCTCCTGCTCCTTCTCTATGCTCTGCCCCACCTCTCCCAGTCCAGGTTGCACACCCCCCCCCTGCGAGGTCCAGGATTGCGCAAGCACACTTCGAGGACTGGGATCGTTATCCCCTTCCCCTCCTCTGGCGCAGCAATCTTCAATCTTTCTGTGCTCCCGGCAGCGTTAGCGATGTATACCCACTGCCTTCGGTCTGCCCCGGAAGCCTTCTCTTCAACTTCCTGTTCCCGCATAGGTGGGACCAAGGGACGCTGCAGAGAAAAGGCTTCTAGGGCAGTGCAAAGGCAGCGTGTATACATTGCTAATGCTGCCAGGAACACAGATAGAATGAAGACTGCAGTGCCGGAGGGAGGGAAGAAGAGAGGGGGTAGACAGAATCGCAATCGGCAATGCAGGTGGTGGCAAGTCATTTGGGGGACACCATTGCTCCCTTACCTTGTCTGCTGAACCCCCAAAACCCACTACCCCCAACTGTACATCACTACCATAGCCCTTACGGGTGAAGGGGGCACCTATGTATGGATACAGTGGATTTCTGGTGAGTTTTGAAGGGCTCATAGTTTCCTCTACATATGTAAAAGGTAGGGGGAGGTAGAAGCCTGGGTCCACCTATCTGAGTGCACTGCACCACTACTAGACTACTCCAGGGACCTGCAAGCTGTTCTAATGGACCTGGGTATAACATCTGAGGCTGGCATAGAGGCTGGCAAGTATTGTTCTAAATCACATTTTTGGGGGGGGGGGGTGGAAAGGGGTTAGTGACAACTGGGGGAGTAAGAGGAGGTCACCCCTGATTCCCTCCTTTAGTCATCTGGTCATTTAAGGCATCTTTTTGTGCCTTATTAAAAACAGGTCTAGCTCAAAACGTCTTAGTTTCAGTCCTGGACGGTTTTGTTTTGTTCTACCCTTAATATAACCCTGACACACCCCCTTGTGATTTGAGCACACTTCTGATGGACTTCATTGGGAAAATGTCTAGAAATTGGTTTTGAAAATACCTATTTGGATGTTCTTTTGAGAAAAATGTCCAAATGCAGATTTATGCCACTTTTTGGATGTTTTTCTCTTTTGAAAATGAGCTCAACAGTAACATTGTAAAGGACAGCAGATAAAGACCTATACGGTCCATCCAGTCTGCCCAACAAGATAAACACATTTTACATGGTATGTGATACTTTATATGTATACCCGAGTTTGATTTGTCCTTGCCATTCTCAGGGTACAGACCGTAGAAATCTACCCAGCACTGTTCTTGTACTAAAAGTTCTGAAGCTAATGTCGAAGTCCGTTAAAATTTACACTCCAGCCCATCCATATCTATTCAGTCACGATCATAGCATAGACCATAGAAGTCCGCCCAGCACTGGTTTTGCTTCCCAATTACCAGTGTTGTCACCCAATCTCCACTAAGATTCTGTGGATCCATTCCTTCTAAACAGGATTCCTTTGTGTTTATCCTACGCATGTTTGAATTCCATTACCATTTTCATCTCCACCACCTCCCACGGGGGGCATTCCAAGTATCCACCACCCTTTCCATGAAAAAATACTTCCTGACATTACTCCTGAGTCTACCCCCTTCAACCTCAATTCATTTCTTCAAGTTCTACCGCCTTCCCATTTCCGGAAAATGTTTGTTTGCGGACTAATACCTTTCAAATATTTGAACGTCTATATCATGTCACTCCTGTTTCTCCTTTCCACCAAGGTATACATGTTTAGGTTGACAAGTCTCTCATATGGTTTGCAATGCAAATTCTATACCATTTTTGTAGCTTTTCTTTGCACCGCTTCCAGTCTTTTTATATCTTTAGCAAGATACGGTCTCTACAACTGAGCACAGTACTCCAAATGGGGCCTCACCAACGTCTTGTAGAGGGGCATCAACACATGCTTTCTTCTGCTGGTTAAACCCCTATCTATGCAGCCTAGCATCTTTCTGGCCACGGCCGTTGCCTTGTCACGTTGTTTCTTCACCTTCAGATCCTCGGATACCAACACCCCAAGGTCTCTCTCCCCTGAGTCAAGCTTACTTCTCTCCTCTCCTATTTGGTATCTCTCTTTTGGTTGTCTGTACCCCAAGTGTATCACTCTGCACTTCTTCTTGGGTATTGATATGCCCAAGAAAAAGATCTGAAGATCAGAGTTTTAAATCATATCATTGCAGAACTGATGTATAAAAAGATTGTTCTGGTTTTGTACCAGTGTTTATTTTCCTCATTGAAAATAATAGGAATGTTTGCCAGTGAATCTGCAGCAAGTTTCTTCATGTGTGGCATTCAAAATCTTTTCCTTCAGAATTTCTTCCTGTACTTTATTTGCATTCATCACACTGTCCCATATGCTGATGTGTAATTATTATTCAATTTCTATCTCAAAGCTCTACGCTTAACACTAATACTTATGCTAAAATATTTTAACACCCATACTATTTTGCATTAATAGCAGGGGCAGTAGAATATCTTTGTGTCTGTGGGGGGACAAACAAACCAATCCCCTGCTCTACCCCAAGCTTTCTAGTTGCTGGTGCTGTGTTGAGCAAAATATTGGTAGGGTCATGGCCCACACTGAAGAACCACAAAAGTGGAAAGAACACCAACTCCCATGGGGAAGATAGCAGAAAAAAAAGAGTGAAAAATGGATCAGGCACTTCAAAAACAGACCAAGGAGCACCCAATATAAAGTTAAATCTTTTATTGATAACTCATAATGCAATACCACTCTGTATTTCTCATTCCGATAACGGCGATCGCCACTACGGCATAATGTAAGCCGACATTGAGCCTGCAAATAGGTGGGAAAATGTGGGATACAAATGCAACAAATAAATAAATAAATAATAATGACTCAACACAGTGCCATGTTTCGGCACAGACGTGCCTGCCTCAGGAGTCTATAGAAACAAAAACAATCAAACCGCATAGTTACAAAAAAAAGTACATAAATACAATATTACATCAGTGAACATTAAAATAATATGTAAAATGTTAAAATCATATTGTAAGGAATAAGTGATACAAGATAGATTATAAATTTAACAAGTCAATGGTGACATCTTTCCTAATTGAGCAACCAGCAAGTATAAGGAATAGCTTAGTAGACTTTGAACAGACCCAGGTGTAACTCCCACTTTTAACTCTTTTATTTCTGTACCAATATGTGAGCCCTCCTGGAACACAGAAATACCTATTATGCAAGTATGATGGCTATTGTAGTGGTGTTCATTTAGGTAGGTTTTTATCTGTTCCTGGAGGGCTACAGTAACATAGAAAGGAATTAAGATGGGATTTGTACCTGGGTCCCATTGTTTAAAGTCCACTGCTCTGAGCACTAGGCTGCCCCTCTGCTCTGCAGGGACAACTGTGTGGCCATTTTTGTACAAATGATGCCAGACAGATGTTTTTGTGCCTGCTTTTTGGCATTCATATTTCAGATGTTTCATTTTGGAAAATGGCTGTTCGTTTTGGATGTTTTCCACACAAGAACATCCTTCTCATGTATTTTCAAACAAGAAATCCCAAAGTTTTTCCTGTTCAAAAATGGCTGTGAGATGGACTTTTTTTTTTGGGGGGGGGGGGGGGGTGGAGATGTTATGAGCAGGACATCCCAATCTTTCGAAAACAAATGCTGAGAAAGGGTTTAACACTGCTAGTAAGGAATATGAAAAGTATTTACCTGTAAAGAAACTGTATAAACAGAGAGATTGTGGGTTAAACTGATAAATTTGGTGGCCCTGATATTCATATGTAGTTATCTGGACTGCAGACCTGCTATCTGTATAAGTGCCGCTAATGGGGATCATCCATTGATTTTCAGCGGCAGTGTCTGGATAGCACCACAGAAAATGATCTGAGACTGACCCAGCTCTATCCAGATGCACTATCTGCAAAACTTTACCATACTCTACTAAGAGAGCCCCATGATTTTCATGAAAGCTATAATACAAAATCTGATTTATGGCTGCTTTTTTTTTTATATACAGTACAGATAGTTCATAATTCTCCATCTAGCATGCCACATTTACAATTACATAAATTTCAATGTGCTAGTCCCAGTGAGACAAAATGCACCTTATAATCAACATAATACTGTTTATTCCATGATTTGCAGGTGAATTATTATATGTTGTTGCTCATTTGAATCCACTATCATTTTTTTAAAAAGGGATTATCTATTCAAATTGGAGCGTGCACTTATTCCCTTGAATTTCTCTGCATTTAACTACTCCTACTGTGATACAATCAACAGCATCAAGCCCCCTCACTTCAAGTTTATGTTCATTGCTCTTCAAACTAGTGCCATATTTAGTTCAGTATAGGTAAGCTTTTTTTCTGCCAGGACCCTGATCTGGTTTCAAAGCAACTGGATTCCTTTGAATCAACAGTTTTCTGAGTACACAATGCTCATATATATTCACCCTGAGGACTAGCAAACATGGATCCTTTGATTTGTACTGACCCAGGCTATATTACTTGAATCACATATATTACTGTTTACTTCTGAGTGCTTTATTCATGGCATTTGACTAGAAATACTGACTGTGTTGATGCAAGAAAGAGATGGGTAGGATGTCGCCCAGGCAGGTAACTCGTTAGTGATTAAGCAGCTTGGCATTCTGTTGTTATAAATTCAATGTGTGGCTCAAATTTTGTAACTGATGGTCTTGTTTTATAGATTTAAGGACCAGCCTTTGAAATAGCTATTGGGAAACATGGCCTATGTCGGCAACGAGTCCTGAGTTGGGGGTCCGAATGACACTTGCAAAGACGTTATGAATATATACAAAAATATATTAGAGTGATGATTTTAGAGTCTGTTTTACAAATGTACAGTAATAAAGTATTTATTCGGATAAATGCAAATGAGATAATACTAAGAACTAGACCTATGACTGCACTGGTAAGTCATGAGCGGTGATTGCTCATGTGAAACAAGTCACCAGTGATGTCTGGAGGCTTTACAAAAGAGGTTTATTTTGAACAGTTGCCATGAAAGATATTTTTGCTGCATATTAAGGAGTCCCAGCGTTGAGCTTTTATTTTATAATAATAGCCCCGGCATACCAAAAGCACACAGGTGGACATATAAATGCGCAGATGCGCAGATCTCAATATTTCTATTGTTTTTACTCTGTCTTTTTAAACAAAAGAAAATCAAAGAGTTATAGATCTACTTAAAAGGAAAATCAGTTCCATAATTTTGGGGTCCTTTTACAAAGGCACGCTGGAAAAAAATGGCTTGTGGTAGTGTAGGCGTGGGTTTTGGGCATGCGCCAATCCATTTTTTAGCGCTCCTGTAAAAAAGGCCTTTTTTTGGCAGAAAATGGATGTGCGGCAAAATCAAAATTGCCACGCGCCCATTTTGGATGTGAGATCTTACCACCAGCCATTGACCTAGCAGTAAAGAATCCGGGCAGTCATGACCTACACACATCAAATGCCACTTGGCGAACATCTGTTACACACGCCCGAAAATAAAAAATATTTTTCAGATGCACGTAACGGACATGGACCAAAAATGAAATTACCACAAATGCCAGTAAGTCCATTTTTTCGCACGTTGGGCACGCGTAGACGCTTATGTGGCTTAGTAAAAGGATCCCTTTGTGTTTTAACTAAAGCTGATAAGAAATTATAGCACAGTGGGTCAGAGACTTCTTCAGTAGGTCAAATCACCCCTAGCTGGTTTGGCCTCCAAAGAGGGGGTATTCAGCTGTTATTCAGTGTGTATTGAAACATTTCAATAGTTATTCCTAAAGACTAGAATAAGGATGTTCAAACTAGAAAGGAAGTATATGCACCCACTTCTGTTCTGATCTAATCTGTTCAGCAGGAGGCAGTGGTACCCTGGGACAGCTTAAACCTTTTCCAGTAGGAATTGGAGCTGAAAAAAACACCAAAGTAAGGAAAAGGAAGATTAGAGATTGGTGGAGAAGAGATTAGAAGAAGAGTGGAGGGAGAACAAGGAGAAATGATTAAGAGAAGAGATGGGAATAAAAGACAAGGTCAAAAATAAACCTTAACAAGCATGAAAAAATAAAGTGCTTCCTTTTTATTGGACTAACTTAATATATTTCCTGACTAGCTCTTGGGAGTTAACACTCTTCTCTGCAGGACAGAACAAATGAGCAAAAAATGACATGACAGAAAATCCCGAGGGAATGATAAGAGCAGACACTGACTCTGTTGGGAAATTTTGTGAATGTAATGATTGAGAAAGAAAAAAAGCTTGGTTATTTCAGTTTGTAATTGCCTTAAAAGAAGAAAAACTTACACACATTCCTTAATTTATAGACTGGTAGCCCAATACAGAGGAGAAGAGGGACAGTTTTCACAACAAAAGTTAATTAGATAGTTATATAAAACATGGAAGTAACCCTGCTCTTATCAATAAATGTTGTTCCTTTATGGGTCTTTGACAAGCTAATATAATATACCAAATAATTTAAAGGAAGGGGGATGTGAGGACTCAAGCTACAAGAGTTTGGAGCTATTCACTTTTAAGATATGTTTCATCAAAAGTAAGAACACCTGTTATCAAGGCTATGCCTGTCTATCTGTCCATTTGTATGCATTATAAACATCACAGTTAAGATTTGATATTTGAACAGGAAATTCTCCTGGGATCAAATAGATCCTTAGATATGTTAGTGATGTCAATACCATGATCCGATCATTAACCCCCTAATTTTATAAAATTGGGCACCCAACTTTACTCTTAGAGTGCAAAGTTATACACACAATTTATTGAATAAGATCAGTTGTGTGTGCAATTTAATTTAATAATAGGCTGTTCATTGGAATTAACAGCCAATTATTGGGTTAAATTAGTGTTAATTGTCAGTAATTGTCACCAATGAGGCTCCAATAATCAAAGCTCCAATGCTGTACAGAACAGCGCCAGAAAATTACCACCGAGACAGCGCAGCAAAAGGACTCCCTAATGCTCAATGCTAATTAAATGCAACAATAAGCGCACTATTAGCGCTGAGCATTAGGGAATCCAGGAGAAGGCTTGCACATGCCCCAGGGGGAGCAGAAGCCTGTGCAGACGTCTGGGTCCCAGCACTCGGGCACTGCCAAACTCCAGTAACAAGAAGAAAAAAAGAAACCAGTCACTCCCCCCTACCCCTGAAAAATACGTGCATGTACCCTACCAAACAGAAAAGTGCATTTTATGTTTAAGGCAAGATTTTTATAAGAGTTCGCACTCGTGTGGAAATGATGAAGGCTGGGTCAGACAGGCGAGCAGCCAATTGCCATTGGGCTTGTCATTCAAGTAAGTTCAAGTTCATGGCACTGGCATCAAATCATGCTGTTTTCTCCCCATTCTTCTTGCTGGAAGAATCTTAACGCCAGCTCCAAGCTGGTGTTGGATTTGCCACGCTATGGGCGCCCTTGTGTTGTCCACCATTCTTTGAGCAATGTTGAGCATAGCCAATGACCCCTTTTTGCATGCATTAACATGCTACATCAGCTGATGGTCAGTGTGTACATTGTGTCCTGTGGTAGGGGTCTTGCAGGATACTGAACCGGTAAATGCAGGCGCTAGTCCGGTGCTAATGGCCTCTAGTGCCCGCCTTTTCTTTTGAGCATATGGGCCTTAGTCACTGTCCTAGAAGTTATGCACTGAATTTCCATCACGCAGATCTTCCAGAGGGCATGAGTGGATCAGGGCTGTGCCCAGTAGCCTAGCCACAGGTGGGCCTGGGTGGACCAGGGCCCACCTACTTTGGACTTAGGCCCACCCAAAATTGTGACACTCTTGCTGTGGCTGGTGGGGATTCCTAAACCTTTCTCTCCTTGGGCAGCCCTCGCTCTTCCAAATGTCAGCCAGCAGCACTTGCCTTGAGCTGAGGCTGAGACTGGCCCTTCTGCACATGCCTAGTTTTCGCACATGCAAAAGCACTGAGCATGCATGGCCTGCCGGTAGCAGCATCAGTTTGAGGCAAGTGCTGCTGGCTGCCGTTTAGAAGAGTGATGGCTCCTCAAGGAGGAGGAGGAAATCTTCAGGTGGCAGGGTTTGGGGATCCTCACCAGCTCAAATATTTAATATTTGGGGTTTGTGGGCAGGGAGAGGTGGAGAGAGGAGCAAACTGGAGGGGGGGGCGGGGGGGGGGAGGGTGAATTCCATGCCCACCCACTTTGGGCTCAGGCACACCCAAAATTGGCCATCTGGCTATGCCCCTGGCTGTGCCTAGGAGAATACTAGGTTAGGAGCCTAACTAGCAACAATTAGGCATGACCACTTACATCAGCCCTTAATGTGGTGTAAATGCTTGCACCTTTACAGAATATGCATCAATCAGGTGCCCTCTGGGCACCTATATATAGGCACACAGTTATAGAATTACCCCCATTGAGTACATGCATAAATTTACATCATTGGTAAACTATTTTATAAAAGTACATAGATGCCTAATATTGCCTTTATAACTAGGTGCCTTTTAGGACTTCTCACATAATCTTGGTCAAACATAGCATTACAGAGAGGCCACATCAGCTGTCGATGCAATACTGAGCATGCAAACAGTTAACATGGCATATTAGCAGATACTTTAATTTAAAATAATTTCATTTCATCTAAAATGTGTATAGACCTCTCCATCCACAGATCTGGGCAGTTTACAACAAACATTCGCAAGTAATGTAAACAGTCAATTTACAACGGACATTCACAAGTAACAAAACGCATAATGAGTTTCAACTAGGACCTGCCAACGAATATGTTCCCTTCACAATGATGCATCCTGTTACCAGCGTCTGCATCTCATAGCCTCGAGCAGTGTAAAGCATAACTCTCCGGGTAACTATTCTAACTTGCTCAGCTATTCTCATTTGCTGTCAATCACTACGCTGTCAGTCAAAATCTCTGTGGTGTAAGAAGATGTTCACAATACATCATTTCCAGCAATGCAATATTACTGTTGTAACTTAATTAGCTTATCGCTCATAATTAAGAATCCACATTCCTATATAATATAGGTAGAACTTCATTAAGCTATCAATCAGGACTCACATTCCTATTTAATATGTGTAAACAACTTCACTCAATTTGAATAACTATCCCAGCACCTCAGTATCATCATCATATCTTAATAGTGCAAATATATTATGCACTCCCAGCCTCCAGAGTACCAAATTAAAATACATTTTTATTTATAAAGCAAATTAAACACTTGACAAAATAAATATGTTTTATATGTTTCCTAAACCCAGTATAGCTATCTAACACTCTTAATTCTTGAAGAAACTTGTTCCATTCCTTTGGTCCTACTCTTGAAAAATATTGTGTGCTAGTCTCCATCATTTGGCACTGCTTTAATGACTGAACATGCAATAATTTGACTTTCTCCAATCTCAGTGCCCATCCTGGACTATACATTTTCAAGACCTTATTAATATAATATGGTGCCTCACTGCTAAGAGCCTCATATATCAGTCTGAAAATCTTGAATTGTATGCATCATTTTATGGGCAACCAAGGTAGCTCACTTAGCCTTAGGGGTTATACATTTATATTGTGATGAACCCTTCACAAACCTTGTAACCACATTTTGAACCACTTGTAGTGCCTTTAATACATTGTTTGTAAAGCCCAGATGTAAGAAATTGCAGTAGTCCAGTCATGAAACAACTAATGACTCTACTACTTCAAAAGATGTAAACAGAATGAAATCGGTCAAGAAGGTGGCTACTAAACTGGTCAGTGGTCTTGATCAAAAAATGTATGGGGACAAAGATATCAATGTGTATATTTTGGAAGAAAGGTGAGAGAGGGGAGATATGATAGAGACATTTAAACACCTCTGTAACATAAATATACAGAAAGCAAGTATCTTTCAATTGAAAGGATGCTCTGGCATGAGGGGACATAAAAAGAAAGTGAAAGGGAATAGACTCAGGAGTAATCTAAGGAAATGCTTCTTTATGGAAAGGGTGGTGGTTGCATGAAATAGAATCCCAGTGAACTGTTTCTGAATTCAACAAAGCATGGGACAAGCATATAGGACCTCTAATGGAGAGGAAGGGATAGAGATGGTATAGATGGGAAGACTGGTAGGCCCTATACTCTTTATCTGCCGTCATTTTCTGTTTCTGTATTTACTGATATGGCTTTAATCTCTATACCATCCACGGTATAATTACACCCGAGCAGACTATCTTCTGGACTTGTGTTTCATACACAGTGGACCAAATTCTGTACATGGCACTGAAAAATTGGTGCTGAAAAAAAATGAGTGCTAAGCACTGTTCTATAAATGGTGATCCGAGTTGACTGCCATTTATAGTATAGAGTGTAGCACTGGGATCCACGCCTAACTTTTAGGTGCAAAGATTTACACCAACTGAAACCTGGTGTAAATCCTTGCACCTAAATTAGGTGTGAATCTGCTGTATTCTGTATTCTTGGAATGCCCCTCCCATGGCCAAGTCCCCTTTTCAGATCCATGCATGAGACGTTACGCGTGCATCTTCATAGAATGCACATGTAATTCTAATTATTGCCAATTAGCACTAACAATTGATTATTAGCATTCAATTATCAGCACTAATTGACTCACTGCTCAATTAAATTGTACATACAAATTCGGCGTACACCCAAATTTGCACACACAATTTTGTGTACCATATATAGAATCTGGGGGAAAGGGTCCAAAATAACCCCAAGGCTTTTTTATTTGAAATTATATATGAACTTGATATTTCCCATACTCCACTGCCTCTGGGCAGTCCGTCATATAAAGTTTTCATAATACTATCACCTCTGCTTTTTCCTACATTAATGGCTGTTCTCTTCAAGGACATCCATTCTTCAAAGATAGGGATCTGTATCACAGTGTGATTTATAGCCTCTTGCAATGAAGAACTAACAGAGAAAATACAATTGGCTGTCCTCCAAATATATTCAGCACTGTACATCCAAATTTGCAAGTACTCTGCATATAGGAAATAAATAAACATTACAAAGTACTGCTGATAAAGTAGAGCCCTGCAGCTTAGCAGAGTTTAAAAAAGGTTTGGATATCTTCCTAAAAGAAAAGTCCATAAGTCATTATTAAGATGCACATGGGAAAAGCCACTGCTTATTTCTAGGATAAGCAGCATAAAATGTATTTGGGATCTTACCAAATACTTGTGACCTGGATTGACCACTGTTGGAAACAAGATACCGGGTTTGATGGACCTTTGGTCTGTCCCAGTATGGCAATGCTTATGTTCTTATGTAAGTTAATTGCTGGGAAATTGCTTTTAAACTTGGGATAGATTTAGAAATAAATAGGTTTTCTCAGTGTCTTAATTTTTAATTTACTCTACTTATTTGGCAAAGGCACTTTAAGGAATAGGGTTTTCTTTGTTTGTTTAGCATTTAAGTCTCTATTACAGTTCCATAGGCCAGCAGTTAAGGGACTGTTCTAGAGTTTACCATAGCATCAGTGTAGAGCAGAGCTGATAGTCAAAGGAAACACCAGTTTAGAGTTTTAACTTTAGACTGCAGCACAACTTTTTTTTCCATAGTATAAAATCCTTTTCCCTTGTCGCAGTGCATTACCGTTCCAATGCGGCTTCATCCTCAAGCATCCACAGGTCTGGCACAAGGCAATCCCACGCTGGTGCACTCTGGGGAATGTCAACGCTCTTCTCTAGCTAGCTTTTCCTGGTGCCACCCAGGAAACACGTGACCCGGTGACATCAGATGTACTGGGACTTTGTACCGCTCGTCTGCTGGGTTCAGGGCCGCAGCTTTTACTCATTTCGGCTCCGGTTTATCCCTGTCTGTCTCGGTGCTACCTGCTTCTGATTCTGTTTGCTGCCTACCTTCTGACCCATCTGACCTCTGATTCTGGCATATCTGCATGTAATAAATTCCTAAAAACATCCATCCTAGACCACCAATGCTCACCAGAAACCACAATGGACTTAACTAACTACCGACCAGTAGCATCTATTCCACTCATGACCAAACTCATGGAAGGCATTGTGACGAAACAACTCACTGAATACCTAAATAAACACTCAATTCTGCACGAGTCCCAATCAGGATTTCGGATGAATCACAGCACTGAAACCATACTAGTGTCCGCAATGAAATCATTCAAACAAGCAATTGTGACAGGTAACAACATCCTCCTCCTACAATTCGACATGTCCAGTGCCTTTGACATGGGCAACCATGAAATACTAATACATATACTAGAATACTTCGGAGTAGGAGACACAGTTCTAAAATGGTTCAAAGGATTCTTGACCACAAGATCATACCAAGTAACAACGAACGCGGACAGATCACCACCATGGATACCTAAATGTGGTGTCCCCCAGGGATCCCCTCTCTCACCAACATTGTTCAACCTAATGATGATACCTCTAGCCAAACTATTAGCCAATCAAAACCTCAACCCCCACATTTATGCAGATGACGTCACAATCTACATTCCATTAAAACAAGATCTAATTGAAATCACCAACGAGATCAACCAAAGCCTCCAATTAATGCACACCTGGGCAGATGCATTCCAACTAAAACTTAACGCAGAAAAAACGCAATGTCTTGTACTCACCTCACAACATAACACAAAAACCTTCAACGCCATAACCACACCATACTGTTCTCTTCCAGTCTCACAAAACTTGAAAATTCTTGGAGTCACCATTGACCAAAACCTCACTCTTGATACCCATGTGAAAAACATGACGAAAAAGATGTTCTACACCATGTGGAAACTTAAAAGAGTAAAACCTTTCTTCCTGAGATACATCTTCCGTACCCTGGTACAGTCAATGGTAATAAGCCATCTGGACTACTGCAATGCACTATACGCCGGGTGCAAAGAGCAGACAATCAAAAAACTTCAAACTGCCCAGAATACAGCCGCCAGACTCATATTTGGAAAAGCCAAATATGAAAGCGCAAAACCACTAAGAGAGAAACTTCACTGGCTTCCACTGAAGGAACGCATTACGTTCAAGATCTGCATGTTGGTACACAAAATTATTCATGCAGACGCCCCAATCTACATGCTAAACCTCGTAGACCTACCTCCCAGAAACGCCACAAGATCATCCCGTAAATTTCTCAACCTGCACTACCCCAGCTGCAAAGGACTTAAATACAAGATGATGCATGCCACTACCTTCTCTTACAAGAGCACGCAGATATGGAATGCATTACCTACAGATCTGAAAGCAATCAAAGAAACATCTATCTTTCGGAAATCTCTGAAAACATTCTTCTTCAACAAGGCCTACAATGAGAACTTATAACCTCACTAAGTCCACTCAACTATGAGCGCACACCTCCTATAATTACCCTAACAACTCTCTTCCCTCTTCCCTCACCCCTTCCTAAGCGCTACACATTACTAATTGTATCCGATATCCTGTTATGACAATGTTATCAAATCTATGTAAGCCACATTGAGCCTGCAAATAGGTGGGGGAATGTGGGATACAAATGCAATAAATATAAATATATATAAATATAACTCATAACTATTTCTGTTTTAACAATGATATCTATCCGCAAATCATGATTACTGCTATGGGCACCAAAATGGCATCCTAATATTCTAACCTCTTTATGGCAGAACTGAAAGAGCTGTTTTTGAATACATATCAAACTAGCCCCTTAAAGTACTACCAGTATATTGATGACATTTTCCTGATTTGGGCTGAGGGAGAAGAGACTCTCAAACAATTTTATAGTTCCTTCAATACATACCATCCACAATAAACCAGGGGCGTAGCCAGACCTCAGTGGGAGGGGGGCCAGAGCCCAAAGTGGGGGGCACTGTTTAGCCGCCTCCCCCAGCCGCCAACCCCCCCCCCCCCCACCACCACTTTGGACCTCCCCGACTCCGATGATGACCCCCCTGATGACTCCCCACCGCCGCCGCAAAAACCCTCCCCCATCACCGCCGCCGCCTTCGCTGTGTGATGATCTGTTTCAAACTCCTGACGTCCTTCACCGTGCACATCCTGTATGTAGCCCCATGCAGGACGTAAGGCATCAGAAACAGATTATCACACAATGAAGGCGCCGGAGTCAACCGGCGGTAAAGAAGACTCTTCGGCTGGCTGGGGTTGGGTACCCCCGCCAGCAAACAAGGTACCTGATGCGGCAGCAGGGCAGGCAGAGGCAGGGCGGGGGGGTCAAATGTAGAGGGGGCCAGGGCCTAATCTGTGGGGGCCCATGCCCCCGTGGCCCCACGTAGCTATGCCCCTGCAATAAACTACTCCCCAGAAGAAGTCAACTTTCTAGACACCACAGTTTCTATCAGCTATGGCTATATATAAACATCAATACACAGGAAACCTACAGACAGATGCAGCTATCTCCACAACTCCAACTCCCACCCTTCACATACAAAAAAATCTATTATACATAACCAAGCCACATGATACCACCGTATCTGCTCTGACCCAAGAGACAGAGATAAACACCTCAAAATCCTGACTAATTCCTTCAAACAAAAAGGCTACAACCCCAAAATAATCTCCAAGAATATTGCTTCTTCCATTAAAATACCTAGAGAAAACCTACTGCAGTACAAAGAGAAGAAAGCCACAGAGAGAATCCCTCTTTTAGGGGTATGTTTACTACGGTGTTTTAGCATTTTTAATGCACCTGTAAATTTAAGGCATGATAAATGCTAACATGCCTATA
This sequence comes from Microcaecilia unicolor, assembly GCF_901765095.1. Taxonomy (NCBI): domain Eukaryota; kingdom Metazoa; phylum Chordata; class Amphibia; order Gymnophiona; family Siphonopidae; genus Microcaecilia; species Microcaecilia unicolor. The sequence continues at coordinate 186,273,805 of NC_044032.1, read as the reverse complement.
CATTTCTATGGGCGCGTTGGCATTTAACGCACATAAACCATTTACATGCGTTACAAAAGCTAACGCACCCATAGCGCTGCTTAGTAAACATAGGCGCTAGTGACATACAATCCAGAGCTAGAAAAATTGAGAAGAATCATAAAAGATCTACAGCCACTACACCAGGAGGATGAATTACTGAAAGAGATATTTCCAACCCCACTAATGCTGGCCTTCCAACAGCCATCTAATTTGAGACAGAAATTAGTGAAAAGCAAACTCCCAATAGATCAATAAGAAGAGAATGGCACATATCCCTGCAATATGCCTAGCTGCAAACTGTGCCGACATACTGTATCTCACAGTGTAGCATGATATGATATGAGTGTAATTGTCAGAGTTATTGATTTTGCTGGATTAGATACAAATGTATATATAAAATATATACAGCTGCAAAGACTTTACTTTCACCTCCCCCCCCCCCCCCCCCTGGAAACTACTGATAACAAAAACTAGCTGGGTGGATACCTAAATCCATCAACACATCTCCAAAGAACAAAACTCTGAAGATGGACAGCAATCACAGAGACTGGAGTTAACAAAGACAGTGAAACTCCACCTATTCTCAGACAATGACGCAGACTGAAAAGCCCATCTACCTATCTAATCTGACAAGAGTAGCCCATTTACTCTTAGACAAAGACTCTTTTAATCTTGTCAGATGCCTTCTGGACGTATTTCACAGCAGATGTTCAGACAGAAAGTCTTATGATGTCATCAAACATGTAACCAGTTACCATACTCCATCTCAAAACTAGATGAAACCAGTTTTCAGCTATCCCTGAGTTTTCATTGGATCGAGTACATGCCATCTGACTTCAGAAATTATAAAAAGCCTGGAAAATGCTCAGTTCGCTCTCTCTTGCGCTCTTGCTCTTGGCTCTTGGTCTTGATCCTGATCTGCACCTCCATGATCCTTGCTAGACTTCACACACATTCCTGATAAGACTTTCTCCAGGCCCCAGCAACAAAAAGACTTCTTTTCCAGTGAGGATCTCCATCATTCCAACCAGCAGCCTCCATCAAAGTGAGTTACCATTAATCCAGCCTAATTTATAATTCAGATTTGCTATCTTGAAAGCACATTCCCCTTGTGAAAGATCCTTAAAAACTGCCTCTACTATTACTACTACTACTATTAAACATTTCTATAGCGCTACTAGACTTACGCAGCGCTGTACAAATTAACATGAAAAGACAGTCCCTGCTCAACAGAGCTTACAATCTAAATTGGACAGACGAACAGACAGCTAGGGGTGGGGAAATTGCAGTGGTAGGAGTGATAAGTGAGGGTGTTGAGTAAGAGAGTCATGGTTAGGAGTCGAAAGCAGTAGCAAAGAGGTGGGCTTTAAGGCTAGACTTGAAGACAGCCAGAGACTGAGCCTGACGTACTGGCTCAGGGAGTCTATTCCAGGCATAGGGAGCAGCGAGATAGAAGGAACGGAGCCGGGAGTTAGCAGTGGGGGAGAAGGGGGACGACAGGAGACATTTACCCAGCGAACGGAGTTCACGGGGAGGAGTGTAGGGAGAGATGAGAGCGGAAAGGTACTGAGGAGCTGCAGAGTGGATGCACTTGTAGGTCAAAAGGAGAAGTTTGAACCGTATGCGGAAGCAGATAGGGAGCCAGTGAAGCGACTTGATGAGAGGGCTAACGTGAGTATAGTGACTCTGGTGGAATATAAGATGCGCAGCAGAGTTTTGGACAGATTGAAGAGGAGATAGATGGCTGAGCGGGAGACCAGCGAGAAGCAAATTGCAGTAGTCTAGGCGAGAGGTGATAAGGGTGTGGGTAAGGGTTTTGGTAGCGTCCTCGGAGAGGAAAGGGTGAATTTTGTTAATATTATAGAGAAAGAAACGACAGGTTTGGGCAATCTGCTGAATATGAGCAGAGAAGGAGAGAGCGGAGTCAAAGATGACTCCAAGGTTGCGCACAGACGGGACAGGGAGGATGAGAGTGTTATCTACCGAAATAGAGAACGGGGGGAGAGGAGAGGCAGGTTTAGGGGGAAAGAGGAGAAGCTCAGTTTTGGTCATGTTTAGTTTCAGGTGGCGGCGAGACATCCAGGCAGCGATGTCAGACAGGCAGGCAGATACTTTGCTCCGGATTTCAGCTGAGATATCCGGTGCGGAGAGGTAGATCTGGGTAACATTATTACATTACCTGTATTGTAAATAATCATTTTAAAGTTAAATATATGGTTTTTAAGTTATGAGCACATGTCCTTAAAACTTACAGTGCAGGTTAATGTACTCAACAAACATAGTATTTAATTTCCCCTTTTCTTACATATTCTTATTCTTATCATATTACCTTATATTTAATTGGTGGAGAATAGAATATAGAAGAATAGAATATAATAATGATAACTATATATTATTTTACATTTTCAACAGGATCCTACAGTCGCTCACATGGGAAACACATTCAGCATAAAGGGATTATTTAGTTGCTCATCCTCAAATGTAGTACATAACATTTAATGCAAAAAGTGTGAAGAAGAGTGCTATATTGGAGAAACAAGCCAGATGCTAAAGACGAGGTTCAATTTACATAGATACAATATTAAACATTCCAATGCCAACCAGGATGCCACCTCTGTGGGACAGCACTTCACAAAACTAGAACTCTGCATCAATGATCTTATGGAAAGAATACTAAAAGGAAATTTTAAGACAATCCAGGAAGGTAAGACCTTTGAAGTCAAAAAGATTAAATATTTTGACGCCCACCAGATCTGGGTTTCCTAGCCCATTATAAACCATAACATTCAACTGCTTTGTCACCCTCTTATCTACCATCCATCTCTCCCTGACTCTCATCTACCCAGCTCTCCCTGTTTCTCACCTAACCTATCCCTCCCTCTTCCTGTGAGACTGTCATTGGAATGCTTTTGTGCTTCACTTTTATATTCTGATATTTGTCAACATTTGCATATTTCCATTCTGAAGAAGAAGCTAATCAAAAGATGGGTTAAGTTAGTCCAATAAAAAAGGTGTCATCTTATTTTCTTTTCTCTGTTGTGACTCATTTCTATTTATTACTTTTAAAAGTGGACTAACACGGCTACCACACCACTTTATATAAGAGCCTAAATTTGGCTTCCAAAATTAGTTCCCACATTTTCCTATGTCATTGGTACCCACATGTACCAAGACAACTGGTTCCTCCCCAGTACTATCTAAAATCTTATCTAAGTGGAGCGTGAGGTCTTCCACCTTTACATCAGACAGGCGGGTGAACAGGCGATCCTCACACCCACAAGCCACCCACCTATCTACATGTTTACTGATCAAATCACCAACTACAACAATTGTCCTAACCTTTCCTTCCTGGGCAGAAGCTCCTGGAGACACATCCTCAGTGTGAGAGGGTATTGCATCCCCTGGTCGGCAGGTCCGAGCTACAGGATTACTTCCTACTTCACCAGGGTGATGTTCTCCTTTTGGAGTCCTCCCTCCTCCAAGGCAGCACAGGGACTGCAAGACTGGAGGTGGGACTTTTCTACAATGTCCCTGTAGGCCTCCTCTATGTACCTATCTATCTCCCTCAGCTCCTCCAAGTCTGCTACTCTAGCCTCAAGAAAATGGACTTGTTCTCTGAGAGCTAGGAACTCTTTGCATCAAGCACACACATATATAACCTTTCACCAACTGAGAGATAGTCATACATGTGACACTCAATGCAAAAGACTAGATAACGTCTTAGTATTATTGAGTTGTTTAATTAAAACTTCTTAAGGTACTATGGATATTAGATTAATATGAAGAGCCTTAAGATTATATGGTACATTGTGTGATTTATTTATTTAGTGCTTGCTTCTCAGAAAGTAATTGTGTAATTAAACTCTGTAATAACATTTACCCTCTTGATATCCTAATTAGAATAACTGACTATGTTAAGATTATAAATGAGGAGATATGCTAGGGGTGGGCAGGAGTTGTGGAGAGTGGATGGGTATGAAGACTGAACTAGGCCCTGCTATGCTTTCTAGAGGCTATTGTTAATTCTGTAAAACTATGGGGGGAAATGGTATAGAGACTAGTTTGCTTTTTTAAATTCTGTCTTTATCAATAAACCTACAATTCCTCTTCTAAATCCCAATCTGTAAATCATCAAAGCACAGAGTAAAATAATGTTCACTTACCCAGAGGAATGTCCTCTTCAATCTTATCTCTTCGCAGATATTTACCCCAGCCATTGACATGATATAAACAGCCGTGCCTAAATGTTGGCATGTAAATGCCGACTTACACTAATATTCTATATTGACATTTACATGCATAATAGAGTGGAGGAATGACCTAGTGGAGTGGAGGAGTGGTCTAGTGGTTAGAGTACCAGTCTCGCTATCCAGAGGTGCCCAGTTCAAATCCCACTGCTGTTCATTGTGACCTTGGGCAAATCACTTAACCCTCCATTGCCTCAGGTACAAACTTAGATTGTGAGCTCTCCAGGGGCAAGGAAATATCCAGTGTACCTGAATATAAATCACCTTGAGCTAATACTGAAAAAGGTGTGACCAAAATCTAAATAAATAATTGTCTATATAGATTTCACACTTAGTGCACAATATCCTGGCATCTAACATTTGGTAATCTGTAGAGAATTTTCTCTAAAGGTCTACTCAAACTATGCCCAGAACATGTCCCCTTCAAATCTATGCATGCCACAGGTACACATATAAGGAGTGACATTTCTAAAATTACTTATATGCATATGATCATATACATTGTAGAAATCATCTTTTTACATATGTAAATGCTGCCTAACCTGCTTATAATCGAACGAGAATAACGCCCAAGTTCCGACCTAAATCGGGAGATGGGCGTTTATCTCACAAAAACGAATAACGCGGTATAATCAAAAGCCGAATTTGGGTCGCTTTCAACTGCACTCCGTCGCGGATGCGGACAAAGTGGACGGGGGCGTGTCGAAGGCGTGTCGAAGGAGGAACTGGGGCGTGGTTATCGGGCGAACAGAGATGGGCGCCCTTCGCCGATAATGGAACAGTTTTGAGCTAGAATTTAGGACACTTTTCCTGGACCCTGTTTTTTTACGAATAAGGCCCCCAAAAGTGCCCTAAATTACCAGATGACCCCCAGAGGGAGTCGGGGATGACCTCCCCTGACTCCCCCAGTGGTCACTAACCCCCTCCCACCACAACAAATGATGTTTCACAACTTTTTACTTTCACCCTCAAATGTCATACCCTCCTCCCAAGCAGCAGTATGCAGGTCCCTGGAGCAGTTGTTAGGGGGTGCAGTGGACGTCAGGCAGGTGGACCCAGGCCCATCCCCCCCCCTACCTGTTACAATTGTGCTGCTTAATGCTATTAGTCGTCCAACCCCCCCCAAACCCACTGTACCCACATGTAGGTGCCCCCCTTCACCTCTTAGGGCTATAGTAATGATGTAGACTTGTGGGCAGTGGGTTTTGAGGGGGATTTGGGGGGCTCAACACCCAAGGGAAGGGTGCTATGCACCTGGGAGCTCTTTTACCTTTTATTTGTTTTTTGTAAAAGTGCCCCCTAGGGTGCCCGGTTGGTGTCCTGCCATGTGAGGGGGACCAGTGCACTATGAATCCTGGCCCCTCCCACGAACAAATGCCTTGGATTTATTCGTTTTTGAGCTGGGCGCTTTCATTTTCCATTATCGCTGAAAAGCAAAATCGCCCAGCTCACACCTTGACGAATAAAACATGGGCGTCTTTTTCTTTTAAAAAATACGATCCGCCCCGCCCCTTCACGGACCCGTTCTCGGAGATTAACGCCCATGGAGATAGGCGTTTCTGTTCCATTATGCCCCTCTAACTCTTCTAAAGCTGTTTCCCTTCAATCCCCTAAAACTCCATCCCATATTTTGTCCCCCTCTCCTTATAGAAGCCAGCAGGAGTAAAGCCCAAGACAGAAACATATGCTGATGCCCCCATACATCTTTCAGATCCCTGCTACTGCTGCTACCACTGGCAATGAGTTGTGGAACAATGCCTACTCTGAAGTATTAAAGGTCTAGTCTACCACTTCTTTTGCTGACAAGGCTCCCAGACCCCCATCCCCACCTCCAGTAGCTTCAGCCTCCATCACTGCTAATCCTAAACATCTTTGGGTGGCAGAATCTGAGCTCCTCAAACCCATGAAACTTCAACCACCATGCCTCCTGTCATCCTCTTTTCCGGGTGGTAGGGCCTGCTGGGTTTATTTTCACCCTTACAGTTCTCAACTTCTGCCCTCCTGCTCTGACTGATAGTTTGTGCAGCGGCACATGCACAAAAAATGCATGAGTATGCACTGGAGAAAGAGGCAGAAAGCAAACTGACATGGTATTGACAACAGCAGCTCTTTTGTTTGTAAAATGAGCCTGAAAAAAGCTTGACGGATGCATTTTCAATGTATTAAAATGAAATGTATTTATTCACAAACATGCTGCAGTATAATTATCCTTCACAGAATTTCTTTTTAATGGTGACTTCCAAAAAAGGTTTTAGCACAAATTGGAGTACACATCAAACCAAACTATTTCTATGAAATACTTTGTGTGAAAGTTGGGATGCGGATTTCTGATGTTTTACAAAACTTTGACAGTCAATTGCATGCAGACTGAACGCATTCTAAAGAACTGAAGCTTAGACGGTGTATAAAATAATAGGATTTAGTCTCAAAATGATGATAAAATGTATTATTTGGTGTACTGCAGGAAAAAAAAAATCATTATTTCAGGAGAGATAAACCTAGGCAGCTTAGGGAGAGGACAGGAACAGCCAGCATGTCATGGTTAATGAAAGCAGTGAGTGGAAATCATCAATGCTTAACCCTCCCCTTGTATGAATAATTCACTGCTTCTATCCATTATTAAAGGCTGTTACTTTACCACAATGATTTGCAGCCTGAGATGGATTGGTCTCAGAACAGAAAGATGAATAGCAACAAGGCCTACAGCTGTATTAATAAATTGAAATGAGCACTTATTTGCTCCTCTAATTAGAATAATATTTTTTCTAATAATAAAGTTTGTAATCCTTGGATAAGCAGTGCCTGTTGTAGAATAACATTTTGTAGGATATTTGTAAAATATATTTTATTATTTATTTATTAATGTATTGAAAATGTATTAACTGCCTTTATTTAGAGATTCACCCAATGTGGTGTACAGCAGGTACAGCCGGACAAAAAACTTACAATTTTGTTAACTGCATAACAATAGTAAAATGACCAATCCATGAGGTAAACTTGGAGATGGTAAAATCCTAATAATAGGATTTTAAAAATACAGTATTAAAAATATCATTTTTCACAGCACAATCATATGACAGAAATATGATAAATGTCAGCAGAAAATAAATGATACCATAATAGGCAACATGAAAGAACTTTCAAATAACATAGATAACAATACAAATGAAATAATTTAATAGGCAACTGAGAAGCAAGTACGGTTGAGACATATGGACAAGACAAAATAGGTAGTTCAAAGTCATTGGGATAAATAGATAAGAAGCTAAACTGAAGGCAAATGATATGTATAGTTGATTAAGATATAAGAAACTGGTCTAAGTTACATGGGGTTAGATTCTATATGTAGCGCCTGAAAATTCCACACAGAAAAAAGTACGCCCAGGCGTATTCTCTAAAGTATTTTATAGGATATTTGAAAGAGGCTCACCTTCTGTACATTAACGCCACAGAGGCATTTGAACGTCTCTATCATATCCCTTCTCTCCCGTCTTTCTTCCAAAGTATACATATTGAGAGCCTTAAGTCTTTCCCCATATGCTTTATGAAAGAGACCACTGATCAATTTTGTAACCGCCCTCTGGAATGACTCCATCCTGTTTTTATCTTTTCATAGGTGCTGTCTCCAGAATTGCACACAATTGGGGCCTCACAAGAGACCTACATAAGGGCACTATCACCTCTTTTTTCCTGCTGGCCATCCCTCTCCATATGTACCCAAGCATCCTTCTGGCTTTGACTGTCGCCTTTTCTACCTGTTTGGCCACCTCGAGATGATCAGACGCAATCACCCCCAAGTCTCACTCTTCTTTTGTACACAGAAGTACTTCATATCCCGTGCTGTTGCTTGTCGTTATCAAAGATAAACAAGCAGAAAAAACATGAAAATTAAAGTTTTATCATTTGCCAATCACAGTGCACACTCTTTCACGTACTATTTGCAAAAAGCGCACCCATTGCATATGCATAAGCTATTGCTCATGTGCAAACCACTGCACATTTGTCCGTAGTATACACTCTTTCAGAAAGCGTGCACCCTCTTTATACATACCCCTAAATTCAATATATGGTGGCGCTAAAATTTGCATGTGGATCTATGATCTGCACACAAATTAATTCCTTAACTGCATTGGCTAATTGGTGCAATTATTAGTATTAATATTATTAGTATTAACAAGTACTTAATATACACCAATTTGTGTGGGGTTCTAGGTCACTTCCCACTGGACAGTTCCCACCCACCAATTCACACCTGGACAATTCCCTCTGAGCCAATTCCCACCACACCAGGGAGGACAATTCCCATCCATAAAAACACACACACAGATATAACACACTGGGACAATTAATCTTCCCCTTTTACACATCCCTTTCCCCTTCCAGACATGCAGTTCATTTGGGGGGGAGGAACACACCCCCTAACTGCATCCTGCCTACAAGTAAACTAAAAAAATGATTTTTAAATGCTCCTAAATAAGTAAGTAGATAGATAGATAGATAGATAGATAGATAGATAGATAGATAGATAGATAGATAGATAGATAGATAATAATAACCAGCCTCTCAAAACTGAATAAACTTTCTTGAATGTGCGGCAGTGGGAGGGGATTCACAGGGCAGTTACCGAGCCAGGAATGGGAAGAGCTGCGGGAGCTGCTGCTGCTGCTGCTTGCTCTCTTTGCTCAGCTTGCTCGTGGTGGTGTGGAGACAGTGAGAAGAGGCGCACAAGAGCATAGGCGCCCGGTATAAGAGGCTTGGGGAGGCTAAGCCTCCCCAGCCCCAAGCCCCAAGCGTCTCTCTCTCTCTCATCTCCCCGTCTATCGTTGGTGTTAGAGCAGAAGAAAAAGCATTGCAGGCTTGGCTCCGCCTCCGTACTTCAGTTATTTACCCTTCTCTCTCTCTCTCTCAGCTCTGGCCCGCCCTCATTTCCTGTTTCCACAAGGGCGGGCCAGAGCTGAGAGAGAGAGAGAGAAGGGTAAACAACTGAAGCACGGAGGCGGAGCCCAGCCTGCAATGCTTTTTCTTCTGCTCTAACACCAACGAGGTATGTGACGTTTAAAATTTGCTGGAAGCCTGGAACTCAAAGGGAGGGGACCCTGGAACTGCCTGTGAGGGAGGGAGGACCCTGGAACTGTCTGTGAGGGAGGGGGGCCCTGAAACTGTGAGGGGGGGACCTGGAACTTTCTTTGAGAGAGGGGGGACCCTGGAACTGTCTGTGAGGGAGGGAGGGGAGACCCTAGAACTGTCTTGGAGGGAGGGGTACCCTGGAACTGTGCATCTGTGATATTTTGCATGCAAGTTTCAATTTTTCTAGTATTGCTGCATTCTGAATCTGACTTCTTGAAGTAGCTTTCCAGTTCAGTATTTTGCCTTCATAATTGTTGTGTCATGTGTTTTTCATGTGTGATCAAGATGCAGTATTCTGCTATTGTGTAGTATTTGCAGCCCTTTTTGTTTTGTTTTGTTTCACTAGGTAGTGTACTGGTGTTTTAGAGTCCGGTGTAATTACAGTGCTGCCTTTCCACGCATAAGGTTGTAGCTCGTCCTGTCCTTGGAATTAGTGCTGTTATGGTTTGGTAAGGTTACGAGTGTGTTTTTGCACAAGTTTGTGTATAGTGTTTTGCAGTGGAGAGATTGTGTGTGTTGGCCTTACTGAGGTGGCACCAAAACATCAGAAAGGGTGTAGAGCCTAAATCATGACGCACTACCTCTTGAAGGATCTACATATAGTCGTTAATAAAAGGAGCTCATTGCCAGATACCATTTGTGGATTCTTCTCTACCAACTGCGCCTAACTGGTCTCATGAGGATCTCAAAAAGGGGTGTGGCCATGGGAGATCCATGTTCGAGTCAGGGGCATTTCTAAACGTTAAGCATGATTTTCCAGAATTAGGCCTATCCACATCAAACTTTGGGCACAAGAGTTACACATGCTTTTATGAGGAATAAGTATGGCACCAAAAGTTAGGCGCAACTTGTGCACTAAGGGCTTCTTTTAAAAAGTGCACTACCATATCTCAGTGAGGCAAATGAGAGGAAACCCATTCAGGTCCTATGGGCTTTCTCTCATTTGTCACACAGGAATTACTAGCGCAGCATTGTAAAAGAAGCCCTATGTTAATATTCTATAAAGTTTGAGTGATCTGTATAGGATGGTGCTTAGTGTTGATCATTTCTGGCACTGATCTTTCAGATAGAATCCAGCCCATAGTGTACCCTCTTTCAAAAGAGGGCACACTCAATGACTTTGTTGTCATGACAAAACAAATGGCCAAACAGAAATGATTATTACCATAAACAACACAGGAAAAGATTTAAAAAATGAACATTTTCTGACTGCTCATCCCTAGTAGCCAGTGCAATTTTTGTTGAAAAGGTGTGATTTGGTTACACTGCTTGCAGTCCTCTATCAGTCATACTGCAGGATTCTGAATTAGTTGGAGTTGGTGCAAACTCTTTTTGATTTCATCAATGTATAAGATATTATAGTAGTCCATCATGGCATGGACTACTGTAGTTAGACTCATTTTTATGTGTGTGTATATAGATATAGATATGTGTGTGTGTGTGTGTGTGTGTGTGTGTGTGTGTGTGTGTGTGTGTATGTGTGTATTTATTTGTTTATGAGCAAGACATAGATAGATAGATAGATAGATAGATAGATAGATAGATAGATAGATAGATAGATAGATAGATAGATAGATAGCGATTTCATAGTCTCCAAAGGTGATAGAAACAGTTTTTGATGATTGAATTTGTGGGATCAAAGTAAGTGCTGAGTCTAGCAGTATCCCAAGATTCCTGACCTGTGATTTTAGGGGGTGGGGGGGAGCTCATACTTCCTAAATGGTATTTTGAAGTCAGGCACTTTTCCACTTGTGTTAGGAAACTGCAGAATCTCTGTTTTGCTTGGGTTCAGGCAAGTTTAGTTTCCCAAGTCATTTCCACGAATTTTCATTTTGTTTGGAGGGTTTTTTTTTGTTTTGTTTTTATTTTTTTCATTTTGGAATCAAGTGCATACTATTTACAACACAGAGGTTCAAATGTTGATTTTTTTTTCTGCTGTTCTAGGCAAAAAAACAATATATGTGAAACAAACTGAAAAACACCCAAATATTGGGGGAAAAATGGAAAACTTTGTAAATAAACTGAAGATTTCTCAGCCATGTACATCCCTACACAACTAGTATGTCAGACTTGTCAAACTGGACAAGTATTTTTTATGAATGTGAAACAAAAAAGTGAGGAGAATGGATGAGGATACCAACTGTTTTATATTTATTCACTTAAAAAATTCACTTAAAAAATTACATGTGCATAACAGCGACCCGACACGGCCGTGTTTCGGCACAATGGCCTGCTTCAGGGGTCTTTATAACCTTGAATGATGTAGTTTAGAATGTTTGTTCCAAGGGAAATAACAGGAAACAAATCTCTCTGGTCTCCTCTCCTAAGAGTTATCGGCAAATTGTGAAAAAGCTTTTTAAGTGAATAAATATAAAACAGTTGGTATCCTCATCCATTCTCCTCACTTTTTTGTTTCATCTTCACGGTGTCGTGAGGATTTTTTACCTCCTTCTTTGCCTTCGCAAGTATTTTTTATACCATTTTCTCACAGCTGGATAAAGTAAATATTTTCCTATAGGTAGTTAACCCGATATCCCAGCCAGTATCCTGTTCTCAATAACTGGAACCGCTTACCTAAATTTAGAGCCTAATAATAAAATAAAATGTGAAAATTCATATGTAAAAAGTGAAACTAATTAACACTCTTCAGAAAAGACAAGCAATGAAACATAGAACAAGCATCAATATGAGAGAAGTGCTCCCTACATATGTGTGAAGTAGTGGTTATAAGCTGTGACAATTAATACATCCAGATTGGGAGTATATCAAGGTGAACTTCACTCAGAAATACTTGTCCACTTTGACAAGTCTGACATACTAGTTGTGTGAACAAGATGCACTCAGACAGCAGGGCCCCGTCCTTCTGTTGTGATTTCTCTGTTCTCTAAAGTGTTCAAGACAGTGCTTTTTCTTAATGAGGAAAGAGAACAAAACGCAAGGTAATTCCTATTGAATCTGACAGAAACCATAATAGTTTACCTGATACAATACCTCAATCAATTTGTAACAAAATATAGGAAAAGTATGACAAAACCCATATGTTGCTGAACAATCTTTCTTGTTTGCTTTTAATAAGGATTCAAATCATTCTGGTCAGTCAGGTGTAGAACATGGAAGGCAAAACTAGTTGAGGCAGCTCCACAAAGCCTGCTTTTGCAAAGATGAAATACAGTTTATTTTGGATGGATCTGTTAGGGGTCCCTTTACTAAGCTTTGGTAAAATGGGCACTGCACTAGTGGTGGCGGCCATTTTTGCCATGCGCCAGAGCCCCTTTTACCGCAGCGGGTAAAAGAGCTGAAAAAAGATATGACCGTGTGGTAAGTTTGCACTTGCAGTGCGGCCATTTTAGGAGGTGCACTTACCACCACCCACTGAGTTGTCAGTAAGGGCTCCTCAGCTAACCCATCAGTAACAGGGCAGCCTGCAGCACTGCCCGATTACCATCGAGTAACCTCCTACATAAATTTTTTTAATATTTCTACTAGCACTGGAAATAATGCAGGCTGGATCTACCACCAGCACCCATGTTGGGCTGCTGGTATTTCTGGGTTGCCACGCTTCAACCCTTTAGTAAAAGGGCCCCCTTAGTGTCTGAATTCTAAACTTACCATAATCTTTACACTAGTGGAATACTGGTCTCTGGGAAGCAATTCATTTTTCCCTTAATATTTTTGCATCATAAATAATCCTTTTATTTCATGTTATTTTTCAACAGAATTTGCTCTTAGTTTTGGTTTGGAACCTTCTGCTAGAGCAGTGGCTCCCAATCCTGGTCCTGGAGGCATCCCTGCCAGTCAGGTTTTCTGGATATCCCTAAGGAATATTCATGAGATAGATTTGCATGTACTGCCTCCACTGCATGCAAATCTCTCTCTCATGGATATTCATTGTGGATATCCTGAAAACCTGACTGGCTGGGGTGTCTCCAGGACCAGGTTTTGGGAATCACTGTGCTAGAGTTTATGCTACTTTTTTATAGACTTTCAACAGATTCTGACTAATGACACAGATGATTTTGCATTTACTCCATCCACGAAAGCCTAAACAAAGGAGAGAACTCTCATGAAACTGTTTGCAAAGCAATCATAATAGAAGGCTCTCTATTTTGTTAAACTTAGATTACTTGAGCACAAACAAATATCTACTTTGTACTAAAATGGTCAGGGCATAATCTGCAATTTCCAGGTGAAGTTTCAACCATGGCTGCTTACCACTGTAAAGGCTAAGATGTGTATGATTTAAAAGCATCCTCAAAATGAAGATTTTGTTTGAAATAAAATATGACCAGGAAAGAAGTATAGCAGAGCATAAGTATGTGTACAGCTCAGCAAGTAGAACATGTGTAGTTGAGAGCTGAAAATGGAAGGAAGGGCATAGAAAAGACCAAATTACATAGTAACATAGTAGATGACGGCAGAAAAAGACCTGCACGGTCCATCCAGTCTGCCCAACAAGATAACTCATATTTGCTGCTTTTTGTGTATACCCTACTTTGATTTGTACCTATGCTCTTCAGGGCACAGACCGTATAAGTCTGCCCCGCACTATCCCCGCCTCCCAACCACCAGCCCCACCTCCCAACCACCGGCTCTGGCACAGGCACAGACCGTATAAGTCTGCCCAGCACTATCCTCACCTCCCCAGCCCTGCCTCCCAACCCCGGCTCTGGCACAGACCGTACAAGTCTGTCCAGCACTATCCCCGCCTCCCAACCACCAGTCCCGCTTCCCACCACCGGCTCTGGCACAGACCGTATAAGTCTGCCCAGCCCTATCCCCACCTCCCAACCACCAGCCCCGCCTCCCAATCTTGACTAAGCTCCTGAGGATCCATTCCTTTGGCACAGGATTCCTTTATGCTTATCCCACGCATGTTTGAATTCCGTTACCGTTTTCATTTCCACCACCTCCCGCGGGAGGGCATTCCAAGCATCCACTACTCTCTCCATGAAAAAATACTTCCTGACATTTTTCTTGAGTCTGCCCCCCTTCAATCTCATTTCATGTCCTCTCGTTCTACCACCTTCCCATCTCCGGAAAAGATTTGGAAAATTAACCAGAAGAGGAGTGTAGGAGATGATGAGAAGCCATAAGGAGCTGAAAAGTAAATGCTGATATAAATGCATATAAGATGATTGAACAGAATGTAGAAATGGATGGGGAACAATGACTTGAAAAGGGAAGTCATAAGTGCATTGTAAGAAGACAAGTTACAGTGCTCATTTCTCAGTAGGCTTAGTGGAGACAAAACAGTTCAGAGAGAGACATAATCTTGGCTGATCATAGATTGCATAAGAGTTTGGTAGAATATTTAGCAAAAATGGATTTTGGCAAAGGTTTAGGGGGAAATGTGTAACTATTATTGATGCATACAGAATAAAGAAAAGTCAAAGAAAATCTCAAATCAGAGGACACTGGAAACATGATAACATTATCCACAGGTTCAGAAAAATGTGTACAGAAAAAGTGAAACTGGAATGATAACTAAAAGTTCTGTCTTGGTCACATTAATTTTAAGGCAACAGTGAGATATACAAGCAGTGATGTCAGAATCACTCTGAGATTTAGAACTGGATATTGGATGAGAATAAAGGTGTGTAGACATAGATAGTACAGAAGGCCATATGAAGAAATCAGGGCACCAAGGGTATATTTATAGAGAAAAGAGAGGTCCCAGAATTGACAAAGTAATAGAGGACAAGATAGTTGAGGCAAAAGTAGAGACTCATAACCTGGGAATCCTACCTGTGTAACTGATGGCAAAATTAGACTGTGCTAAAGAAGACAGTTTAAAAATAATCAGAGAGGAAGAACAGAGATGGAGATGCCTGAGAGACAGTTGGAGAAAGGGCAAGATCTAGGCATCAGTCACACTGATGAGTGAGGTAGTACATTATAGTTAGAGATCAAATAAGAAAGTTAAGTCAAGGACCTTTGAAACAAGAGTCAGAGAAGTTATTAACACTGATATAAACAACCTAAGAATAAAAGAATAGATAAAACAAGAGAAAGCAAGGATTCAAAATCAGTGATGAAGGCAAAGGGAAACTTTGTAGATCTGAAAGAAAGAAAGAAAGAAAGAAAGAAAGGTAAAGTATTGAGAAGGAAGAAATCATTGAAACTTTTAGGAAAGAATAACAGCCCAATACTACCACAAGACCTAGTGCATAAACTATATGGGAAAAGTGATAAGCTCTATAAGAGATAGGATCAAATGAAGAAGACGCGCCAGGGACAAGCTTGGTCTCAAAGTGAGAAGACATATGGGATCAGAGATAAAGAAGTTATTCTTTTAGGTAAGCTTAACTGAAACTAAATAAGCATAGGAAAGAAGCAGGCATAGCTAGTGCATAGTTCCCACCAGCACAGAGGTGATCCTTAACTCCTTAAGGATCACCTCTGTGCTGGTGGGAACTATACACTTGCTTTGCTGCCCCTATGGTATTTGTATGTATTAGAGGAAACTATGGTGCTTCAAAGGGATTCAAGCTAAGACATGGACATCAGAATTAGGAGCCAGAATAGCACTATATATAATCATCCGAACTGCAGCACATAGGAGCGCAACCAAAGGTGTATGTGCTGAACTGCAGACCGGCTATTTTGGGGGTGTTCTGGGGATGGAGTCAGCACTTGGTCAGTTAACCAAATAAATGATACTGTATAATAGTCAGTCATATCTTTATGCAGTAACTCATAGCTGGTAAAGTGCTGAATATCGTACTTAACCTACTATGTGTTAGTTGGCTCCTGAAAACTGCATCATCAATGCTACAGCCCGGACAGGGCTTGGCATTGAATATCTGAAAATAACACCAGTAGGATCAGCAAAACGCTGAGAGCTGCCAGCTGAATATTGACCCTGGAATTTTTACTTTAAGTTTTTTTTTTCCTTTGTCTTTGATAATATTTCAAAATCTTAATTTAGTAAACAGTAAACATTCCATGGAGAATATGAGAAGGAATTTTGAATTTAGTAATAATTAAAGGTGAGCTACATTCCAATGCAGTAGGTATTTTCCTGCAGCCAGAGGATTTACAATCTAAGAACTTCTTTTACAAAGCCGTGCTAGCGATTCCTGTGGGGCAAATGAGATGAAGCTCATTCAATTCCTATGGGCTTCCTCTCATTTGCTGCGTGAGAATCGCTAATGCAGCTTTGTAAAAGAAGCCCTAAGCAATGGAGGGATAAGGGATTTGTACAGGATCATAAGGATTGGCAATAGGATTTCAACTCTGGCTTCCCTGGTTCTCAGTCCACTGCTCTAACCATTAGGCTACTTATCCAAAGGTGGAAGATCAATGCTACAGATAAGAAAGGAAAGCTAATTGGTTGTTGTGTGCAAATGGCTTAAGAGTTGTCTTGAATAGTCAGGATTGGGAATGATATCTCCAGTGAGGAATAGGAGATGTATAAAGACTGTGACTAGAGTAAGTTACTCTCAGAGAAAGTGGAGAAGACTTTAAGAAGGAAAAACATTAACAATCAAGAGCCATGAGCAAGGCAGAAGAGGGAATGACTGGGGTGATTTAAGGCAGTGTTTCCCAAGTCCAGTCCTTGAGTATCCCTTGCCAGTCAGATTTTCAGGATATCCACAATGAATATGCATGAGCTTGATTTGCATACACTGCCTCCATTATATTCATGTCTCTTTCATGCATATTCACTGTGGATATCCTGAAAACCGGACTGCTAAGGGGTACTCCAGGAGTAGACTTGGGAAACACTGCTCTAAGGCAGGGCCAGTAACAGGCTGCATCTATTGGTTTGGGAACACGTGAAATTTGGGAAGGGTAAGCTTTTCATTGCTTATTTGTTTATTAAATTCTTGATATACTCCCTTTCCGTAGTACAACCAAAGAATTTTACATAATTCATATTTCATATCATATTGTCTTAGAATTGCAAAACTATTGGTTATTAAGATGTATTGTTTTGAAGGGAAAAGTGAGTGTTTTGTGAAATAAAGTGTGTGCTGGGTTGAACTCAAAGTCTGTTAGTATAAAGTTTACAAAAGTGTATTGTTTTGTTGTGGGAAGCTGTGAGAGCTGTTTCTTACAGGAATAGTAATCAGTGAGTATTTGAATTGAAAAGATGTTAGCCACAAGTTTTGTTTGAGACAGAAAATCAGAAGAGCTCCGAGGGTAGCTTTATTAAACTACTTGCATTGTGAATAATGAAAGCCATTTGAAGTAATTGTTTTAGAAGCAAAGAAAAATAAACAGCAAGGGCTAAGTAACTCAGTCCTGAGGGAGGGTTGATAGTATAGGCTGTGTCTGCAGGTGTCCAAGGACACGAAATAGATAAAAGCTTGTCTTAAGCTTACAAAAGTATTTGTTTACCAGGGTATAACAGAAAGGTTCTGGTAGCCAAATGTGCTTTTAAGAGGTAATTTAATAAAGTATTTTCCATTTGTAAAAGCATGTTATACCCTCTCAAAAGGGCTCTTATAACATTGTGTGGCTATATTTGCACATTAAAAGTAGGTGCAGATGGAGCAGCCAGTCCTGGAAATAAGAAAAAGGCAACTTTAGCATTGTGTGCAGTTCTGGTCACCACATCTGAACAAAGATATTGCAGAACTAGAAAATGGCAAAAAAGATGATAAAGGGATGGTATGGCTCACTTAGCATTTAACTTTTGCCTTTAAATTCAAGTATAGTACATTCAGTACATTCTCTGTTCCCAGTGCACCCACAATCTAAATTTGTACCTGAGGCAATAGAGGGTTAAATACTTGCCAAAGGTCACACAGAGCCATAGTAGGATTTGAGCAGGGCTCCCTGGGTTCCCAGCCCATTGCTCTCACCATTAGACTTCTCCACTAAACAGGTTAGGGCTCATCATCTTGGAAAGAGACAGCTGATGGTATATGACAGAAATTTATAAAATCACGAACAATGGAACCGATAGATACTTATTTGGATTTAGTTCATGCCTGTTCATTAGCAGCTCAAGGCAAGTTACATTATGGTAGGCATTTTGCATAAGAACATAAGCGTTGCCATACTGAGACAGACCGAAGGTCCATCAAGCCCAGTATCCTCTTTCCAACAGTGGGAATACCTGGGAAGATCCCCAAACAGTACAATACATTTTATGCTGCTTATCCTAGAAATAAGCAGTGAAGTTTCCCCAAGTCCATCTTAATAATAGCTTATGGACTTTTTCTTTTAGGAAAATATCCAACCCTTTATTAAACTCCGCTAAGCTAACTGCTTTTACCATATTCTCTGGCAGTGAATTCCATAGTTTAGCGGTTTATTGTGATTCAATGAAAAGACAAAAAAAAAGACAGAAAAATCAGAAATGATGTTCTGCCATAGATTTAAGGTTTTGCTACAACACTGAAATATAGAGGTTGTGTGGTGCTTAAGCAAGCATACCAAACTTCTTTAATGATCTGAAGAAGGGTTACCTTTGAAAGCTAATCAAAAAATGTATTGTTAGTCCAATACAAATTTATTTATTTATTTATAGCTTTTATACACTGCTCTTTCCCACTCGATAGCAGGTTCAGTGCGGCTTACAATGTATGGGTACAAGTATCACAGAGATAACATAATGTATGGGTACAGAGTATCATAGAGGTAATACAATATGTGGGTAAAAAGTATCACAGAGATAATACAATTGTATAGAGAAGGACAAGATGATGAGAGGTGGGGGAGGGTTGAGGCATGTTTAATGTTAGTGATGTGGATTTTGATTGTAAATTAATTTGGGTCGTTTGGATAGGCTTGTTTGAAGAGGTATGTTTTCAGCAGCTTTCGGAAGCATAGATGTTCATTTGTTGTTCGGATGAATCTTGGTATGGCATTCCAAAGTTGGCTGCCTATAACAGAAAAGTATCATGTTATTTTTTTCTATGTTTTGTTTTATTTCTATTTATTACCAACAATAAAAAAAGAACCTACCAGTCTTATGCCTATGTTTACTAAGCAGCGCTATGGGCATGTTAGCGATTTTAATGCGCGTTAATTGTTCACAACGGAGTCTGCGAATGCATTTCCGGCACTATGTAAGCCACATTGAGCCTACAAATAGGTGGGAAAATGTGGGATACAAATGCAACAAATAAATAAATGCCAACACACCCATAGAAATGTATAGGCATGTTAGCATTTAACGTGCCTTAAATTTACAGGCGTATTAAAAACTCTAACACACCTTAGTAAACATACCCCTTAAAGTCAAGACCGAACTTGGTGAGACAAGTTATATCTCCCCTTCTTCTACCCCAAACGAAATAAAATAATCTTTCAAACATACTAACAGTGTTGTTATACAGTCAGTGTCATTTTTTTTCTTCTCCTGGGAATTCAGTTTGTTCTTATTATGCCAAGGTCACACAGATTGGAGATCTCAATAACCATCACATCCCTCTGCCTTTGATGCAAACAGTCAGCGCATTAGTACAAAAGACAATTAATCCACTCTGCTGGATCACCAAATGCCATTTAATTCATTTGGCATGAATGAGGCTGAGCACCTATCCCTTCCCTGCTTTCCATCTGCAGAAGCTGCGCCTCTTCCAACAAATAAGAATTTCACCAAATGAATATTCAAGGAAGCATTGCCTCATTGTCAACACTAATTGCTAGTTTTACCTTATTAGTAGAAGCTTTTCTGCTGCAGAATCTGACATACATTTGTTTGCACACTGTTATTAGTCAAGACTCAGTGAAGTCTTGTAATTAACACCTCCACATTATCTCATGCAGTGAAAGCAAAGACAGAAACAGATGACTCACTTTGTTTCAGCTTTGCTCTTGTTTTCTGATATAGAAGCACTTAAGAAGAAGTGTAAGCTCATCAGAGTGCCATATGGAGCCAACAGAAACCATAAAAGGATTTGCAGGAAGCAGTGCAAAGGGAGTTCATTAAAAAGGAAGCCCTGAAATAACATCCTGATTGAAAATTCTATCTTTCACTAAGAAGGCTTAACAGATGCACTGTGTGCTAAAATGCCACTTAAGTAGCACTAAGACTTCGACTCACAAGGCTGGCTGATGGGACTGGCTGTGCATTTCAAATGTTGTCCTGTGCTGAAGAAGAGAATATAGTATTAAAGCAAAGCATTTTTACATAATTGAGCTGGTAGGTAAACCAAAGCACAATCACTTGGGCCCCCAATGCTCAAAGCTTCCCATGCTTGCAACGTTCAGTTTAGACTGGTTGTAGCCTGTAAAGAGCACATTCAGTGTCTGATGCACAATGGGGTTCTGTGTTGCTTTTACCATTTGTGGTAGCAGCTACCGATAATCGTATACTAAATGTATTACAAAAGCTTACTAGTATTAAAATGAGCATTCCGTGTGATGCATAGATGTTTCCATTCATTGCGCAGAAAGGAGATTCTACCTTTAATGTTAAAATTTTTCTGGCGGACTCCCTGTGATATGGACTTGTATGCTTTAATAAGTCTACATGTTTTTCTTGAGTGTTTTTCCTGCATATTGCTTTAAGAATTCTTTGTAATTATTGAAACTTCTTATAAATTTTTTTAAAAAAATTTTCTCAGGTCTGGAACTGTCATTGCATGAGGACAACATCTCGGTGGAGCAGTCTGCTTGCATTTTTTAATAGTATTGCACATGTGTGTGAAATATGCCATGTGCGTGCATCATATGCATGTGTGTCCCACACGTAACAATAGTGCTAAAATGTTGTCATGGAGCATTTTTTAATCGAGTCTGTATGTGTGTATGAAATGTACCACATGCAAGTATTATATATATGTGTGTTAAAAAGTTGACATGGATGATTGAGTTGGAAGGATCGGGGTGCTGCTAGACACCCACTCCTCTCAACTAACTGTTCTATGTTGCCCCAGACCTGGTGCAAATTTTCCCTCTTCCAAACACAAAATGCAGGTAAACTTTTTTTTTTAGCATGGCTGCAGAATAGCAAATAATCGCATTAACGGTCTGCGCTAAGGGTTTCTGCATGAGTTAATACCTGTGTTGAAACCCTTCCTGCATCGCTATCCTTTGCTAAAACTATATAATGCTGGCATTAATCACACAGCATGTTTTCTACATGGGCCTCTCTGGGTAGTATGGAGGCAAACCAATGTACTTGGCCCATTTTTTTTTGTTTGTTTCCTGTGAATCATCAGTCTGCACAGTGCTGTTCTTCACCTCTGACCTTATAACTTCTAGTAAATTAAAAATCCTGTGCTAACTGGAAGTAAAAAAACTGATAACATTCATCACACTTTGCTGCACTGGTGCTAAAATGCCCCTGACAAAATACCCCCGACAAAAAGCTCCAAAGAAAAAGCTCCTGACATAACAGCCACTGTCAAAATGGCCTGCCCACAATATAGCCCTTGACAAATTACCCCCCCCCCCCCCCGACAAAAGGGCCCAATCAGGCTGCCCAATATATAGCACTGCAAATGATAAAGGGGGTGGGGCGACTTCCTTATGAGGAAAGGCTAAAGCGGCTAGGGCTCTTCAGCTTGGAGAAAAGGTGGCTGAGGAGAGTTATGATAGAGGTCTAGAAAATAATGAGTGGAGTGGAACGGGTAGATGTGAAGCATCTGTTTACGCTTTCCAAAAATACTAGGACTAGGGCGCATGCGATGAAGCTACAATGTAGTAAATTTAAAACAAATCTGAGAAAATGTTTCTTCACTCAACGTGTAATTAAACTCTGGAATTCGTTGCCAGAGAATGTGGTAAAGGCAGTTAGCTTAGCGGAGTTTAAAAAAGGTTTGGATGGCTTCCTAAAGAAAAAGTCCATAGACCATTATTAAATGGACTTGGGGAAAATCCACTATTTCTGGGATAAGCAGTATAGAATGGTTTGTACTTTTTTGGGATCTTGCCAGGTATTTGTGATCTGGATTGGCCAATGTTGGAAACAGGATGGCTTGATGGACCTTTAGTCTTTCCCAGTATGGCAATACTTATGTACTTATGTACTTTATGTAATCTTACCTTGCCAAACAGGATAAGGTTGGTAAAACTATGAAAATTTATTTATTTATTTGTAACATTTGTATCCCATATTTTCCCACCTATTTGCAAGCTCAGTGTGGCTTACGTGGAGGTGCATAATCGAATGGAAACGCCTATCTCCATGGGCGTTTATCTCCGAGAACGGGTCCGTGTGTTATGGTATAAGCCAATCATCAGAATTAAATGTGTAGCATGATGTTGTGTTGGATCAGATACATATATATACACCAATATATTTGTGCAGCTTTGAAAAATATATATTTGACTCTGCAGCAGAGAAACTGGTCTGGCTTTATGGTCTGGCTTTCATCTCCCCCCCTTCCTCCCCCTAACAAAAGACTACTGATCAAAACCATTGTGGGTGTAAATATCAACACAGCAAAGGATCAAAGATGGATAGCAGAAAACCAGACCCAAGAGTTACTACAATAAACTCTGCTAGGATGCTTTGAATAAACCAATAGGAAGCCATAAAAATTTTTTGCCTGCTTGCTGGCTACAGACAAAGGACCCAGCACCCATGTGCAGAAGATAAGGACTTATCATGTTACAACTACACACCAACCAATGAAACCAGGACCATAATGCTTTGCAAATACCCAGAGTCCAGTACAAACCAGGAAGCCAGGACAGAGATACACATGGCATGTCTTCCTGCAGCTTGCAAGCAGTGTTGCCAGGTGGGCGGTTTTACCGCCCAATTGGGCGGTTTTCCGCGACCCGCCGCGGGAAATTTTTGCCCGCGGCGGGTTGCGGTTTTTTGGGCTGGTTTTTGTGCTTCGGGCGGTTTTTTTAGGTGGCTTTTTCGGCCGCGGTGGGCGGGGTTAGTGACGTTTTTGGGCGGGGTTAGTGACGTGGGAGGTGGGGTTAGTGACGTAGGAGGCGGGGTTAGTGACGTGGGAGGCGGGGTTAGTGACGGGGAAGGCGGGGTTAGTGACGGGGAAGGCGGGGCTGATGACGGCGGGGGGCGGGGTTGATGACGGCGGGGGCGGGGTGATGACGCGGGGGCGGGGGTGTCAGGGGCGGGGTTTGAGTTTGGGCGGGTTTTGGGCTGGATTTTGGGCTCCTTTAGGCTGGAAAAATATTTTCCACCTGGCAACCCTGCTTGCAAGAGTATAAAAGATAGAAGCTGTTCTAGACAAGCAGATGCTTCCCTTCAACTGCAACACAGATTCTCTCTTCAGCTGCAATCCAGACCTATCTCTGCAGAAGCTGTGAGGATGTCCAGCCTCCTGCTACTACCTCGGCCACATGGCTCATCACTCTGCTGAATAATAGAACTTTTCCAAAAGACTTTTTCTCTCTCAGCTGCCATAATATGGACTTGTAAGTAACTTGTGATTTAAGTCTGTTGTGTTGTTTCCTAAGCACAAATTCTGCTGTTCTAAGATCCCTAAGGTAGCTCTTGCTTGTAGCATAACTAATTTTGTATTATAAATAAAACTTTTGAAGTTAAATGAATGGTCATTTGTTATGTCCTGAGCACATGTGTTTTTAAAACTTGTTATGCAGGTTAAAGCAAGATCGCCTTAAAACTCAGTGCTGTACTTGGAGCAATTTCCCCTGTTCTTAACATCATATTAGAACTGTGACATTTTTGTAAGATTTTAATGGATATTAAGAACATTTAAATCATATCCGGTAACACGTGAAGGGGCGGGCCGAACCGTATTTTCGAAAAAATGGACGTTTTTGAGCTGGGCGTTTGGTTTTTTTAGCGATAATGGAAACTAAAAACGTCCAGCTCAAAAACGTCCTAATCCGAGCCATTTGGTCGTGGGAGGGGCCAGGATTGGTAGTACACTGGCCCCCCTGATATGCCAGGACACCAACTGGGCACCCTAGGTCAGTGCGGTAGACTTCAGAAAAACCTCCCACATGTATAGCTCCCTTACCACGGTTGCTGAGCTCCCAACCCCCCTCCCCCCAAACCCACTACCCACAAATGTACAACACTACCATAGCTCTTAGGGGTGAAGGGGCACCTACATGTGGGTACAGTGGGTTTTGGAGGCCTCCCATTTACCAGCACAAGTGTTACAGGTAGGGGGGGGGGGATGGGCCTGGGTCCACCTGGCTGAAGTGCACTGCGGTACCCACTAAAACTGCTCCAGGGACCTACATACACGCAAGCCTCTAGGACTTGTTACTGCTGTATAACATTGGCACACCAGTTTACACCTGAAGACTAATCTCTCCGAAAACGTCCTTTATTGGAATAAGCATGCTTACTCACAGTTAACTGCAGATCAGAGGTTGTGCCCCACCACTGGCAATGAGTCTCCATAATAGTGAGATTAGCAGTAGGTCAGAGCTGGCAGAATGCTGTACAATGCCCTCTTTCAGCCACATTCAAGGAAAGAACTAACTTCTCAAACATGGCTAACCCATGGAAGGGATCTAAAACTGGCTTACAAAAATGGCCACTACCTCATGGACTACCAGAAACAAAACTGGACACACTCTGACCCAGTAGGCAGGGGGAAAAGCACCATGGGAGAAGAGCCTACCAACTACCAACATCGTGAGACTGTAACAGAAGCTAATGAAATCACGGAGCCCAATACCCTACACCCACCACAATGCAATGCTGATGTGACCCTGTAGTGCACCCGAGAGCCATATCTGACCCAGGGAAAGGCTGTGACAGGATCGAACATATTCTGCTGTCATGGAGGTGGGTACGGCATTTGAGGCTGGCATAGAGGCTGGAAAAAAAGTTTTTAAAGTGGGGGTTTTTTTGGTGGGAGGGGGTTAGTGACCACTGGGGGAGTCCGGGGAGGTCATCCTCGATTCCCTCTAGTGGTCATCTGGGCAGTTGGGCACTTTTTTGGGACTTGTTCGTGAAAAAAAGGGTCCAAAAAAAGTGACCCAAAATCACGGTAAAAATGCCTTTTTTTTTCGATTATCAGCTAAAGACGCCCATCTCTCCTTGGCTTCCTTTTGTCTTGTCCCCCTTTTATTATCATTGTAAACCACATAGATATTCTTTCCTCTGATATATGGTATATCAAATAAAGTTGAAATGTGAAATGTGTCAGTAGTGAACAATTGACTTCCTCTAGTCTGTTTTTGGACTTCAAAAATCTGTCCCCTTGACATTTATCTCCTGGAGGCTGTCCCAGAAACACTCATGTACTAACTATAAGGGCCGTATATACTCATCCAAATCTTGGCCTTCTCCATTGAGGGTGTCTTTCCATGCAACTGGCGGTACCAACTCCCAACTCTGAAAGACAATGTAACAAAATTCCATAACTGAGACCCTCCAATATTCAAAATCATTTAACCAGCCACAATCAGCACCTGGCTGGTTATATGCCCCATAACCGGTTATCTGCAAATTTTCAGCGGGACATGGCCGGCCATGACCCGCTAAAAATTCACAGTTAGCAGATAGCCGGTTATATCATGCAATACAACTGGCTATCCACCGATTTTCAGCGTATTGCCAGGTAAGTTTGGTGGCCATACTTGGCCATGTGAACACCAGGCCTATCTTTGGCTGATTCAAACTTATCCGGACAGCACTGAATATCGGCTTGGCTGGTTAAGTTTGAACCAGCCAAAAATAGACCAAATATTCAATACCGGTCACCGAAAATGGCCTGGCATTGAATATCCAGGCTCAGCACCAACTATGGAAATTAGCCAGGCTAACTTCTGCATTCTGAATATCAGGCCCAGTGTGTTTTAGTTATTCTAATTATTTTGAAGTTTATTTTGCCTTATTTCTTATGCTCATATTAATTTCATTATCTGTTGTCTTCCATCCGATTCTGTTTGTTATTTTATAAGCTGCCTAGAGTTTCTTAGAGTGGGGTATAAATGGTTAAAATAAAATAAATAAGAAGCACCAAAATTGAAAAGAGTTAAAAAAGAATAAAATCTTTCTCTAAAGCATGTCATAGATCATCTAAGTGCCTCCTAAATCCAAATTGCAAAGGATGTAGAGAATATTTCAGTGCCAAACCCTCTTGCAACTGGACAAGACCTCTCCAAAAGTTTCCCCAAATATTAAACATTAGAAATCAATCTAAAATTCCCCACATTTAGATAGATCTAAGACAATCTTTTTAATCAGTGGGCACACTGTAGTAGACCGGACCCTCAAGTTTTAAAATCATCAAGAACACACTTGAATAAAATGTCTTCCATTTCAACCAAAGTACAACAACAGAAGATCTCTTCTTTCCAGGAAGCAGCAGTGGAAGTGGCAATATCTTCACATCTCTCCAACTAGCTTATTTATGATAGAAAATAAAAGGCCTCATTTAATGATGTGTATTAAGATGATAATGTATTAACGCATATGAATGCACATTAAATAACAACAGCCATATTTTTTTCGTTGGTTCTATGTAATTTCCAGGAATTGTCCTGGCCTCTTGGTTATTGTGAACCGCTTAGAACTGTGAGGTTTAGCGAGATACAAGTCAGAAATGTAATGTAATGTAATTTTCAGTGAGGCCTATTTATTATGGAGTCCTTTTACTAAGGTGCACTAAAAAATGGCCTGCGGTAGTGTAGGCGTGTGTTTTTGGCGCAAGCAGAATTATTTTTTAGTGCACCTACAAAAATGCCTTTTTTTTTGCCGAACACGGACGTGCGGCAAAATGAAAATTGGCCCATGTCCATTTCAGATCTGAGACCTTACCGCAACCCATTGACCTAGTGGTAAGGTCTCACGTGGTAACCAGGCGGTAATGGTCTGCATGCGTCAAATGCCACTTGACGCATGTAGCTGCCACGCACCAGAAAATAAAAAATATTTTTCAGATGCGCGTAGTGGACGCACGCCAAAATTGAAATTACCACAAGGGCCATGAGGTAACCAGGCGGTAACTCGAAATTGGCACATATTGGGCATGTGTAGGCACCTAAACGGCTTAGTAAAAGTGCCCCTAGCTGCTTAACTCAAATTAACATGCATTAATGTGCATTAACATATGTGAATTTCTTAACGCAATTTAGTAAATGAAGCACAAAGTTTGTGCATAAAATGGAGGCTTGCGAAGAACCCTGAAAACCTATGGCATAAGTTATTTGTCTAACATCAGAGAAGCATCCTTCAGACAGAAAAACGATATAAAACAGCAGAACCCCAGGTAATCTGTGTAAAAGCAGCAATTTATCCTTGCAGATGCCTGTAATAAGCACTGTGTCTGTGGCAGAGCACTTCAGTTGGAATTTATTTTAAACATTGCTATCACCGTTGATCTGTTGACCCCTTGTGTTATTGGTTTATCGTTCGTGCCACCAAACCGCAGCTAGCTTAAATGATTAGGTCACAAACTGTTATTGTTTTTGCTGTGATTTGTGCAAATTGTTAAACATGGGTCGTTTCATTATTGAAATCTCCAAGGTACTATATGTGACTCTATTAGCCTGGCCTCTGTTGCTGCTAGCAGATGCTTATTACACATCGCTGAGGCTATATGTATTTTATCTGGCGCCTAAAAATACCATGATTAAAATGTTTTCAGGCATATAACACCAAGCATATTTTGGCAGCACTAGAATGTGTTCTTACAACAGCAATTCACAGAGATAAAACATCATTTTCCACTGCAGGGATTTAAGTTAAGATTTCAAAGGATCATATCTCTGCTAAATAGAAACATTTGATGGTTTGTATCCACTGAATGGTAGCACTAATAATAGCTTTGCTTTCATGTCTTTTTTTTTATATATATATTTCTGGCATGAGCCCAAAGGCTACATCAGATAGCAGCACAGCACAGAGTAACACAACCATTACATTCCTCTCCAGTACAAGGAGCCTTTTCTGTACAAATTTATATTCTAGAATTTGGATTGCAGGAAATATTCGAGAGATGTTTGGAAATAAAATGGATGGAGCAGAACTGCAGCTAAGCAGCAAAGAACAAATTATTTTACGCTACTAGAATATGACTTTCTGATCACGTCATTGCCCACATCGGACACTTTCTCTCCTATTTTGTAGCTGTTAAGCTAGAAGTACTGACCTTTTGAAAACAACAGTATGTGGCTAGCTATGGACGTTTTAACAGCTGCTTTTAAGGGAAGCCCATATGGTGTATTTCCTCTTAAAGAGTACGTTGGTTGAATTAATGTATTTATACAATTACTCTGTTGAATGCAGGAGAATGTTTTGAGAGAGGCTTGACTTTTACTGCATAAATTGTTCTGCTTCTGTTGCCTGCAGAGGCTTAGGTAGAAACCACTGTCAGTGTTCTACCCTTAGATCTGTAGATGCTGCTTGAGGATCAGCAAAATGTGTTTTTTAATCAGTTTAAACACCTCATAGGTTTGAGACTTTCAACAGATTTCTCAGATTATTCAATTTGTATTTCTTTTTCTCTGTTTTTATCACTATAGTTTATCACTTCTACTACTACTACTACTACTACTACTTATCATTTCTATAGTGCTGTACACTTGAACATGAAGAGACAGTCCCTGCTCAACAGAGCTCACAATCTATTTAGTGGAGGAGTGGCCTAGTGGTTAGGGTGGTGGACTTTGGTCCTGAGGAACTGAGTTCGATTCCCACTTCAGGCACAGGCAGCTACTTGTGACTATGAGCAAGTCACTTAACCCTCCATTGCCCCAGGTACAAATAAGTACCTGTATACAATATGTAAGCCGCATTGAGCCTGCCATGAGTGGGAAAGCGTGGGGTACAAATGAAACAAAAAAAAAATTAGGACAGACAAACAGGAGAGATAAGGGAATTACTAAGGTGGGGATGATAAAATAAGGGTACTCTGAACAAGTGAGTAAGAGTTAAAAGCAGCATAAAAAGGTGGACTTTTAGCCTAGATTTGAAGATGGCCAGAGATAGAGCTTGACGGACTGACTCAGGAAGTTTATTCCAGGCATATGGTGCAGCAAGATAAAAGGAATGGAGTCAGTGGTGGAGGAGGGTGCAGATAAGATACTGTGACTTGTTTCATTTATGTAGATTTTGCTTGCACCTTTTTCAGTAGTAGCTCAAGGTGAGTTACATTCAGGTACACTGGATATTTATCTGTCCCAGGAAGCCTCACAATCTAAGTTTGCACTTGAGGCAATGGAGGGTTAAGTGACTTGTCCAAGATCACAAGGAGCTGTAGAGGGATTTGAACCAACCATCTCTGGATTGCAAGACTGGTGCTCTAGCCACTAGGCCACTCCTCCACTCCAATTTGTATCATTTTTTTTAAAGTTCTATTTATTCTTTCACTGTAACTACTACTTAAAAGCTAACTGATACCTAGCTGGTGGAAGGTCACCCTAGTCTGGTATGTTTTTTCCTTTTAATTTAACTGTTCCAAGGGTTCGACTCATGTAATTCATAGTCCTGACCAAATCTAATTTTGATGAACATGAACTTTCTCTTAAGACTGGTTGGGTGATCTACATATTTAGTTCTTTTAGTATGCTTGGTTAGTCTCCGTTCACGGGTGATGGAAGAGTTCCACTTTAAACCAGTGATTTATACACCTAGACAATTTTTTTTTTAACTGGCCTTTCCTTCAGGGAAAAGGGAATTTATTTTCCCCCAAGGTGGGTTGTTCATTTTGTATGTACCCTGTCTCTTACTACTCAGTCAACCTCCATTATAAACGTAGTACAAAAGCAGACTACATTAAACATAATTAATTTGGATTTCTCTTTCCTTATTCACTTCTGATTCATTTTTGTCAGTACCAATAGATTATATTGTCACAGTTGTGGCCATGCCCTTATGTTCTGACCTACTATTTCTCTGTATCTAGCTCTGTGACCTCTCCAGTCTGCCTTTTTCCCTATTGTTGTTCTTCCTGTAAGCCAAGCCTCGCTTTGGTCTCCCTGCTTCTGCTTCATTTCCTATTTGTGACATCATCAGCAAGTCCTTTATAAGCACCTGGGAACTATCATGTTTTGCCTTTGCAAGGAGTCTCTTAATTTGCCCCTGTGTCACCTGTATAGGTCATATCCCTGCTTGGCTTTGTTCCTGAATCTTGCTCCTGAAGGTCTGTTCTGTGTTTCCCTGAGTCTTGTGTTTCAATGCTTTGTTTTGTTTCTGTGAGTTTGCTTTTGAACCTTGATCCTGAAGGCCTGGCTCTAGAGCCACACCCTGCCCTTGGTATATCTGTTTGACTTACCTTGGCTTCTGCTTTTAGTCTAGCCTTGCTTTTGACTCTTGCTATAGTTAAGCTCCGTGTTTAAGCCAATCTCTGTGTTTAGCCAAGCTCTGTTCCTGTTTTCTGTTTTCCCTGTTCTGTTTCCTGTGTGTGTAGTTCTTGTCTGTTAATTCTGAGAGTCTGTAGAAGCCAGCATTGTCCCTAATTATCTCACTGCTGGGCAGGTGTGTCTGCAGCCTCTCAATCTGCCTGGCCTTTCCCTTCCAGCTGTGGATGCTGGTAAGCACATTGCTTCTTTGTTTGTTTGTTTGTTTGTCTTCCCTTAGTCTGCTTAATCCTTTGCCTGCTATGTTTGCTTCCTGGCTCTTGAGCTCTGTTACTGCTAAGTTCTGTTCCTGTTGTGTGTTTGAGCTAGTTTCTGTCCCTGCTCCCTGTCAAGCCATGTCCCTTTCAGTATCCTGTTCCCTGTCAAGCCATGTCCCTTTCAGACTCCTGTTCCAGCCAAGCCAAGTCCGTTCCAGAATCCTGTTCCAGCCAAGTCCGTGTCAGAATCCTAAATACTGTTTGAGAATCCTAAATCCTGTTTGAGAATCCTGAATCCTGTTCCAGCCAAGCCTGTTTGAGAATCCTGAATCCTGATTGAGAATCCTGAATCCTATTCCAGCCAAGCCTGTTTCAGAATCCTGAATCCTGTTCCTGCCATGTGTATAGTCTTGCTTCTGTTATTCTGTTGCCTAGCTCCTGCCCTGTCTTGCCTGTTTAGTTGTGCTTTGTTTTGTCTCTTTCAGTCTAGTCCTGTCCAGATCCAGTTCTTGCATTGTCCTTGTCTTGCCCTTTTCTGGACCCAGTTTTAATCTACTTCCATGTGTTGCCTCGTCTTGCATTTCTGGGTCCCAGTTTTAATCCAGTTCTGAGTCTTTCCTTGTCCTGTCTGGGTTCCAGTTCTGGCCCTTTGCCTTCTTTTCCTTGCCTCGTCTGTATCTGGTCCTTGTTTTGTCTATTGTGTTTAGTTACCTCTGTCCTGCCTTGTTGAATCTGTTAGCTTATCTTAGTCCAGTCTGTTCTGATTCCTGCCTGTGCTAGCCCAGGTGATTTGTCTGCCAAAGCTCCAGCTTTGGTTCAAGGGCTCACCATTCCTGACAGCTGTGACATATATAAATGCCAGATCAGTTATTTAAAAAGGCAGGAGCGATAAGAGATTGGATTGAAGAACAATTTGACTTTGCCTTGATTAGCGAAACTTGATTGCATTCGAAGGATGATCCTGTCGTCAATGCTCTGTGTCCTCCTGGTTACAGCATATTTCATCTTACTAGAAATAAAAAGAGGGGTGGCTGTATAGCAATAATATATAAATCATTCTTCAAGCTAAAAGCTATGGCTGAAATACTCACCCCGCAGCTTGAAATTGTTGCATGTGACATCAATGATGACTCCTTATCTAAACAACTTTGTTTGGTATTACTTTACCATCTACCAGGCAGCTGCAG
This sequence comes from Microcaecilia unicolor, assembly GCF_901765095.1. NCBI lineage: Eukaryota > Metazoa > Chordata > Amphibia > Gymnophiona > Siphonopidae > Microcaecilia > Microcaecilia unicolor. The sequence continues at coordinate 186,241,858 of NC_044032.1, read as the reverse complement.
TAATGTAGAAAATGATATAATTGAATTTATCTCTAACGCTTGCATTCTTTCAGTTAATATTCTATTGATAGGAGATGTTAATCTTCATTTGGACAAACCTAATGACTCCCATACTAAGAGTTTCTTTAGCTTCTTCAGTCGTTGGCAATTCTCCCTCTTTACTGGTAACTCCTCTCATATTAAAGGTCACCAGCTAGACCTTTTAGCATATGAATTCACCAACACTATAAATTTTTACATCTCGGAACCATCTTGGTCTCCCACTCCATGGTCTGACCACAGCAAGCTGACTCTAACACTTTATTGGAAAGAAGCTGTAACTGTTGGTAGGTCGATAAATTATCCACCTTTGTAACAAGGAGCAAAGTTAATGCTATTGAATTCTGTTCTCATATATCGTTTGACCAGCCACAGACAGCAGCTTCTTCTTCAGATCTCTTTCAATATTGGGATAACACAAGTAGGAGGATATTGAACTTAATAACACCTGTAAGAACAAAATTGAGGCCTACTAAGAAATTATCTCCATGGTTCACAGAGGGATTCCTAGAAGCGAAGAGGAGTTGTAGATCTGGGCAAAGTCTAAAACTGCTGAAAATTGATCTACCTGGAAAAAATTATCCAAGGAATATAAACATAAAATCAAGAAAGCTAAAACTTCTTACTATGCAACGCACATAGGTGGTTCCTCTATAAATGTTAGGAAGTTTTATTTCTTAGTTAATTCAATGCTACAAACTCAATCTGTATCAACTATTAATGAACCTATCCCATCTGCAGACCAACTTGCTAACTATTTTGCACAGAAAATTGATAAAATCCGAACGAAATTAAATTGCCCTACCTCTGCGTTGGATGACTATCTTAACCTACTTAATAAATCTACAACATGCCTTCCAGCAGATAGGATATGGTCCTCCTTTTCACTACCATTATTAGATTCAGTCAAATTCTTTCTAAGTATTCATTTTCACATTATTTATTGGACCCTTGCCCCAGTTATCTACTGAAGTCAGCACCAGATTTATTTATTTATTTGTTATCTTATGTTAAATCTCTCTTTTATGCTGTCTCAAGGTTTATTCCCCAAAGGCAAGGCAGAATAATTCTTACTTCTATTCCAAAGAACCCCTTGTCTAGTAGGAGTAAAGTATCTATTTATAGGCCAGTGGCCTCTACCTTTGTTAGTAAAGGTGATGGAAGGATTGATGTCATCTCAATTTATGGAATATCTTCATTCACATTCTGTTCTGCATAGTTCTCAATCTGGGTTTAGACCTGGAAATCTTGCCTGCTATCAAATCCAGTTTGGATCTAATGGAATCCTGGGCTGCTGATTTCAAATTAAAACTAAACAAAGACAAAACCAAGTTCCTAATCCTAATTAATCCCTATCATCCTATGGCTATTAGGAGCTCCACTATAGATAATATGACTTACCCATTAGTTACTACTATGAAAATCTTAGGTATAACTATTGACTAGTATTTGTCATTTGAACCTCAGGTGTCTTAGGTTCAGTGTCTGAAGCAATTCAGACCTTTCTTTCCTTAGGTTCTTTGATCCAAACATTAGTACTCTCAAAGCTTGACTACTGTAATGCTGTTTACTCAGGTTTAAAGTACTCTTTAGTCAAAAAAAAACTTCAATCAGCGCAGAACACCACTGCCCGTCTTGTTTGTCAAGTTTCTCGTTATATCAAGGCAACTCCTCTCCTAGCTAATTTACATTGACTTGCAAATAATTATTGGATTACCTTTAAACTTTGTGTACTTGTTTATCAAATTTTGTATGGTTTATTACCTTGCTACATGCAAAACCTGATAGAACTGCCTTTATGAAATGCTTTTCCTACATCTAGGACTATGTCATCCTTGTTTACCCAAGTTGTAAGAAGCATCATTATAAATATATTCATAATGCAGGCTTTACCTATCAAAGTACGAAGATATAGAATTCCCTGCCTAATCTATTAAGATACCTCTTATTTCATAAACTGTTGAACACATTCTTATTTACTAAATCCCTTACTCACACTAGTAATTGTTAGCTCTTGGGCATGCTTGGAACCCTGCTCTTGTTATTCAATAGTAATGAAGTCTGTGTATTGTATTATTACTACGTATGCTATTACTAACTGTATTGTATTTTTTGCAAATGCTTATTGTTAGCTACATTGAACCCGAACTTGTTTGGGATAATGTGGGATGTCAGAAATAAATAGTTGTCTCCCATATAGAATAGCTCTACTATAAACCTCAGCGGTGCCACTCACTGATGCATGTCCCTCCCAGTCCCGTCCTATCTTATCTAATTTATCTAGGAATTTTCACGATATTGACACTTCATCTCTATCCTCCCATGTTTCAAACCTCCTCTCTACTGTGGCACCATCCACGTCTGTCAACGAGGCTGTTTCTTCTTACAGCAATACTCTATCCTCTGCCTTAGACACTCTTGCATCTTTGATGACCCACCCTATAAGGCATACAAAACCCCAACCTTGGCTGACTTCTAATATCCGCTACCTACGTTCCTGTACCCGCTCCGCCGAATGCCTCTGGCGGAAATCTCGGGCCCTTGCTGATTTCTCACATTTTAAGTTCATGCTGACCTCCTTCCAATCTGCTCTTTTACGCGCCAAACAGGATTATTATATCCAATTGACCAACTCTCTTGGCTCTAACCCTCGACTTCTCTTCACCACATTGAACTCTCTCCTCAAGGTGCCCCCTCCCCCAACTCCCCTTCATTATCTCCTCAGACCCTTGCTGAATTCTTTCACGACAAGGTTCAAAAGATAAACCTTGAATTCTCTACCTTGCCACCTCTCCCTCCACTAGTCCGTTCCCCTCTCTCTCCTTCCCCTCATTACTTTTCCTCTTTTCCTGAAGTTACTATAGAAGAAACTACACTTCTCCTTTCTTCCTCAAAATATACCACCTGTTCCTCTGATCCCATTCCCACCCACCTTCTTAATGCCATCTCACCTGCTCTTATTCCGTTTATCTGTCACATTCTCAACCTCTCACTTTCCACTGCAACTGTCCCTACTGCCTTTAAACATGCTGTGGTCACACCTCTCCTTAAGAAGCCTTCACTCAACCCTACTTGTCCCTCTAATTACCGACCCATCTCTCTCCTCCCTTTTCTCTCCAAATTACTTGAGTGTGCTGTTCACCACCGCTGCCTTGATTTTCTCTCCTCACATGCTATTCTTGACCCACTACAATCTGGTTTTCGCCCTCTCCGCTCAACCGAAACTGCGCTTACTAAAGTCTCCAATGACCTATTACTGGCTAAATCCAGAAGTCTCTATTCTATCCTCATTCTTCTTGATCTTTCCGCTGTTTTTGACACTGTCGATCACAGCATACTCCTCGATACCCTGTCCTCACTTGGATTCCAGGGCTCTGTCCTTTCCTGGTTCTCTTCCTACCTCTCCCTCCGCACCTTCAGTGTTCACTCTGGTGGATCCTCTTCTACTTCTATCCCTCTGCCTGTTGGCGTACCTCAGGGTTCTGTTCTTGGTCCCCTCCTCTTTTCTATCTACACTTCTTCCCTTGGTTCATTAATCTCATCCCATGGCTTTTCCTACCATTTCTATGTTGATGACTCCCAAATCTACCCTTCTACCCCTATCTCACCTTGCATCCAAACCAAAGTTTCAGCGTGCTTGTCTGACATTGCTGTCTGGATGTCTCAATGTCACCTGAAATTAAACATGACCAAAACCGAGCTTCTCATTTTTCCCCCCAAACCCACCTCCCCACTCCCCCCGTTTTCTATTTCTGTTGATGGCTCTCTCATTCTCCCTGTCTCCTCAGCTCAAAACCTTGAGGTCATCTTTGACTCTTCTCTCTCTCCTTCTCTGCTGATATCCAGCAGATCGCCAAGACCTGTCATTTCTTTCTTTACAACATCTGTAAAATCCGCCCCTTTCTTTCCGAGCACTCTACCAAAACCCTCATCCAAACCCTTGTCACCTCTCGTTTAGACTACTGCAATCTGCTTCTTGCTGGCCTCCCACTTAGTCACCTCTCCCTTCTCCAATCGGTTCAAAACTCTGCTGCCCATCTCGTCTTCCGCCAGGGTCGCTTTACTCATACTACACCCCTCCTCAAGTCGCTTCACTGGCTCCCTATCCGTTTTCGCATCCTGTTCAAACTTCTTCTACTAACCTATAAATGTACTCACTCTGCTGCTCCCCAGTATCTCTCCACACTCGTCCTTCCCTACACCCCTTCCCATGCACTCCGCTCCATGGATAAATCCTTCTTATCTGTTCCCTTCTCCACTACTGCCAACTCCAGACTTAGCGCCTTCTGTCTCGCTGCACCCTACGCCTGGAATAAACTTCCTGAGCCCCTACGTCTTGCCCCATCCTTGGCCACCTTTAAATCTAGACTGAAAGACCACCTATTTAACATTGCTTTTGACTCGTAACCACTTGTAACCACTCACCTCCACCTACCCTCCTCTCCTCCTTCCTGTACACATTAATTGATTTGATTTGCTTACTTTATTTTTTTGTCTATTAGATTGTAAGCTCTTTGAGCAGGGACTGTCTTCTATGTTTGTGCAGCACTGCGTACGCCTTGTAGCACTATAGAAATGCTAAATAGTAGTAGTAGTAGTAGTACTTAGTTCAGCAAGAATTATATGCCCACCTCCTCATTGGTGTATGGTAATAATTTTTAAAATCAATTTTTTTAAATATTTCTTTTGTGATTTATATCAAAAATCCTTTCGACTTTAATCCATTCTTATCGATTTAATAAATCTTTAAAGTTCAATACTCATCTCAAAGATGTATTGCTGCCGGGGGTCTTTTGTCCAACATAGACTATGTTTCGCTTTTCAACTGACTGGTTAACCAGCCAATGCCAACTCCATCACCGGAATGCCCCCAAAATAACCAGTTTTCAGTTCCATGCTAACCAATTACATTCAGTGGCACTAACCTCTGAAAATTAGCAGTTAACAGCGAACAGGCGATTTAACCAGCCAGGACCCCTATATCTTTTTTGAGATGTGGTGACCAGAATTGAACAGAATATTCAAGGTGAAATCATATCATGAAGTGATATAGAGGCATGATAATACTCTTTGTTTTATTTTCTATTCTTTTCTTAATAATTCCTAACTTTGGATTTGCTTTTTAGCCATTGCCACACACTGAGCTGGAGATTTCAACATATTATCCATAATGTCCTAGATCTTTTCTTCAGCGATGACTCTTTAATGTGGAGCATAGCATCATGTAGCTATAATTCCAGTTATTCTTGCATAAAGTGGTGTGGTAGCCATGTTAGTCCATTTTTAAAGGTAATAAACCATGCTAGCGATTCCCGGCATGGCAAATGAGAGGAAGTCCAGAGGATTTGAATAGGTTTCCACACATTTGCTGCATGAGAATCAGGGGCGTAGCTACGGGTGGGCCTGGATGGGCCCAGGCCCACCCAATTTAGCCTCAGGCCCACCCGCCCGCCCACCCAGAGTCCGAGTCCATCCCCGTCCGTCGGTATCTTCAAATCCTCGCCCGCAGCGGTGAACTGGCGGGCAGACGCTATGCTCAAGTAGTAAAAGCAGCAAGCCGGCAGGTTTGAGTCCGTCCTTCGCTTCCCTGCCTTCTCTGCGGCCAGCCCGCCTGAAAGGAAATGACATCACAGGAAGGCGGGACGCAGAGAAGGCAGGGAAGCGAAGGACGGACTCAAACCTGCCGGCTTGCTGCTATTACTACTTGAGCATAGCGCCTGCCCGCCAGTTCGCCGCTGCAACCTCAGGAGTGGAGTGCAAGTGAGCCAGCCCACGGAAGCCATTTGGTAAATTTCTGTTTCCACTCCCCCGCGCAGCCATCGCATCGCCGTTCATTCAAAACACAGCAAGCAAACCTGTGAGCTGCTGCATCCACATTGTTGTTCTTTGCCCAGAGATGAGAGATGCTGCGAAGGGGGAGAGAAGAGGGGGGGTGGAAAGAAACAGGATGGGTGGGGGAAATTCTGGCCACACTGCATCACAGGAGAGGGGGGCAAGACGAAAGAGAGAAGTGACAGGAAGATGCTGGGAGGGGGTGAAGGGTGGGGAAAGAGAGGGAGCAGATGCTGGGCTAGAAGGGTGGAGGGAGAGAGACACTGGGAAAGGTGGAACCATGTGGGAGAGGCCAAGGGGGTGGCAAGGAAATAAATGTGAGGAGGATGGTGATTACAGGGGAAAGAAATATGGTAATGGGGAATAGATTGAAGATGGAAGGGAATGGGTGGCTGGGGAAGTAGAGAGATAGTGAATAGGAGAACTAGTGTGTAAAAAGGAATCTGAGAGGTAACTGAAAAGTAAAACAAAGGAAAAGGGGTTAGACAGGATAAAATTTGGGTGGACAGAGCAGAAAAGAAAAAAAAAAAGAGAGGAAAGAGCTAAAATGGAAAGGTCAATATGTCAGAGGCAAGTGAAGTGAGGGAATGCAACCAGAGGAGAAAAAGACAAATGGACAGCAGCTGCCTGAAGGAGAAATAGCAGAAAGATTGGAAAGTTCAAAAGAGAAACTGGATCAACATGATGGAAAAAGAAAACGACCAGACAACAAAGGTAGAAAAGGCATTTTATTTTGAATCTTAAATGAAATATGATAGCTTGAGAAATGTGCATAGTGGATGTCACTTTCCTCATGAGCTAAAGTGTTTCTGTTTCTATTTTGAGTTGGGAGGTGCTGGGGGAGAGGTGGAGAATAGGGGGAGGAAGGGGGCGGGGCAGAGAAAATTTTGTGCCCACCCACTTCGGGCTCTGGCCCACCCAAAATTGGCTGTCTGGCTACGCCACTGATGAGAATCACTAGCATGACTTAGTAAAAGAGGCCCTCAATCACAATCTGTCACGTCACTGTGCATCGCTCCTGCTTGAATAACCCCCACCCCAAGTCCACTAATGTTCTGAAGGTAGCCCTTTAAAACTACCTTAGAAGTGGGTGGGGACTTGGATTTTGTGGAGATTGGGGATAGATGGGGCTTGACACAGGAAGGGGCTTCAGCCAGGGGGACCTGGAAGCCAGGGGACCTGCTCTGTCAGCCTGAGAACATCAGGCCGCAGCTCTGGGGCTACTGGAATAGTGTTATTCTTTTCAAACGGGATTTATCAACCTGCAGAACTGAGATACAAAGGTTGCTGAATCCCATGGGAAATCAAGCTGTGGTAAAAGGCAATATTTTGATAATTTCTCCACTTAACCTGTTCCTAATCCAGAACATATCATTGCCTCCTATCCCATAAGTTTTTAATTTTCTCAGGAGTCTCTCTTAAGGGACTTTGTCAAAAAATTTTCTGAAAATCTAGATACACTACATCAACTGGCTCACCTTTACCACACTTATTTATGCCTTCAAATAAAAGCAAGAACTTGGTCAGGCAAGATTTCTTTTGGCTGAATCCATGTTGACCCTGTCCCATCAAACCATGTGCGTCGATATTCTCGTTAACTTTGTTCTTTATAATAGTGTATATCATTTTGCCAACACTGATGTCAGGCTTACCAATTTGTAATTTCCTGGATCACCCCTGGAAACCTTTTTAAAAATTGGCATTAAATTGGCCATCTTTCAATCTTCAGGTACCACGAACAATTTTAATAGCAGGTTACAAATTAGTAATAGTAGGTCAGCAATTTCATTTTTTAGTTCCTTCAGTACATCTGTTTCAGGTGATTTATTGCTCTTTAAGTTGTTGATTTTGGCTTATTACATCTTTCAGGTTCACTGAGGTATGTTTCAGTTCCTCTGTGTCATCACCCTTAAATGCAATTTCCAACACAGAGATCCCTGACATCCTCTTCAGTAAAAGCCAAACCAAATAATTCATTTAGTCTATCTGCTATGGCCTTGTCCTCCCTGAGGGTCCCTTTTACCTCTTGATGATCTAGCAGTTCTACTGACTCCCTCTGAGCTTTCTGCTTCTAAAGTTCCTGAAAAAGTTTTTACTATGATTTTTGCCTCCGCAAGCTTCTTTTCAAAATCTCTTTTAGTCTTCCTTATTAATGCTTTGCATCTAACTTGCCAGAGCTTATGCTGCTTCCTGTTTTCTTCATTTGAATCATTTTTCCATTTTCGAAAGATGCTCTTTTGGCTCTAGTAGCCTTCCTCACCTCAACAGGGCTGCCAAGATGGGGGGGGGGGGGGGGCAGGGAGGACAAAATTCCCAGGGCCAGGCCCGGCGCCGGGGTCTCTCTCCCTCTCCTGTTTCCAGGCCACCAGCGCAGCAGTCCCCAGTCTCTACCTGCCTACCCTCAGCTCCATCGACAGCCCCCTTCTGTCTGCCACCAGGCCCCCTGCATTAAAAAAAAAAATCTCTAATTCGGAAGCAGCACCAGCGAGCAGTGCCTCACATCTGTGTGAAAGCGGCAAATCACTTCGGGCCTTCCCTCACTGTGTTCCGCCCTCGTCTGCTGTAACTTCCTATTTCCATGAGGGTTGGGCACAGTGAGGGAAGGCCCAAGGCAATCTGCTGCTGGCTTTTACACAGACGCGAGGCACTGCTCGCTGGCACTGCACTGCCGATTTAGAGATTTTTTTTTAATGCAGGGGGCCCGGTAGAAGACAGAAGGGGGCTGTCGATGGAGCTGAGGGTTAGGAAGGTGGAGACTGGGTACTGTGGTGCCGGTGGCCTGGGAGCAGTAGAGGGAGGCGACAGTAGTAGCGATTGGGAGGGGGGCCGGCCTTGCCCCGGGCCTTGCTCAGTTTCTCGGCGGCCCTGCACCTCAACACATAGATAGATAGATAGATAGATAGATAGATAGATAGATAGATAGATAGATAGATAGATAGATAGATAGATAGATAGATAGATAGATAGATAGATAGATAGATAGATAGATAGATAGATAGATATTAATGGGGGTTTACGCTTTCCTAAACACTGATGTGCCTTGTAATAGCCAAGAGTGGTAGTGTAATCAAACAGTAGTGCTTTAGATGGGATGATTTGAGATATCACACACATTTGGCATAGATGTCAAGAAAAGGAACCTCTGGATAAATTCTTTTTTGTAAACATTGATCTATGATCCATTTTCAACCTGCTTATTTAAAGGAACAAATAAGTCACATGTATTTGAATATTAATATCAGAGGACCTGGTTGCCACAAGCAGTCAACATTCATTTTCTTCAAGTGACCTTCCCCGGAAGGTTAATGGTCTCAAATCTGGTCATTCTGAATTGTAACAAATACTTGAAGGGAAGTTAGTGTGACTATAAGCTGTAATCAATAGCTCATACACAGCAGCCCCTTATTTAGTGTTAAGAGTGATGGCAAATTAACTATTTCCTAGCAATATAAAAGGACTTTTCATCAATCAAAGCATAGAATGTCAATTATCATATACATTCCCTGAATGACCTTCTGTTTGCTGGAGAGCATATGGAGAGATTAGTGCAATGAAACAAATGCTTTTTATCTGGTTCTCATATTTAATGACATGCCCAGCCAGTACTATCAGGCCTTTCTTTTGCACACACTCCATTCTGCACAATTTGAGACAATGAAAGCTAACCGGCAAAGAAATACAAACACATGATTTTGGATATCTAGGGCTTCAGATATACTGACTTTTACAAAACATATTTATTTATTGTGATTTATTAACCGTTTATAGAAAGAATCACCAAGGTAGTATACAACAGGCATAGACATTTTATTTATTTATGTATTTATTTGTGAGATTTATATCCCACATTATCCCAAACAAGGGTGAGTTCAATGTGGTTTACAATAAACAGTATAGGATACATAACAAAGAATAATGCATAAGAAAGTAATTTGTTGTAAGACTCCAATTTTACAATACAGTATCATAAGCATACTGGGATAGCTACGGATGTTTAACATTTAGAAAATCTATTACGAATGAGAAATTGTACATGAAGCAAAGAGAAAGTTAATGGTAAATAAACAACTTGCATTGTGTTAAGAGCGTAACAATAATCAAATGTAAGCATAAAATGCAGTCAATGAGGTAAATTTGGAAATAAGAAAATGTAATCCTAGTGATAACAAATAGGAGGGAAAATGTGGGATACAAATGCAACAAATAAATAAATAACAATATCAGAAATATACATATTAAAGCATCACAGTAGAACATTCATATAACAGAAATATGATAAATATCAGTAGAATATAAATATCAGCAGAATAGCATGAAAGAAATATGTACTATAGATATGATATGATGTTAGCACGTAAGTGCAGTTTCGGTTGAGTGGAGAGGGCGAAAACCAGATTATAGTGGGTCCAGAATAGCATGTGAGGAGAGAAAATCAAGGCAGTGGTGGTGAACAGCACGCTCAAGTAATTTGGAGAGAAAAGGGAGGAGGGAGATGGGTCGGTAATTAGAGGGACAAGTAGGGTTGCGTGAAGGCTTCTTAAGGAGAGGTGTGACCACAGCATGTTTAAAGGCAGTAGGGACAGTTGCAGTGGAAAGTGAGAGGTTGAGAATGTGACAGATAAAAGAAATAAGAGCAGGTGAGATGGCATTAAGAAGGTGGGTGGGAATGGGATCAGAGGAACAGGTGGTACATTTGAGGACGAAAGGAGAAGTGTAGTTTCCTCTATAGTAACTTCAGGAAAGGAGGAAAAGGAATGAGGGGAAGGAGAGAGAGGGGAATGGACTAGTGGAGGGAGAGGTGGCAAGGTAGAGAATTCAAGGTTTATCTTTTGAACCTCGTCGTGAAAGAATTCAGAAAGGGTCTGAGGAGATAATGAAGGGGGGGTTGGGGGAGGGGGCACCTTGAGGAGAGAGTTCAATGTGGTCAAGAGAAGTCGAGGGTTAGAGCCAAGAGAGTTGGTCAGTTGGATATAATAATCCTGTTTGGCACGTAAAAGAGCAGATTGGAAGGAGGTCAGCATGAACTTAAAGTGTAAAAAATCAGCAAGGGCCCGAGATTTCCGCCAGAGGCGTTCGGCGGAGCGGGTACAGGAACGTAGGTAGCAGATATTAGAAGTCAGCCAAGGTTGGGGTTTTGTACGCCTTATAGGGCGGGTCATCAAAGGTGCAAGAGTGTCTAAGGCAGAGGATAGAGTATTGTTGTAAGAAGAAACAGCCTCATTGACAGACGTGGATGGTGCCACAGTAGAGAGGAGGTTTGAAACATGGGAGGATAGAGATGAAGGGTCAATATCGTGAAGATTCCTAGATAAATTAGATAGGACGGGACTGGGAGGGAGGAGATTTAAGTGTGAAAGTTATAAGATGGTGATCAGAGAGGGGAAGATGGAGCATAGTTGGAGATTAAAGGAGGATGTTAAAGCGAGTAACTTGGAAATATAAGAGTTGGAAGGATCATTAGCAGGAATATTACAGTCACCAAGGATGAGAGAGGGGGAGGAAGGATCATGGAAGAAGGCAAGCCAGGCATCAAAGTCACTGAGAAAGGATGAAAGGGACTTATCAGGGGGACGATAAATGACGGCTATTCAAAGAGGCAGAGGAGAGAAAAGGCGGATAGAGTGGACTTCAAAGGAGGAAAAACAGTGAGATTGAGGTAGAAGAAGGGGTTGAAATCTGGAGGAGGGAGAGAGAAGTAGTCCAACACCGCCCCCGTGACCAGCAGGGCGAGGAGTATGTGAAAAAAGATAACCGCCATGGCAGAGGGCTGCGACTGAAGCAGAGTCATCAGGGCAGAGCCAGGTTTCTGTTATGGCGAGCAGATGGAGGTGACGCGAGAAAAAAGAGGTCCTGGATATAGGGGAGTTTGTTACAGATAGAGCGGGCATTCCATAGGGCGCAAGAGAAGGGCAGAGAAGAGGAGGGGAGTAGAGGAATAGAGATGAGGTTAGAGAGGTCGCAGTGAGATCTGTAGAGTTGGGATAATAGTTGGTGAGAAGGGCCAGGATTGGGATTGATGTCACCGGCTGAGAGTAAAAGAAGGAGTAAAAGAGAGTGGAGGAGAGTAGGAGAGGTGTGGCCACGAAGGCGTCGAAGGTGAGAGGTATTTAGGTGGAATGGGGAAGGCAAAATGGAGGGAAGAAAGAGACGGAGATTAAAAGCCAAGAGGGAGGAAGAGGGTAGGAGAGAAGGTGAGGTGATGAAGTCGATGGATGGGCAGTGAGTTCCTGTAGCGGAGAGAGGTAGGGGGTGAGGGAAAAGATTAGGAAGGGACAGGGCTAGGAAGAGAATGTGAATAGGGGCCATAAACGACTGAGGTACTTTAGCAACTAGGAAGAAGATTAGATGTAAAGAGAAAAATGCCCGGCGCGCGGCACCTAGAGTGGAGGCCCTGAATGGATCGGAGTGGACCTGGGTATCACCCCGGAGAAGGCTGTAAGGATATGCAGATGAGCTGCAAGTCCTCCACAGCACCTGAAAGGCAGCCGGTGGTACAGCTGGGCACCTCTCAGCTGAGGAAAGGCTTACCAGGGGTTAGGCCGAAGCCAGCATTCCTCCCCCTGAGGGTCGCCTGATCCTAGCCAAAAAGCACCTGAAACTCTGTGCACTTGGAGCGAGGGCCCTGGGAAGATCGGGGTGGACCTGGAGTCACCCCAGATACAGCTGTAAGGATATGCAGATGAGCTGCAAGTCCTCCACAGCACCTGAAAGGCAGTCGATGGTAGAGCTGGGCACCTCTCAGCTGAGGAAAGGCTTACCAGGCTTGCCATTAGTTAGGTGCATCAAATTAAAAGGACCAACTGAATGTGCATAGAAGCCATAGAAACACTATCCCAGCATCTACATACTACTTAACATTTGTCACCAATGCCCCAAAACTTATGGGGATCTTTAACACTTTTTTTTTGCATTTTTAAATTTTTTTGTTGTGGATCCTCAGAAGCTTGGCTAGCTGAATGCATGTAACTTCTTCAAATGCATACGCAGCCCTTTCGTCATTTGATCCAATTTTTAAAGCAGTTCTGCGGGGATCCCGTGGGCACAGAAGCAGTTCCTGTGGGGTTCCTGTGGGGATGGAAGCAGTTCCTGTGGGGTTCTCATGGAAGTGTATACTGCACTTGCGCCAGCCTCTCACCTACCGAGTACCAAGTTCTTTGAGTGCTGTCTCCTCCTCCTCCTTGCTTTAACAGCATAGATGTAGAAAATCTCCATTAAGGAGATAGTAGAGATACAAATGGTGATGAAATTCAAAAAGGCATGGGATGAACACAGAGGATCTCTAATTAGAAAATGGAAGTTATAAAAAACCTAAACTTAAATGGCTGCATGTGTGTGGATGTGTCACATGACACTTAGATGGTAACTCTGGCCGTGATGACCTAGGCCTGATACTGGGAGACCTGTATGGTCTGTGTCTCATATATGGCAATCTGGTTTAGGATGGGCTGGAAAGGGCTTAGAAAGCAACTTTAGTGGCTGGAACATGAGGACAGTACTGGACAGACTTTTACGGTCTGTGTCCCGCAAATGAGAAGATGAATAGGCTGGAGTGGGCTTTGAGAGCAACTCCAGTAGTTGGAACATAAGGATAAGGCCAGGCAGACTTCTATGGTCTATGTCCCAGAAACGCCACAGAAAGGCCATAATCAAGTATATAATATCACATTCATTGTTGATTTAATCATGAATTGATAATGATTGTGACTTTTGGGCAGACTGGATGGACCGATTATCTGCTGTCATTTACAATGTTACTATTAATCCTCTCTGCTCCTGGGCTGATGCACAGACCTCAGCTCTGACATAGGCATGAACGTCAGATGTCACCTGACCTACTGGCGCTTTCATGTGGTGATTTCTTAGCACACAGTGCCAGTGAATCAGAGAAATCTTACATGTGCGCACCAGAGTGTTCCAACTTCCGTTCCTTCCTTGCCTGCAGTGCTGCGGCTCAAACCCAGAGACTGAGAGAGCCAACAGGAATTTTTTTTTATGTTCCATTAAATTCTTGTTGGACTGGGTGAGGACAGGTTAAATTCTTGTGGGGACGGGCAGGGCGGGTAAGATTCCCCATGGGGACGGGTGGGGATGGGTTAGATTCCCCACGGGGATGGACGGGGATGGGTTAGATTCCCTACAGGGATGAATGGGGACGGATTGGATTCCAGCGGGGACGGACATGCAACTCTCTATTATGAAATAATCTTAAATTTCAGCACAGATCGCTAGGTGCGCTACATAGAATCTAGAGGTATGTGTAAAGAGTGTGCACTGTGAAAGAGGATACACTTTTTTCCAATATTGCACAGATGTATGTTGGTTCACACATGTGTGCACTATCAGAAAAAGAGTACACATTCATTCACCTTTTGTGGAAAATGAAAAATATGTATATTTACATGAAAAATTGATTTTTCTATGATGTTTTTGGAAATAAGCCCTTAAATTATTGGCACTTATGGCAGGCACACTGTAAGTGTTGCTACTCTATCATCTAAGCACGGATTTGGTGCCTACAAAACGTACTAAATTATAGAATGAGGGAGCTTTTTTCCTCCTGCAACTTAAATAAACCTTGGGAATACTTTCAGAGTCCACCTAAGAGAAAGGCAGTGCACATTTAAGTCACTTCAGCAGTTAAATAGCTGCATACCCAGGTAATCAGTTTTCAGCATTGTCATCACAGTAGCCAAGCAACCTACAAATTTGCTATGTCCTGAACTGTGTGCAATTTTGTCATTCCAAGCTGAAAATTTCCTACTAAAATTGCTTCATGACCTGGAGAACTCTGGCCATTCAGTGGACTAGGGAAAGGCTCTCCTCAAGAAAAGGTTTTTTTTATTAGTGTTAGAACATTGCTTGGGAATATAATAAAAATATACACCTTGTAAGAGCAGAATGAAAAAAGTACACCAACTTTTCCAAATAGCCTCAAGGCAGTGTCTCTTGCTTTCACGTGCAAAGGTCATTCAGAATGGATTAAAATGGCATTTATTACTGACAGTCCAAGCATGAGGATTTGTATGAAAGAGTTTGTTACATTTAAGCAAAATAGCACAGGTAATCTGCTCTTCTGTTTATCATCCTGTAGGCCCTTCTTTAAAAATATGTTTTTTCTATGTCTACAGATTTCAGCGACTCTTTCACCAACCATTTTTTATTTCTGTAAGTCCTGCCTTTTATGGTTTGCCTTATTTCAGCATCCTAGCATTAAATAATGCTGAACTAAAATGCATGCTTTCTTTGAAGAATTATAGCAGATCATGGAAGCCTTATATAAACATTCGAGAATCACTCATATTCATGGCTGGCCCTGCTGCTAAGCAGACTAGGCAACTGCCTAAGGGAGAAGAATTTGGGGGCAGTGTCACAGCTCTGGTGCATGAGAAAGCCTTCTCCCTGCTGAGTGTGCTCCTGCCACTGCCCCCACCTCGTCCCACCGCGGCCTCCAAAAAATAGAATGCTGAAGCACAGCCTTGTCCTACTCCTATCCGAGGGAGACTTCCTGCTAGAGGTGGGTGAGATGCTGCAGTGCTTCAGTACAAGAATATTTACAGGGTATATGCAGCACTCTAGAGTATATGTAAACCAAAGCGGTTTACATATACAGATACTTTCTCCATGTCTTTTAAGCTTGGAACTAGTGAGAGAAGATAGGGAGGCAGTGATCCAAAAGAAAGGAGGGGAGGGGTCAGATGATGGATATGGGGATGCAGCTAAGGAAAGGAAGATGAGATGCTGGACAACTAGGGGAGGTTAGAGGGGAAGGAAAGATGCTGGCAACCTTGGAGGGGGGTAGAGAGAGGAAGGAGAGATGCTAAACTACAGGTAAGAGCAAGGCCTTGAGCCACCTTTTGGGGGTACACAGCGGAAGGTTCACCCAGGGCATCTGATACCCTTGGGCTAGTCCTGCTAATAGGAAACATTGGACCCTCAAATAAGAAGAAGCAAGATTTATTAAAGGACTCTACATGGCCTGCATCAGAGGTCATATTATAGTCACTTCCTTATGTACTTCAGTCAGAGAACATCCAAACATAAAGTTAAACCTTTTTGAATATCAACCCTATGCATCTCAAAATAGTGCAATCAAACTTTCATATAACAGAAATATGATATATATCGGAAGAATGCAAATGATTCACCATAATGGGCCACCGCAAATAAGGAAAAATGCCTACAATAAGAGAAGAAAAGGTAAAAGTAGTAAGGAGGGGATGAAGACCAAACAATAAATCCTCTGTCCAGAGGTTGATTGAAGCAAAATTTATTGAGTAGCAAGATACATATAGACTCGACACAGACTTTTTCACCATAATAGGCAGCAAAGAAGAAAATTAATAAAACATAAATATAATACTTATGATGTCAGAACAACACAATGAAGCATCTTAATACCAACTGCAGAAGCATCCATGTAAAGTTTTTCCACCTCTTCTTTTGATGGTCAGTGGTGCATTGAGGCACAATCCCAAACTGGTGACAATGATGCAAAATTATTTATTTATAAGGATTTATTTACTGCCTTTTTGAAGAAATTCACTCAAGGTTACGTACAGGAAAAATAAGTCAAAAATAAGCAGTAGATAATTGAAGCTGTAAAACTATTCAAATAATAGTAGATAGTAATAGTATATTATACTACTTACAATGTCAACACAGTGAAACATATTAATAGACAACATAGGATGGGAGCAAAAAGTGGAATGAACAGAGAGATAAGATAGAGTAATAGGAATTAGAAAAATAAGGGGACTAATTTAAAGGAATTTGTACGTGAAGTCAGAAAGGTGCATGAATATAATCTCAGGGTAGATATAGGCAAGCAAGTCCTGCTCTAGTATGTGCAACTGGTGTTAGTCTTTGTGAATTAAAGAGTCTCTTGTGTTGAACGAAGCCTTTCAGGGAGTGCATTTCAGTGTGTCGGAGCTACTGTGAAGAAGGCCCGCTGATGAATATCATAGCATGTACGTCGTGTGATGTCCTTCAGAGATGGTGTGGCTAAGGATACTTGATGAGAGGACTTTAGCGACCTTGAAGGTATGTAGAGGGAGATCCTGTTCAAAGTAGTCTAACCTGTTTCCTTTAAGGGCTTTGAAGACCAGACATAGTTTTAAATTAAGCCTTGTATTATACTGGTAGCTAGTGTTTGCAAAAATGGTGTTTATTAAAATGTTGATATACCACCATTTCTTGATAAAAAGGTCAAAGTGGTTCATATAAGATGATGAAAATAATACATTAAATTGGTTGGTGGTGCAAGTTTCCTTCCTCAAGTCCAAAAGATTAGTTAACTACAGACAACTGCATCTCCATGGTGTCAGCTGTTTTAATACAAAGTACATTGTCCTTTTCTTCTTAAAGCAGCCTCAGTCTCACAGTGGTGCAATAAGTTCAGAAACCATTGCATTCAGACTCCATGATTCTTGGTTTATTCAGTATATAACTCTGCAAAAGATGACCTAGACTGTGGTCCTTACAGTGCATAGCATAATATCAGCAAAGTTACCATGGTTTAGAACTTATGTCTTCCAGTATCATGATCATGAGATTGCACTAGTTAATTGATGAAAAAAAAAACTCCATTTTACAGTTGAGGGTAAAGTACTTTGCTGAGGGTGGGATACTGTAGAAAAACAAATGTATTTTCTTTTAACGTATACCAGTAGAACAAGGTAATTTCCCATACCTCTTCACGTCACTGAACATTTCACTTCTTCAGGTACCTATATTTTTATCCCCTCTAACATTCCAACCCAGTGGTTCTCAACCAGTGTGTCAGGACACACTTGTGTATTGCCAAAAGCTAAGAGGCGTGTCACTACAAATTTCACAGACAGCAAGGCCTTGCTTTCCTTAACAACCACATGTGCCTGCAGGCTACTACTACTACTACTACTACTACTATTTAGCATTTCTATAGCGTTACAAGGCATACGCAGCGCTGCACAAACATAGAGGAAAGACAGTCCCTGCTCAAAGAGCTTACAATCTAATAGACAAAAAATAAATAAAGTAAGCAAATCAAATCAATTAATGTGAACGGGAAGGAAGAGAGGAGGGTAGGTGGAGGCGAGTGGTTACAAGTGGTTACGAGTCAAAAGCAATGTTAAAGAGGTGGGCTTTCAGTCTAGATTTAAAGGTGGCCAAGGATGGGGCAAGACGTAGGGGCTCAGGAAGTTTATTCCAGGCGTAGGGTGCAGCGAGACAGAAGGCGCGAAGTCTGGAGTTGGCAGTAGTGGAGAAGGGAACAGATAAGAAGGATTTATCCATGGAGCGGAGTGCACGGGAAGGGGTGTAGGGAAGGACGAGTGTGGAGAGATACTGGGGAGCAGCAGAGTGAATACATTTATAGGTTAGTAGAAGAAGTTTGAACAGGATGCGAAAATGGATAGGGAGCCAGTGAAGGGTCTTGAGGAGAGGGGTAGTATGAGTAAAGCGACCCTGGGGGAAGATGAGACGGGCAGCAGAGTTTTGAACCGACTGGAGGGGGGAGAGGTGACTAAGTGGGAGGCCAGCAAGAAGCAGATTGCAGTAGTCTAAACGAGAGGTGACAAGGGTGTGGATGAGGGTTTTGGTAGAGTGCTCGGAAAGAAAGGGGCGGATTTTACGGATGTTGTAAAGAAAGAAACGACAGGTCTTGGCGGTCTGCTGGATATGAGCAGAGAAGGAGAGAGAAGAGTTAAAGATGACCCCAAGGTTTCGAGCTGAGGAGACAGGGAGAATGAGAGAGCCATCAACAGAAATAGAAAATGGGGGGAGCGGGGAGGTGGGTTTGGGGGGGAAATGAGAAGCTCGGTTTTGGTCATATTTAATTTCAGGTGGCGTTGAGACATCCAGGCAGCAATGTCAGACAAGCACGCTGAAACTTTGGTTTGGATGCAAGGTGAGATATCAGGGGTAGAAAGGTAGATTTGGGAGTCATCAGCATAGAGATGGTAGGAAAAGCCATGGGATGAGATTAATGAACCAAGGGAAGAAGTGTAGATAGAAAAGAGGAGGGGACCAAGAACAGAACCCTGAGGTACGCCGACAGGCAGAGGGATAGAAGTAGAAGAGGATCCACCAGAGTGAACACTAAAGGTGTGGAGGGAGAGGTAGGAAGAGAACCAGGAAAGGACAGAGCCCTGGAATCCAAGTGAGGACAGGGTATCGAGAAGTATGCTGTGATCGACAGTGTCAAAAGCAGCGGAAAGATCAAGAAGAATGAGGATGGAATATTGACCTCTGGATTTAGCCAGTAATAGGTCATTGGAGACTTTAGTAAGCGCAGTTTCGGTTGAGTGGAGAGGGCGAAAACCAGATTGTAATGGGTCAAGAATAGCATGTGAGGAGAGAAAATCAAGGCAGCGGTGGTGAACAGCACGCTCAAGTAATTTGGAGAGAAAAGGAAGGAGGGAGATGGTCGGTAATTAGAGGGACAAGTAGGGTCAAGTGAAGGCTTCTTAAGGAGAGGTGTGACCACAGCATGTTTAAAGGCAGCAGGGACAGTCGCAGTGGAAAGTGAGAGGTTGAGAATGTGACAGATAAAAGGAATAAGAGCAGGAGAGATGGCATTAAGAAGGTGGGTGGGAATGGGATCAGAGGAACAGGTGGTACATTTTGAGGAAGAAAGGAGAAGTGTAGTTTCCTCAATAGTAACTTCAGGAAAGGAGGAAAGGGAATGAGGGGAAGGAGATAGAGGGGAACTGACTAGTGGAGGGAGAGGTGGTGAGGTAGAGAAAGCAAGGTTTATCTTTTGAACCTTGTTGTGAAAGAATTCAGCAAGGGTCTGAGGAGATAATGAAGGGGGAGTTGGGGGAGGGGGCACCTTGAGGAGAGAGTTCAATGTGGTGAAGAGAAGTCGAGGATTAGAGCCAAGAGAGTTGGTCAGTTGGATATAATAATCCTGTTTGGCACGTAAAAGAGCAGATTGGAAGGAGGTCAGCATGAACTTAAAGTGTAAGGTTCTGCTGGGGAGAGCAGAGAGCCAGGGAGTCAGATACTTGAAATCTGTTAAACTGGTCTTCATTTCTTCTTCACCATTACCTACAATGATCACTGCTGACACCAGGCCAAATTGGAAATATTGAAGGTCTGCTGTCTATGTTGTTTTTTGTATCATTTGTGGCAATAAAGGATGATATATAAAGGATTTTATTATGTTTATCAGCCATGAACTATAGTGTTCAGAGTGTCATGCATGTGAAAACTGTCAGGTGTGTCACAACAGAAGAAAAGTTGAGAACCACTGTTCTAACCAAAGAGTCCAGCGTGTTCTATTAAATCTAGTATCTGAGCTCTTCCCTTTCCCCTTTGCTATTTAATGTTTTCTTTAGCCTACTGGCATCTCTTATTCAAGAATTGCGCGTGAAATGTTATATTTATGCTGATGATATCCTCTTAGTCTCTTCCAAGACCCTTTTCACCCTGATTTCAGTTCTTTACAAGAACGTCTCAATGCAGGCTTGGCTTGTATACCATCGTCTTTACCTTAATCATCATAAAGCATCAGCAATTTGGCTCACCGGTCATCATGCTACACCTTCTTTTACACCAGTCATTGATGAGGTTCCCATCCACTTCATTTCGATAGTGCGCTGACTTTTTCTACATATATTTCTACTACTGTCAGGAGCTGTTTCTATTCCTTGCGTCTGGTGCGCTCTTTCTGTCCTTTCCTTACTGACGATAGCTGTGCTACTTTATGCACTAGTTGCTTCAAAATTGGATTACTGCAATGTCATATATGCTGGTCTCCATGAGATTTCTCTCTGCAAATTGCAGACTACTACTACTACTACTACTATTTAACATTTCTAAAGCGCTACCAGGGTTACGCAGCGCTGTACAATCTAACAAAGAAGGACAGTCCCTGCTCAAAGGAGCTTACAATCTAAAGGACAAAAAAAAGTGCAGTCATTCAAATTGGAGGCAGTCTAGATTTCCTGGATAGAGGTACAATGGTTAGGTGCCGAAAGCGACATTGAAGAGGTGGGCTTTGAGCAAGGATTTGAAGATGGGCAGGAAGGGGGCTGGGCGTATGGGCTCAGGGAGTTTATTCCAAGCATAGGGTGAGGTGAGGCAGAAAGGGTGGAGCCTGGAGTTGGCGGTGGTGGAGAAGGGTATTGAGAGGAGGGATTTGTCCTGTGAGCAGAGGTTACGGGTAGGAGTGTAAGGGGAGATGAGGGTAGAGAGGTAATGAGGGGCTGCAGATTGAGTGCATTTGTAGGTTAGTAGGAGAAGCTTGAACTGTATGCGGTACCTGATCAGAAACAAATGAAGTGACTTGAGGAGAGGGGTGATATGAGCATATCGGTCTAGGTGGAAGATATGACGGGCAGCAGAGTTCTGAACAGATTGAAGGGGAATAGATGGTTAAGTGGGAGGCCAGTGAGGAGTAGGTTGCAGTAGTCAAGGCGAGAGGTGATGAGAGAGTGGATGAGAGTTCAGGTGGTGTGCTGTACTGTCTGCAAATTGCAGACAGTACAGAACACTGCCATCCACATTCTTTTACATACCCAACATCATGATCATGTAACGCCTTTTCTTAAACATCATTGGCTTCCCATATCAGATAATTTATAAAATTCTGACCATCACTTTCAAAGCTTTACATTTGGGTTCTCCCCCGTATTTAGCTAGTCTTATACTCCCTACTCCCCTTAATGTGAGCTTCGTTCAGCATTCGATTGTCATTTGTTTGTACCACCTACTCATTGTTCCTGACTTAGCTCTATACGCGCTTCTGCATTCTTCTGTTTGGCCCCTTTTCTCTGGAACTCCTTACCATCTCCTTTGAAGGCAGAGCTTTCTTTCCCTTGTTTCCTCTGTCTCCTTAAAGCACATTTGTTTTCTCAGGCTTTTCCTTAATTCCTGATCTTCCTTAGAGGTCAAGCTGTTGGAAAATAACTGGTTGTCTCTGTTTCCCTATCCACTATGATCTACACTATTCTTTTTTCATTCTATCTGCTTATTTCCACTGTCCTATTTGATTTTTTTTTTTTTTGTTACATTTGTACCCCACCCTTTCCCACTCATGGCAGGCTCAATGCAGCTTTGACATTCCTTTCATATTCTTGTGATTTTAATTTTTGTACACCGCTTTGATTGGATGTGAAAGGCAGTATATGAAGTCCCTAATAAACATAAACATCTGTCATTCTGATTTACAGTAGCTGGTTTTATAAAATCCAAATTAATTGAAAATACTTATCTGGGAAAATAAAACTGACTTTTTTTTTCTTCGTAAAATGAGGAATCAATGCATAAAAAAGATAGATAATCACGTAAGTTTGCAACACCCTAACACAAATTATGTTACAGACTGAAATATGGTCTAAAACTCTTTAAGTAGCTAATTTTAATGTACGCTGACTTTGTGAACAATGCTAAACATGACAAGTGGCAGTTGCCTGGGGTGTAATGCACAGAAGCTGCACTCAGCTTTCAGAAAAAAATGAAACTTTTTTTTCTTGCAGCTCGCCTGTTCTAGCAGGCTCTGAGTAAACATGGCTAAGGGGCACATCAGTGCTGGACTTTGAACCCAATGCAGAACACTGCATATCTCTTTGAACAAAAATACTGAGTAACGTTTAAAGAGGAAGACGGGTCAAAGCATAAATGGGAGGTCTTGAAATGCCATTATTCACTCGTTTTTTCCACACTTGTTATTTTCCAACATTTTTAAAAATTATTATTCTGACGTATCCCTCTGTTATGATTAGCTTCCACAGGAGGAGCTCAGCTTATGAAGGTTAACCCATGCAGAAATCAAAGCTTTGTGCATTTTTTCTCCAAAGGTCAGACTCATCAGCAGTTGCAGAAATACTGCTGGGAAGGACCCAGCCATCGCACCATGAAGTTGGGTCTTGTTTCCTTTAAGAACACTGCCGTGATCGCTGGCTAGAGCTCCACCAGATAAAGAGACTGCTCAGTCACTTTAAATTCAATTTGTAGATTACTCATATCTAACCCAGCTCGTCCCTTCACGGTGCTTAGCAGCTGCTTACTGGTGCTCTGCTTTGCAAATGCCTGAGCTGTTGAAAATAAATAGCATACATTTTGATTAATGTAACAAGCTGAAAATAGACGCTGATATAATGCATTTCTCAGCAAGAACCAGAAGCTCTGATCAAATTTCAGTGTTCGAGACGCTGACTAGGGCTAGCTTCAGAGAACTCACCCATAGTTATGCTTTTATATAATACTTTCAAGGGTCAGTAGCTACAGTGTGTAAGTTATGCACCTGTGATCCTGTTATTTCTAAAGCCTCCACTTCATGATGAAGTTCAAGACAAGATGAAGCGCCCGGTGGCATTCACAATGTTCAAGTAAGGCTATTCTGTCCTCTCCAACAAGCTCTGTCTATG
Organism: Microcaecilia unicolor; assembly: GCF_901765095.1. Classification (NCBI taxonomy): domain Eukaryota; kingdom Metazoa; phylum Chordata; class Amphibia; order Gymnophiona; family Siphonopidae; genus Microcaecilia; species Microcaecilia unicolor. Next base: position 186,218,636 of record NC_044032.1, on the reverse strand, counting down.
TGATAATATAAATATGGTGAGTAATGTCTGGTATTGTGTAAACCAAATTACAATGTGGCAAGGTCGCAGCCTGCTTATTCCATTACATCATTGCCTTTCCTGTTTCATAGTAACCAAGAAAGTGAAGATGCTGCTAAAATAGTACCAGACTGCCCATTTGAAACTGAGCCTTAATTTATTTGGCTTTTGCTCACACCTTTTTCAGTAGCAGCTTAAGGTGGGTTACACATTCAGGTACACTGGGTATTTCCCTGTCCTTGGTGGGCTCACAATCTAATTTTGTACCTGAGGCAATGGAGGGTTAAGTGACTTGCCCAAGATCACAAGGAACAGCAGTGTGATTTGAACTGGGCACCTCAGGACGTCAAGACTGGTGCTCTAACCACTAGGCTACTCCTCCACTACTAATGATTTTGAGGCATATTTTGTCAACAAAATTAAAGTCTCTCTCAGGATTTACAAGCAGTTTCCCTCAGAGCCAGATGCACTAAAGTCGTCGGTAATTCCCGTTCCCTACCGATTCCATAGCGAATCGGTAGGGAACAGGAATGCATCAACGATAGGGAATGCAAATGAGCTACTCGTTGTAGCTCACTTGCATTCACTATTTTCCTCGGTTGCCAGTCGGAGAATCAGGACGTCCCTTTCGATTATGCACCTCTTCCTGGTCTCTTCAGCCAATCAAAGTGGGTTTAGCTGGCTATTGTCAGCAAAACGCGCTCTGATTGGCTGAAGAGACCAGGAAGAGGTGCATAATCAAAAGGGACGTCCTGATTCTCCGGCAACCAGGAAAATAGAAAACTTTTGCTGTGGAGGGGTAAGTGGCGCGGCGAAGACAAAATAGAAGGGGGAAAAAACGGCAGAGAGAAAAACGGCAAAAAAAAAAAAAAAGACGGCTCTCACAAGCGCAGGGAGAGTACGTCCATAAAGGACGCCCCTCACATGCACTCCCTGCTTTTTTTTTTCTTTTTTACCTTTTTTGGGGGGCCCTTTTCCTTTACGATTCCCTCACAGGAGCCCTAACGAGAGGTGCAGACCTCCCGTTAGGGTCCCTACGGTAAGGGAATCGGAAAAACGGTAGTGCAGCTCATTATAATGGGCTACAACAGTAGTGCAGCTCATTATAATAGCTTTTGAATAATTTGCATTCCGTTTTCGTTGCCTGCTACCGTGGCAGGGAAAATGCCCTTAGTGCATGCCCCCGGTAAACTACTTGCGTTTTAAACTGGCTGGAACCAGTTTAAAACGCAAGTTGTGGGCTCGTTAGGTTTAGTGCATCTGGCCCTCAGTACACTGTCAGTTAATCAGGAGCACAGAAACTTTCCCACTCCTTACACAAATGCACATGACTGCATTTGTGTGTACAAAAAGCAGAAGAGTCCCTCAGGAACACCAAACAGGACAAAATAAATACATACAAAATGGGGGTAAACCAATGTAGTTCCAGCACAGGGATATTTATTCACAGTCAATCAACTCAAAAGAGCTAAGAAAAAAGTGACTTGATGCAGTCCTGCATTTTGGCGTAATATGCGCCTGCCTCAGGAGTCTCGCTGTTTTTGTGTGCTGAGTGTATATACCACACATACCTTTTTGTCAATAGGATTACGCTTTGATGAACTTTTTCTCAGATGCTTTGATTTGTCAAGCTTATGTTATCAACTTTGGCTGAGATAATTTGACTCCTGAGGCAGGTGAATGTGGCGCCGAAATGCAGGACTATGTTGAGTCATTTTTTTCTTAGCTGTTTTGAGCTGATAGTTAATAAATATCCCTGTGCTAGAACTACCTTAGTCCACCCCCATTTTTTGTGTTTTTTGACCTAGGACTCTTTTAACCCAATAACAGAGGAAGGCCTTGACAAAATCTGAGAGGCCTTTGGCCAACCACCTACTCCCGCAGCCACTGCAGTAGACAAGGAGAGGCTTCATAGAAGTGGCCTAAAAAATTAAGAAATACCAGCAGCATTAACAAGGGCAGCAGTGCGTCTTCTGCTAAAGAAAAACAACCTTGACCAGGATAAACTCAAAAGGGATTGTCTAGTATCTAACATCCCATTTCTAAGAACAGTCTAAGTTCAGCTCAAGGACTGGCTAGAAGAGAGAAATTGGCTACATCCGAGTCAATCTGGATTCAGAACTAATTATGGAGTGGAAACAAGCTTCATATCCCTATTAGATGATCTACACACAAACCAAGACAAGGGATTAGCCTCGATATTAGTACTGCTGGATTTTGCAGCAGGTATTGACACTGTGGGCCACAATATCATGCTAGCACAATTGTCAGAAACAAGCATCACTGGAACAGTACTTGCCTGGTTCAGATCCTATCAGATAATCAGCAATCTACACTGAAGGGCAGCACCTCATCACTACCATGGTCACTGATCTATGGAATACCACAAAGATCAAATACTGTTGCCTATTTTGTATAATATCTAATTCAAGTCACTAGTTAAGCTGATTTGGTTGATTGATACTTGATTATATATCTGCAGAGATGACCTGTAGCTACTCATACCCATTGAACCAAACTTAATTATAGCCAGGGGCATAGCTAGACCTCGAGGTGGGAGGGGCCTGAGTCCAAGGTGGGGGGCACATTTTGTTCCACTGCCCTGCCAATGCCCCCCTCTGCCGCCTCGCCACACTGCTGCTTCCCACCCACTGCCGCCGCTGTTTATCTTGGCTGGCGGGGGTTCCCAACCCCTGCCAACTGAAGCACTGCTGTTGCAAGGAGCATGCTGGATGTGAGGGGAAGAGAGAGCAGGGCAGGTAATGCGGCAGTGCCAGAGACTAGCGCTGGATGAAGTATTCAGCTGCCGGTGGGTTGGGGACCCCCGCCAGTCAAATCAGGGGCCCAGAGAAGACCCACATAGCTATGCCACTGATTACAGCCCTGAACAAACTGACTACTTGTTTAACAGCAATTCAAGAATGGGCTAACAGCAACAAACCTTGGCTGAACCCAAGCGACACTGAGTTGTTGTGTGTCCCTAACACAAGCGGTCACATCAAAATCCTTTTGGGGAGCTACAAACTCCCCCTTAAATCACAGATCAGGCATCTTGCGGTACAGCTAGAATCAATACAACCAGTACCCCAATCTAAGCAATTTTGAAGGAGTTGCCTCTTTCATCTGTGACAACCATACTTTCTCTTTCCAGACCTTATCCCACACTTTTTAACATCATAATTTTTTAACAAATGCCCAGTGTACCTACTACTACTACTATTTAGCATTTCTATAGCGCTACAAGGCGTACGCAGCGCTGCACAAACATAGAAGAAAGACAGTCCCTGCTCAAAGAGCTTACAATCTAATAGACAAAAATAAATAAAGTAATCAAATCAATTAATGTGAACGGGAAGGAAGAGAGGAGGGTAGGTGGAGGCGAGTGGTTACAAGGGGTTACGAGTCAAAAGCAATGTTAAAGAGGTGGGCTTTCAGTCTAGATTTAAAGGTGGCCAAGGATGGCCTTGAGCTACTACTGAAAAAGGTGTGAGCAAAATCCAAATAAATAAATCATGTTGGCAACTGCTTCCCATATGATTATCCTACACTGAAAGAACGATTCTATGCTCGATTTCATAGAATGGTGATCTCATCTATATGCTATTAAGACATGCGAAACAGCTAACTCCGTACGTTTTCACAATGTTTCCCACATCCAGAAAGTGAGGTTCTCTTTGGACAACTTCTTTGGAACTACAAATCCTTGAATGCTGATTGCACCTTTGAACTCAATTTTTCTGCATATTAAATGCTCCTTTTATAGAGTATTATGATTGTTGCTATTACATTGAATACACAGTGATAAAAGTTAAAGAAAAAATGTTATGTGTTCCTATGTGTTAACTGTTACTGTAACACCCACACTTTAAAGATCTGTTATGATTAATATCTCTGTAAAACCATATGTATATGAAAAAAATAAGGTCTACTTACAACTTCCTCTTCCACCTCCACCCCGCTGCTTGATTTATCACCATTACAAATGTTAAGGGCTCCGTTTTCAAACATGCATATTTTATATACTTAAATAAAACCACATTGCAACATAGACCATTACTATTTGTGAGAGTACTCAAATCTTTGTTTAGTCCATTCATCGAATTTCATCATTCACTCAAGAGCATCTCTGCTGCCTAGTTCTCTACCACTTAAAAATGACCCAAAATGAAAGACCTAGACAAGAGGTGATCAACTGCAGCAATGGAGGGCTACCAACAGGCCTGGTTTCCTGGATAACAATTAGATGGAAATTAAATGAGCTCTTGGATCAAAAGTATGTAAATATATCTGATGGATAATAATTCAGAATAAACCAGAAACCAGACTTCTTGGCAGCCCTTGAGGTTTGAACATGAGTGTATTTCATGCAGATCCAAAATAAAAGTTTTATTTTGGCATAAAATATTCCTACAAATATTTTACATATGACAAAACATTTTGAACTACCGAATCACTGCTGCTATGATTCATTTTATATAATATGATTTTTTTTCATTTTTGGGGCAAGAGTTTTTACATTCTTATGCTAAACCTCATTAATGCATTTTGGGGCCCGTTTATTAAAACGCGTTAAGATTTGGACTTAACGCTGCGTAATGCAGGATTTTCCCGCGCATTAACTCCAAATCTAACAAGGTAGTTTTTAGGGCATTTTCAACTGTTTTTTAATTTCAGGTTAGGTGCTAATGTTGTCATTAGCATGTGGTACCTGCTAGGAGTTAACGCAGTAGGTTAGTTTTCTACACTAACTCAGTGGTAACCAGTTAGTAAGCACTAAGGGGCCATTGTACTAAGGCACGGTAGGCCTAACACGGGCCTACCACATGCTAAAAGGGCTCTACTGTGGGACATGCTGTGGCATCCCATAGTAGTTTCCCACTCAGGACATGCTAATCCCATGCTGGAAAATATTTTTCCCATGGGCAGAGAGTAAGTGTGTCTATGCTAATTAGGTAGCGTGGGCACATTAGATTTCCACGGGAGTAGCAAAGGAGCCCTTTCCACCTCCTAAATAGTAAGGGCTCCCATAGTAATGGCCACTTGCTAATGGGGAAATTAGCACATGGCCATTACAATAAAATATAGCACGGCAGCCATTTTACCGGCACACTAAAAGTGGCCGCAGTGCAAAGAAAACCCATGTGCTGACACCAGCACAGCCACCTTTTAGTGAGGCTTGGTAAAATGACACCTAGTTCAGTCCCCACTCATGCCACAAACCCTCACAAAAATATATTTTTTTAAATTAATAACGCACGTTAGGGTACAAACAGATAAAATACCACAAAACACTTTAACACATTTCTGCAGTAACCTTTTTTCATGCTTATGGAAATGTTTCTGACCTGGGGTCTTGGAATTTACCTATTAAGGGCTAGATTCTGTATATGGTGCCTGAAAAATCCACATAGAAAAAAATGATGCCTAGGCATATTCTCTAAAGTACGCCTAAAGTTTATAGAATAGGCTTAAATTTCTGCGCGGTTTATAGAATTTGCCAAGTGACTCACCATGTGACTAAATTTGGTTGAATCCATTTAGACAAAGTTTTACTTGGTCTAAATCCAGATGCTTAAATTAGGTGCAGATTGGGTGTATTCTATAATAATGTGCATAGATTTTAGAAACGCCCATGCCTCACCCATGGCCACACCCTTTTTTTCAACTATGCTACTTAGAATTTAGGTTCACCATGTTATAAAATACACTCACCGCCCTGTTTACTAAGCCACACTAGCGACTGCGGTGCACTACTGCTGACACTGTCTATTCACTTTGAATGGGCTGTATCAACATTGCATTGCGGCATAGTAAACAAGGGGTTTTGTGAGTTGTGAGTGTAAATCTCAACGCCAATTAGTGCTGATAATGGCTTATTGACATCCAGTTAACCGCTGATTAGCTAGTTAACCAACTGAGTAATGCACATTGTTATAGAATATGGCTCGGTTTCTGCACGGATTTTCAGGTGCCATATGTAGATTCTGGAGGTAAATGCAAACTGATTCAGCATTGCGCACTTATTTTTGGCCTGTCTAAATTAAGGAACCATTCACTTGGCTAATGAGAGAGTACAGCTTTTTTTAACAGTGTGCTTTGGCAAACAGGAGATTATTTCGCAAGACTTGTGTGGCATTTGCATGTGTGAATACTGGCAATGTTAGAAGGCTACTTTTTGCATGTTTGGCTTTGCAGCATGTACAGTTTTGAATGGACTTGTTGTAAGCCTGAAAAGCATGCATGGTTTTCTGGATTTAAAAAAATTTATTTATAGGTTTAACAAAATATAACCAAGTAAGTATGCTTTTACAGAAAAGTACTTGAAAATAAGACATACGATACATGATTTATATCATAGTAGGGAAATAAAAGAATGATACAAAAAAATTGAATCTTACTATAGTCTACCATTATAGGGAAAGAGAATTAGCAAAGGGAATCAGACAATATTTATCCAAGAATAATTCAAAAGCACTGATATGCTGAGGGACAAGATGACTTAGAATTTAGGTGCACCATATTATCGAATACACTCACCGCCCTGTTTACTAAGCTAACTCCCATTAAACTCCCTCAGAGGATTCCAAAGCCTGAGGTCTTCTGTTAGCCAGAAATACAGTCGAATGAGTAGGAAATTAAAAAAAATATATATATTTAGAAGACTTATAGCTCACTATGGGTTTCTTTTACAAAGCAGTGCTAGCGATTCCTACATGGCAAATGAGAGACAGCCCATATGAATTGAATGGGCTTCCTCTCATTTGCCGAACCGAGAATCGGTAGCACGTCTTTTTAAAAGAGGCCCTATACATTTTAGGAAAAAGGTTGTCTATCAGCCATGTGCAAGAAGGTTACAAGAAGTGTAGTCCGAGATATCTCCATCGTATCTTTATGGTCTAAATCAATACTGCCCTCCTCCAACTCCTGGAGAAGCCACTCTCTTTTTCATAGGAAGAAAATAGGCCTTCACTAGAAATGGAGCATCTTTCTGAGCAATCTGAAATACTTCCATTACATATTTCACAACAGTGTGCTTCGATGAGAGATGATGTATCCTGGGGCAGTTCAACATCCTAATGTTTACACTTCTCAGAGAGTTTTTAAAATTTTCCATTTTAGAACGAATTGCAGTTAAATCAGTAATACTGCTAAATTATATCTGTTGAATTTTATTAACAGCTTGATCAAGTACAGTCTTCTCTGAGTTAATTTTAGCAATCTCATTTTCATGTAATTTAACCTGTTCTTTAAGTCTTATTAATTTGAGTTGACAACACAGTAAATGCTGGAATAAGAGTCTTACCTAGATCCAAAATTGTCAACCACATATTGTATTCAAACACATATCTGTTGGCTTCTTCAGAATCAAGGGGGAATTTATGTTACCATTCTCTGGATTTGGTCTTCCTGCATTCGAGAGAGTTTCTGACCATCTGGACTCCCAGATCTGTTTTACAGGTTTGCTGTTTTCCTGTGGCACTGGCAAAGTCAACAGCTGTTCTCCCTATCAATGGAGCACTTACCCCAGTGGCCACACTCTTTTCTTCCTCCAAGGTACACTGCCACATTACTGGAGTTGGGGAAATTGCAGCTCAAGCAGCAGGGAAGTTCTTTCATCTGGGTTCAGGCTGATATTGTGCCCATTAGACTAGTCCCATCTTTCCACTGTGGGCTTATGACCAACCAGCCCAGCCTCCTGAACAGATTGCTGCTCATCTGGTCATGTCACAAACTGATCCATGGGACACAATAAAGACATAGCCGTGGGCTTAGAAACCTTCCCATTTCCCCCAGTCATCCCTAGTTCCACAGTCCAACATGTTCCTATTGGTCATGTGATCAGTGTTCAGCAGCACTGTAACAGAAATGCTGTGGTTACAGGCAACCATAAAATGATTTTCCTATCAGCTTTCTTTGGGTTTTTTTTTTTTTGTTTTGTTTTTTGGGGTTTTTTTTTTTGTTTTTGTTTTTTGTAGGTTGCCAAATTGGCACCAGGCTTCAGATCTGATTATTTTTAGTTTACTGTTGAGTTACAAAACATGTTTAGAATATGTATTATCCATATTAGCTGTACCTAATGGTTAGAGCAATGGGCTGAGAATCAGGAAAGCCATGGTTCAAATCCCACTTATCCTCCTTGAGATCTTGGATGAGTCATGTAACATTCTATTTTCTCAGTTCTAAACTTAGACTGCACACCCCAAGTAATAGGAACATACCTACTGTATCTGAATGTAGCTCACCTTAAGCTACTACAGAGAAAAGTGTGATCTAAATTCAAATCCAAAATCCATATTGTGAAACACAGGAGCCAGCTCTGTGAGTGCTGCGGGTGCTTGAGCACCCCTAATATTGAGTAAACTAAATGTCCAGGGATGGGTAAGTTCCATTGGGTTTAGCATGCACAATCATTTTGAAAAGTTGATTCCTATGTTCTAAAATAATACAAAACCTTACAAATGACACTCAGAACCATAATAACATTAATTTCCAGGAGTTACACAACAAGGGACTACCAAGGAAAAGGAAGCACCGTAAACATTGTTTACTGCAGACTTGATATACCGCCTAATCCAATGAACAGGTCAAGGCAGTGTACACACATAAAACAAATATAAAACAAGGAAAAGAATTCCAACTGAATAGAAAAGCATCAAATCATACATGGAAAAGGTAAACAAATAAGTTACTAATTGTAGTAGAACATCAATACACCTATTGGAAAATGAAACAAATGAGATTAGTGTAGATCAATCTGACACAGACATTCAATGCTATCAGAATACCTTGTCTCTTTTACAGATGCAAAACACAGATAGACCATCACCAAGTATAGAATAAGTAACACCAAACTAAAAATAGAAATATGTAGACAAAAATTAAACTGAATCTCAATAAATCAGACTCTGTATATAGTATAACACCAGAGAAAAAGAAACAGTGATGCATTATCCTGTACTATGCAAAACAAAGATAACAGCTGTAAATTTCAAAAACTGACATATTCCAATTACTACATTTCAAGTTAACAAATAAAATAAAAAAAATGTAAAATAAATCAGTACCTTTTTATTTGACTAATGTAATACATTTATCAATTTTCAATTAGCTTTCAGAGGCCAAATCATCCTTCCTCAGGATACTGCAGTATATTGCTATTATAGTATATTGTTCTTCTGAGAGAGAAGGTTTGGCTTCTGAAAGATAGTCAAAAAATTCATTGTTAGTCCAATAAAAAGGGATTACCTTATTTATTATTACATTTGTACCCTGTGCTTTCCCACTCATGGCAGGCTTAATGCAGCTTACATATTGTATACAGGTACTTATTTGTACCTGGGGCAATGGAGGGTTAAGTGGCTTGCCCAGAGTCACAAGGAGCTGCATGTGCCTGAAGTGGGAATTGAACTCAGTTCCTCAGGACCAAAGTCCACCACCCTAACTACTAGGCCACTCCTCCACCATACTATTTTATCCTAAATTAAAATCATTTTTTCTACCTTTGTTGCCAGGTTGTTCTACCTTTGTTGCAGTGATATTCCAGTCTCTGGTTTCTGCTTTCCTCTGTCTTCTCTTAAATTCTCTTGCCAGGATTTCCTGTCCATTTGTCAATTTTTTCTCTCCTCCTATCTTCTTCAGTTCCTCCACGATATCTGTCATCAACATTCATCTTTTCCATTCAGCTTTATTTTTATTTATTTACTTTATTTATTTATTTATTTTATTTTCTGCTGGTCTATCTAGATTTCATTAATTCTTGCTATCCTGTCTTTAATTTCCACCTTTTTACTACATCTACCTATGCTTTCCATGTCTTTCCCTCACCCCAGCTCACCCACTCCCTTCCTCTTATTCTTCAGTTTTTCACTAACTCTCTCTCTCTCTCTCTCTCTCTCTCTCTCTCTCTCTCTCTCTCTCTCTCTCCCTCCCTCCCTTTTATCCAACATCTCCACTCTCTCTCCATTTCATCCAGTGTCTCCTATCTCTCCTCCCTTCATCCAGTATCTCCTTTCTCCCCGTTTCATCCAGCATCTCTTCTCTCTCCCTCCCCCTTACTGTTAAGTTACTAAACATGTTTAGAATATGCATTATCCATATTAGCTGTACCTAATAGAGCATCAGGCTGAGAACCAGGGAACTCTTTTGGTTCAAATCCCACTGCTCCTCCTTGAGATCTTGGGTAAGTCATGTAACATTCCATTTTCTCAGGTCCAAACTTAGACTGCACACCCCACAGTTTAAGTTTGGACTCATCTTTCCACCCCCCAGCATGCTCATTTCCCTATCCCCCAGAGCTCCAGTTATAGCTACTTCCTAGTACCTACAGCAGCAGCAGTGGTGGCAAAAAAATGAAAAAAGAAACAGTAAGTCTATGTCAAAGGGGGCAGGCCCAGAAGAACTGGCAGCATGGCATAGAAGCTGTCGTGTTGCCCCATGTGTGCTTTCTGTATTTTTTCTGCTGCTGGTCTCAAGAATCAGCAGCTGCAGTGGGAGGGAGGTGGGCAAGGTCATGATTGGGGCTGGGGAGGCTTAGCCTTCCCAAAACTGTTTTACCAGGGTGCCTATATTTAGGCTTCAGAGTGATTAAGGGAGCAATTGTGTTCACTTCTCTGATGCTTAAAACTGGCTCAAAGATTTTAAGTTTTCTAACTTGAGCCCTTAACTGGCTTCCTTTTGATGTCTAGTTTTATAAAATCTGACATTTACATGGGTAGGTTGCAAAATTGACCGCTTATACATGTAAGTACTCGTATTTATATACGCAGAGCCTCAAGTGATGTCAGTCTTTATTCAAATGTGTTCCTTACTATGATAGGTGCTCTTATTATACATGCCAGGACCTACATATTTACTCTCCTCATCTTTTAATTATTCAGTCAGCTTTTTGTAAAATATTTTGCTAATTGTGACCATCCAGATTTGGACATCCTTTTCTTACTTATACAACCTATGCAAAATTGGACTTAAAGTTCTACAAACAGTATGCATTATTTTATTCTCCTTAGGAAGATTGCACATCCCCCCTTAGAAAGGTCCAAATTCTTATGTGAGAACCACTACATCACAAATGCAGGAACTGTAATTTCTTCATAGAGAGATAAGACGTCTATAGAAAAATTAATATGACATTATTATTCAATCCATTATAATTTCCTGTTGGGGTTTTCCAGGACTTTCCACGGAGAGGGAGGTGAACGCTTGGAATGCCCTCCCGCGGGAGGTGGTGGAGATGAAAACGGTAACGGAATTCAAACATGCGTGGGACAGGTATAAAGGAATCCTGTGTAGAAGGAATGGATCCACAGAAGCTTAGCTGAAATTGGGTGGCGGGGGGAAGAGGGGTTGGTGGTTGAGAGGCTAGGATGGGGGAGGGCAGATTTATACGGGGTCTGTGCCGGAGCCAGTGATGGGAGGCGGGACTGTTGGTTGGGAGGCGGGAAATACTGCTGGACAGACTTATACGGTCTGTGCCCTGAAAAAGACAGGTACAAATCAAGGTAAGGTATACACATATGAGTTTATCGTGGGCAGACTAGATGGACCGTGCAGGTCTTTTTCTGCCGTCATCTACTATGTATATATGTATGTAAATGGTCAGTATTCTCAATGGAGAAGGGTAGTTAGTGGGGTTCCCCAGGGGTCTGTGCTGGGACTGCTGCTTTTTAACATATTTATAAACGGGAGTAAATAGTGATGTAATTAAATTTGGTGATGACACGTGGTTATTCAAAGTCGTTAAATCGCAGGAGGATTGTGAAAAATTACAAGAGGACCTTACGAGACTCGGAGACTAGGCGTCTAAATGGCAGAAGACGTTTAATGTGAGCAAGTGCAAAGTGATGCATGTGGGAAAGAGGAACCCGAATTATAGCTACGTCATGCAAGGTTCCACGTTAGGAGTCATGGATCAAGAAAGGGATCTAGGTGTCGTCATTGATGATACGTTGAAACCTTCTGCTCAGTGTGCTGCTGCGGCTAAGAAAGCAAATAGAATGTTAGGTATTATTAGGAAAGGAATGGAAAAGCAAAATGAGGATGTTATAATGCCTTTGTATCGCACCATGGTGCAACCGCACCTCGAATATTGTGTTCAATTCTGGTCACCGCATCTCAAAAAAGATATAGTGGAATTAGAAAAGGTGCAGAGAAGGGCAACAAAAATGATAGAGGGGATGGGACGACTTTCCTATGAGGAATGGCTAAAGCGGCTAGGGCTCTTCAGCTTGGAGAAAAGCTGGCTGAGGGGAGATATGATAGAGGTCTATAAAATAATGAGTGGAGTTGAACAGGTAGATGTGAAGCATCTGTTTACGCTTTCCAAAAATACTAAGACTAGGGGGCATGCGATGAAGCTACAATGTAGTAAATTTAAAATGAATCACAGAAAATGTTTCTTCACTCAATGTGTAATTAAACTCTGGAATTCGTTGCCAGAGAATGTGGTAAAGGTGGATAGCTTAGCGGAGTTTTAAAAAGGTTTGGATGGCTTCCTAAAGGAAAAGTCCATAGACCATTATTAAATGGATTAGGGGAAAATACACTATTTCTGGGATATGCAGTATAAAATGTTTTGTACTTTTTTGGGAACTTGCCAGGTATTTGTGACCTAGATTGGCCACTGTTGAAAACAGGATGCTGGGCTTGATGGACCTTTGGTCTTTCCCAGTATGGCAATGCTTATGTACTTATGTATGAAGGTGCTGTATTTGTTACTAGATGTAAGGCCTCATATTGTAAAATCAAGCCAAACATTATTAACAGTCTGCTTAATAAGGTTCATTCATAAAATGTGTTGTTTAAATAAGGGGGCCCTTTTACTAAAGTGTTCTGAAATCTGTGTTTAACACATTCTATTGCACGACTTTCGCACATGCTAAGCTCAGATTTAATGCAGTACTTAATAGAGCTAGTTGTTTTTTATTTTTAATTTGCAGGTCCCAACACTACTTATATTTATTGAGATTTATTACACCACCATTAACTAACTGGCAGACCACAATGATTTACAATCTTAAAACCAACAAAAATTAGATAAAGAAAATGAACTACAATTTGGAATAGAAAAGGAACTACTCATTCAAAAGAAATCCACAAAAGTTTTAGGACAGATAAGAGAGAGCTGGGATGAAGAGATGGGAAAGCAGTGAGAAATTATGAAAAGCCATCCTAGGCAGGATCAAATGCTTGGTGAAAAAGCCAGGTCTTAAGGTAGATTTACATTTCTTGAAGGAGGGTTCAATCTGTTCCATTACTACTACAAAAAATGAACAAAGGATCACTTACCTCCTCCTATTTAGGGGACACTAAAGGCCTGCTTCTATATATGAAACATCAGGTAATCATGCCTAATCGTATTCTAAATACCGTTCATAAATTTATTACGATATTTAGAATACACTTAGGCATAGTTCATGTGACTAAATCTACGTGCGACCATTTACACCTACAAAAAGATGTTATAAATCCCTGCATGTAGCTTTACGCACACTGGCCCATATTTTATAACAACACATATAGATTCTGAAACACCCATTTCCATGCCCCTAAGAACGCCCCTTTTTTCCTGTGCGTGTTAGAATTTAGGCACAGTACATTACAGAATATGCTTAGCAATGTACGCACATAAATTCTAATTTTTGCCAATTAGTGCCGTTATTGCTTGTTAGGAGCTGTTAACAACGCTTAACAGCTTGTTAAAACAATTAATCTGCATGCGTAGTTATAGAAAATGCCTAGATTTATGCACAGAACTGTGCATAACTCTAGGTACTCTATATAGATTCCGGGAGTAAGTTCTCACACGTTAAATCTGTGTTATCTGGTAGTGCATGCTAATCAGAATGTGCTAGCCAGATAGCTCATGAATGCCCACTCTCTGCCCATGACACACCCCCTCAACAACAGTAAATTACTGCCAAACACTTTAATGTATTTTGCAGTAAGCCTTTTCTTACACACTAATCCCCAAATTCCATAAAGGGTACCTTAAATTGTGCATGCCAATTGGTACTTAACAACGAATTAGCAGCACTAATAGGCTTTAATTAGAATTTACATGCACGACTTTTTAGGCGTATTCTACAACATGGTGCACAGAAAATCTAATGTATGCAGCTGAAAAGGGGTGTGGAATGGGTGTGGATTTACCGCACGCTAAAAAGGAAGTACTGCCGTGCTGCCACAGCAGCCCAATGATACTTCCCACCCCCAGCACGCCGTCATATCCAGCGCTACAAAAAAAGTTTTTTGCAGCACCAGTGTGTACCCCGCAGTAATCGTGCAGTGCCGCGTGCTGCCCGGTTACCGCTGGTTTAGCGCTGGAGCCCTTACCACCACCTCAATGGGTGTTGGTAAGAGCTCCCCTCCCCCTGAAATGGCCACGTGGCAAGGGCTTCACTTGCCGCATGACCATTTCTTTTAAAAAAAGAAGACATACCTTTTACCAGCTGCAGTAAAAGGGGGCCTCGACACACGTCAAAAACACACGCAGATGCCACTGCAGGCCCCCTTTTCCCGCAGCTTAGTAAAAGGGACTCTAAGTATACTATTATGGAATATACTTGATCTGTGCCTAAGTTAGACACAGGTATTTAGGCCTGGTTTTGGTGGCCTAAATGTGTGCACCTAAATTTTAGTCGCAAGAACGGCATGTGAGCATATTCTATAAACTATACCTAACTTTAGGCGTAGTTTATAGAATCATACTAAGCACATGGTTTTTTGGTGCTGATTTTTAAGGCACCATTTATAGAACTTGCCCTAATTGAGCCAAGGCTTAACACCTTTTAGTAAAAGGGTCCTAAATGTTTCATATCTAAAAACTATTCAATTTGATATTTGTATATCACTTTGCAACTCTTTATAAACAAAGAATCCCTTTCTCAGAAGAGTTTGCAATCTGTGTGGCTCCCTGGGGCAAAAGGAGATCACAGGAAATGGCAGTGACAGCAGTAGTTTCTTGAACCTCTTATTTTCCAGCTTTTCATTCTGCCAGGACACCCCCTTCAGGTATGACACCATATATAGACCAAATTAATAACAGGTGTCCATGACATTTAAAGAAAGGCAGTACATGAAGGATAAATATCTTTATCCAGTCTTAAAATTATACGAAACTGTACTTTCCTGCAAAGGGTAGGAGATCAAAAATTGCAGATCCAACAAATCTATGTCACACTGAGCAAATAACCTTAATGTGTAGTTTGGTGGGTGATATATTTTCCTCTGGAGACTGGCCATGAAACAAGCAGGTTAAACAACAATTGAACTTCTCACAAACCTGGTGGAGCTCCACTAATGCATTTTCTTTTGGAAGGAAACAGATGGTTGGTAGGATATATAGAAAGAGGATGTTTTTCCTTCTCTACCTACATTATGCAAAAAGAAAAGGATAAAGGTGCAAGGTTACTTGTTGATTACTCAAGAGATTTTACTTAATATGTTTGTGTTCCTGCTCAGCAAATAACAGAGGTAATTACATCATTAATCTTGAGCAAAATTTCTAACATGCCCCTCCTCCATTTGCCAAATGTAGCTAAGTAGACCTAATGTAGCAAGAAAATGAAGGCAAAAGCTGGGATTATTAATATTCTTTGCCTGGGTTTCTTTAATGGGTTATTATATTTTTGAATACATGATAGTTAATGCCTAGAGGACATTATTCATGCTTTATTCTAATTGCACCTGATTTGGTGCAATGTTTCCTGGGTATGCAAGGCATGAAACTGTTTCTCGGTAGTAATAACTTCCAGTCTTCAATAAGGTCCATCTGATTCATTGTTAAAGGACCACACTTTCTGTATTGTGAAATACTGATTGCCCCCTCTCCCCACACATACACAAAAACACAAGGCAAATCTAGCAATATACAATATAAAATAATGCTCAGCGGCATTCATGAAGACCAAAAGTACCAAAATTTGCATTCCATGTTCAGTAATAATGTTGGGAAGGTACTGTGCATCTGAAAAGAATTTGAGGTTTACGTAACTTGTGAGGACAACCTCTGCTTTCAGTCTCTTCTCACTGCGCCTTCCCCAGCGTTTTCTTTTCTGATGAATATCCTGACCTGTTGACAACATGCACAACTAGAATAGGGATCGAGAGATCCTACTGTGCATACCTAGTTAGTGGTATCATCATGGAGGCACAGTTAAAGCCAAAATACAGCTGCTTGAAGGTTAGATTTATGATGAGCTGTCGTCTAGGTTGAGAATTTTCCTTTTCTCATTTCTGATCATGTGTAACCCACCAGGTTTTGCTATCTGAGCCCTCTCCTTACTTGTGGATTAACAGCATATTTTATTTTCTTTGAATCATATGTCTAATTTAGATTTTATCTGAATTGTGCTGGATGTAATTGTTAATTAATTAATTAATTAATAAAACAGCTGGTTGGTTTTCCAGTTCCTTACTCAAACATAAATTTCCTATTTCATTTGAAAACTCTTCTAGAAATCACTCAATCATCTTCTCTTCAAAGATACAAGTCTGAAAACCTAAAATAGTGTAAAAGGTCTGTCTGAATCTGTTTCAGTTATAACATTTCTATATCTTGTAAGTACACAATACTTCCTTACAGGTTTCTATTCTCATGTTTATCTTGTTGACGGACTCCTTGCATCTTACCTCATATCCACAGGATTCGCACAGCGCATCACCCTATTGTTTCTAACATCTGCTTCTTCAGATATATTCCCTTTCTACTATACACACACAATTTACTTACAAATGATTAGCATCATAGTCTAACTTTATGCACCAAGACCTCTTCCACTCCAAAACACTTGTCCAACAGCAGGCAGCATCTAGCATATAGGATGCTATCAGATTAGCAATTAAGATAGGCTATACTGTCAGGATAAGGAAGAGAACCTATGATTAAAGTGGAAAAAAATAGGCTTTTCAACTTTAGGGGGAAAAATTGCAAAAAAATGTTATACTACCACAGAATTTAATGGAAACTCTAGGAGGAAAGAGGTAAACAAAAGTGACATTAGCCATTTTTTAAAAAAATATTAACAGATCAGTCTTTAGAAACAAAATCTTGGGATGATCTGGTGACTTGAGGTAGCTCTACACATGTCCATGTGGGAGGACCTTGGTTTGCTCTGGGTCCCCCCCCCCCCCCCCCCCCCCCCATATTACCCAGTAATGGATGTGCTATTGAAACAAAGTTTATAACCCCTGGAGGTGAGGAAATCAAATTCACTGTGCACCTGGGTGGACAGATTTAAGGCCCATGATTTGTAAGTCTGTGGAAGGAGTCCTGGTTTTTATTTATTTATTTGGGTTTAGCTTATACCGATGTTTGTCAATCTTTTTGAGGCCAGGATCCCATGATAGTGGTCAAATAAATTTGCATGACGCCTCCAGCGGTGCAGAATAATGATGATGTACCAATGGAAAGCCTAAACAGGTGCAAGTGTGTGTCTTGTTTGGGGTCCTGACCCACAGTTTGGAAAGCTCTGACATATTTTCCAGTAGTATTCAGGATGAGTTATATTAACATAGCATTTACCTGTCCCTAGAAGCCTTATGATTTAAGGGCTAGATTCACTAAAATGTATTATTGCATTAGCAGGCATTTATAGTAAACAGGTACCATTCCATTAAATCAGGCCTTCAGTAAATAATACACATTAGCAACCTCTAAGCAAATCTAGCCTTCAGTTTGCACCTGAGGGAATGGAGGGAATGTTGCAAAGAATGTCAGTGGGATTTGAACCTTAGTTTCATTGGTTGTAAGCTCACTGACCTAACTATTAGGATACTCCTTCACTTCATGATACCTGGTTAAGGAATGTTGCTGTGATTACTGCAAGGGTATTTAATGTAGGACAAAAAATTCCTGAGTAGCTGCAAATAAACACCTATCATAGTATCAGATCCCAAACCTGGTTCCAATTGATCTGGAAATCCAAAAGGAGTTATCCAGACTACATAAATTCTGAAGAAGGACCAATTTGGTTTAGCTTAGTTTTAGCTTTACTGGTTTGCTTGACTGTCTTCCAAATTAACTACCAAGGTGATTTTCAAAATAAAGCAGTTGATATATATAACCAATAACTGAATACGCCTGGTGTCCTACAGACCATGAGACAGGGAAGTGGCACCAATAAGAGGGGAAAAGGCAGTGGAAGACATTCATGCACTGCAAATATTTACCAGCTGGATCCTCCCAATGATTTACATGTCTGAGAGCCCCTGATCTTTTTTCTGGGACACAGCATATCCATAGGCTTGGGGACAAATTCCAGTGTTTAGGCCATTTGGGATAAGAAGTTACACAGCTTTGAGCTCATGGGGCAGGGAAACTAATGGAAGAATTCAGGGTAGCTTCTATGCCAATTCTACAGAAAGGAGGAACAGTAAATAGTTTCAACTGAGAGGACCATGGAACACATGCAGTGCTATAAGGGATCAAGAGGTCAGAAATATAATTGGGAAACACAGAAACATAGAAAAAGGAAGGCAGATAAAGACCATTGGGTTCATTTTCAAAAGAGAAGGACATCCATCTTTCTACATAAATCGGAAGATGGACGTCCTTCTCCCAGGGATGTCCAAATCGGTATAATTGAAACCCGATTTAGGACGTCACCAACTGCACTTCATCGCAATGATGGCCAAAATTCAAGGGGGCATGTCGGAGGCGTAGGGAAGGCGGGACTTGGGCGTGCCTAACACTTGGATGTCCTTGACCCATAATTGAAAAAAACAAGGATGTCCCTGACGAATACTTGGACGTTTTCACCCGGACCTGTTTTTATTACGACTAAGGCACAAAAAAGTGCCCAAAATGACCAGATGACCATCGGAGAGAATCAGGTATGACCTCCCATTACTCCCTGAGTGGTCACTGACCCCCCCCCCCCCTCCCACCTTCAAAAAACATCTTTCAAAATATGTCGTGCCAGCCTCAGATGTCATACTCAGGTCCAGGACAGCACATGCAGGTCCCGGGAGCAGTTTTAGTGGGCACTGCAGTGCACTTCAGACAGGCAGACCCAGGCCCATACCCCCCTACCTGTTAATTTGTGAAGGAAACAGCGAGCTCTCCAAAACCCACCACAAACCCACTGTACCCATATATAGGTGCCCCCCTTCACCCATAAGGGCTATGGTAGTGGTGTATAGTTGGGGGTAGTGGGTTTTGGGTTTTGGGGGGGGGCTCAGCACAAAAGGTAAGGGAGCTATGTACCTGGCAGCAATTTATGAAGTCCACTGCAGTGCCCCTTAGGGTGCCTGGTTGGTGTCCTGGCATGTCAGGGGGCCAGTGTACTACAAATGCTGACTCGTCCCATGACCAAATGGCTTGCATTTGGTCGTTTCTGACATGGACGGCTTTGGTTTTGAAAATCACCAAAAATCAGAAACGACCATGTCTAGGGACATCCAAATCTAGGGACAGCAAAATTTAAAGATTTGGATGTCCCTGACGGTATTTTCGAAATGAAAGATGGACGTCCATCTTGTTTCAAAAATACGGGTTTCCCCACCCCTAGATTTTGCCATTTTGCAACTTGGATGTCCCTTTCGAAAATGCCCCTCTATATCACCTATCCAGTCTACCTATTCGTGCCATCTACTCTCCCTTTCACTCCCTTAGAGATCCTATGTACTTGTCCCAAGTTTTCTTGAATTCAGATACCACCTACACCAGGATGCCATTACATTCACCACCCTTTCTGTGAAGAAGTATTTCCTCAAGTATTTCCTCAAGTTACTTCTGAGTCCATCCCTTTTCAGCTTCATCTTATGCCCCTTCATTCCAGATCTTCCTTTCAATTGAAAGAGACTCGCCTCCTGTGCATTTATGTCACATAGATATTTAAACATCTCTATCATATCTCTCCTCTCCCACCTTTCTTCCAATGTATACATATTGAGATCTTTAAGTCTGTCCATGTACATATTATGATGAAGACCACTAACCATTTTAGCAGCTGCCTCTGGACTGACTCCATATTGTTTTTGAAGGTGTGCTCTCCAGAATTGTACACAATATTCTAAATAAGAATCTTTACAGGGTTATCATTACCTCTGTTTTCCTACTGGCCATTCCTCTCTCTCTATGCACCCAAGCATCCTTCTAGCTTTCACCATTGCCTTTTCTACCTTTTTGACCCCTTTAAGGTCATCACATATGATCACACTCAAATCCCATTCCTCTTTCATTCACAAAAGTTCTTCACCCTGTAAACTGTACTTTCCCTTGGGTTTTTGCAGCCCAAATGCATGACCCTGCATTTTTACCATTAAATCTTAGCCGCCAAATTCTGGATCATTCTTCAAGCTTTGCTAGATCCTTCCTCATGTTATCCACACCATTAGAGGTGGTATCATTTGCAAAGAGGCAAACCTTACCAGACAGCCCTTCAGCAATGTCACTTACAAAAATGTTTAAAGAACCAACTCAAGAATTTAACCTTGCATCACACTACTGATAACACCTTTTTCCTCAGAGAGTATGGGTCCATGTGTGATCTGGTGCTTATGGACGGGGAGAGGGTTTCTGAAAGTTCTGGTATCCAGTGTTCACCAGATGGTGTGGTTCAATGTTAAGACTCATATAGAGAGGGCTTATTCAACGCACGTCAATTTTGAGTTACCGCTCGGCTACCGTGTGGCCCTTGAGGTAATTTCATTTTTGAAATGTGGCCGCCTCACGTGCTGAAAAAATAATTTTTATTTTCTGGCGCACGGCAGAAACTGGGCAGTAATCATCATTCTACACGTGTAGGTGATTACCACACAGTTAATGCATGAGACCTTACTGCTAAGTCAATGGCTGGCAATAAGGTCTCAGACCCAAAATGGATGCGCCAATTTATATTTTGCTGCACGTACATTTTTGGCAAAAATTTTAAAAAGGCCTTTTTTACAGGCGCTCTGAAAAATGGATCTGCATGTACCCAAAACACGCACCTACACTAGGTGCAGCTCATTTTTCAGCGTACCTTAGTAAAAGGGCCCCTAGATTAAAAAAAAAAAAAACTAACTTTGTCAAGATGGCTGTTGATTGGATGAGAACATCTGGGGAAGTAGAAAAGCAGTGGGGAAAACTGAAAGGAACTAGAATAAGAGCAGCAAGCCTTTTTGTTAGGAAACAAAGAAATTGCAGAAAGACGACAGGTAACAATATCTAGAAAAGGTAAGATTTGAGACTCTACTTCCTTTTCATAAACAGTTTAAAGCCCATTTGTTCCAACAGGTGTATTGTTGATGTTATAATACAATTTCAGAGGTTTTTTTTAATGCTTGATGTTTTAGTTATGTTGTCAGTTTGTATTGTCTGATTTTATTATGTGTGTACTACTGTAAACTGTCTAGATTTGTAGATAGGTGGGATATAAGAACATTTTAAATAAATAAATAAAGTAGTCAGAAAAGCAAAGAGGAGTGGAGGAGTGGCCTAGTGGTTAGAGCACCAGTCTTGCAATCCAGAGGTGGCCAGTTCAAATCCCACTGCTAAGCCTTGTGATCTTGGGCAAGTCACTTAGCCCTCCATTCCCTCAGGTACAAAATTAGATTGTGAGCCCTCCTGGGACAGAGAAATATTCAGTGTACCTGAATGTAACTCAACTTGAGCTACTACTGAAGAAGGTGTGAGCAAAGAATCTAAATAAAAAAAGAGACAAATGGAAGAAAAATAATCAAAACAGTAAAATGGGGACTCAAGTTATTGTGATGCTCAAGAATGAAGGGGAGGCATGTATAGAAGCTGATAAAGCAGAATTGCTTCAACAAATATTTCTGTGCCATGTTTACAAATAAAGGGCTCTGGTGACTGTTTGTATGTTCCTCTTTTCTTTCGGTCCTATCCTATGATTAATGGAGTCTTTTTCCCTAGTTAATTTTAGTCTGTAAACCACTTAGCCCTACTTGTTAGATCAAGTGGTATAGTAAGTTCTGAATAAATAAATAGGAATAGAAGTGAGGTAGACCTTGAATGGTATTCAGAAAAATGTGTCCATGAAAAGCTAACTAAACTAAACAAAATGATAGGACCTGGATACATCCAAAAGCACGGAAGAAAATTAGGGAAGTTCAGGTGGATCCGCTGCTGACCTTTTCAATGCTTCTCTAGAGTTGGGAATTGTCCTGGAAAACTGGAGAAGAGTGGATAAGAACATAAGAATATCCATACTGGGTCAGACCAATGGTCCATCTAGCCCAGTACCCTGCTTCCATCAGTGGTCAATCCAGGTCACAAGTACCTGGAAGAAACACAGTTAATAACAACATTCCATACTACCACACCCAAGACAAGAAGTGGCTTCCCTATGTCTATCTCAATAGCGGACTATGGACTTTTCCGTCAGGAAATTGTCAAAATCTTTTGTAAACCCAGATACTTTAACCCCCATTACCACATCCTCCGGCAGAGAGTTCCAGAGCTTAACTATTCTTTGCATGAAAAATGTTTTCCTCCTATTTGTTTTTAAAATATTTCCATGTAATTTCATTGAGTGTCCCCTAGTCTTTGTACTTTTTGAAAGAGTGAAAAATTGATTCAGTTCTACCCATTCTACATCACTCAGAATTTCATAGACCTCAATCATATCCCCTCTCAGACGTCTCTTTTCCAAGCTGAAGAGCCCTAACTTCTTTAGCCTTTCCTCATATGGGAGGAATTCCATCCCCTTTATCAATTTGGTCGCTCTTCTTTGAACCTTTTCTAATTCTGCTATATCTTTTTTGAGATACGCTGACCAGAATTGGACATAATACTCAAGGTTAGATCACACCTTGGGGCAATACAGAGGCAATATATTATTTTTTTATCTTATTTTCCATTCCTTTCCTAATAATTCCTAGCATCCTGTTTGCTTTTTTTGGCCACCACTGCACACTGGGCAGAAGCCCTGCTCCATAAAAGCTGAAGTTAGGAAGTGTTTGGGAACTACAGGCCTGTTAGTCTGATTCTGTGTTAAGTAAGTTAATTGAAATGCTTCTAAAACAGAATCCAATGGTCTTGTCAGACAAATTTGATCAATATCTTTGACTGGATGATCAGATATTTGAATTGAAGGAGAGCGCTAGATTGTTGTATTTAGATTTTAGCAATGCCTTAGACACACTTCAGAGCCAATACTGAGACATTCAGTTTGTTTATAAGTTGCCTATGCAGAACTGTGTCAAAGGCTTTGCTAATCTCTGTGCACCTCATCTAGTGCTCCCCCTCAATCCAACTGTACGTTCACCTAGTCAAAGAAAAAAAATTAATCAAATTTTTCTCTCCAAGGCCTACCTCTAGTAAAACCAAGCTGCCAGACCTACCTCAAACTAACCATTAGATTCCAGAATCCTCTCTATCCTCTGTTTTGGAAGCATTTCCATTATTTTTATTTATTTATTTATTTATTGCATTTGTATCCCACATTTTCCCACCTCCTTGCAGGCTCAATTTACTCACCTCAGAGATCAGACTAACTGGCCTGTAGTTCCCAACTTCCTCCTTACTGTAGTTCTGCTTTTGTGGAGAGGGACCACATCTGCCCTTCTCCGGTCCTCCGAGACCACTCCCGACTCTAAAGAAGCATTGAAAAGGTCAGCCAGTGGAGCCACCAGAACTTCCCCCAAGTTCTTTCAGTACCTTCAGAAGTATCCCATCTTGCCTTATTGCTTTGTCTACCTTTAGTTTAGCCAGCTCCTCATAAACACAGACCAATCATCTATGGTCTACTAAACTTCTATTCTTATTTATGTTTCTATTCAATGATCCTACTCCCAGCCCATCACCTGTGAACAGAAATATTTATTAAGAAATTCCTTTCTCCTGATCGGCTTCTACATATTCCTCCACTTCACCATGGAGCCTCACAATTCTTTACACTTTTTCTATCACTAAAATAAGATGAAGAGCAAAAGTGTCATTGCGTCATTGTGATGAAAGTTCAACAATACATTTTAAGGAGGTTTTTTACTTCCATATTTATGGTAAATATGTTGTCACAAAAAATTTGGTAAGCAATGAACTTGCAGGATTTTCCATTTGGGGAAGGGAATTCGTTTTTTATTCATCCCCACCCCCCACCCAAGAACTTCCATCTGACCCTTAGGACTAGATTCTATATATGGCACCTGAAAAATCCGTGATGAAAACAATTCCACCTAGGTGTATTCAATAAACCGCATCTAACTTTAGGAGCAGTTTATAAAATTCGCCCAAAGTCCTTACGCATGCCTAAACCTAGTCATAGGAATTTACGCCAAGTAAAACCTGGTGTAAATACTGGCATCTAAGTTAGGTACAGTGTAGAGGTATTCTATAACTATGTGCATAATTTTTTGTAATACCCATAATCCACCCATTCCATGTCCATGGATACACCCACCACTTTATAGAATATGCCTAGTAAGTTGTGTGCATAAATTCTAATTAAAGGGAAAGGGAATTGGAACTTGATATACCACCTTTCTGTGGTTTTTGCAACTACATTCAAAGCGATTTACATATTCAGGTACTTATTTTTGTACCAGGGGCAATGGAGGGTTAAGTGACTTTCCCAGAGTCACAAGGAGCTGCAGTGGGAATTGAACTCAGTTCCCCAGGATCAAAGTCCACTGCACTAACCACTAGGCTATTCTTCCACTAAAGCCAATTAGTGTCAATAATTTCCTGTTAGTGGCAATTATCAGAACTAATAGGCTTGTTAACTAATTAAATTGGATGCGCAAATATAGAATACACCTGGATTTGCACGCACAATTTCAGTCACGCTATATAGAATCTGAGGGTTAGTCTCCAATGTACAATATCCATTTTTTTCCCATGTAAAATACTTCAGAAACCATTTTAAATAAATATTTCTCCCTACCAGGATGAGAGAGACACTTTTGACAAATGGGCTCTTCTAAATCTATTTTGTGCTACATTCGGACAACTGCCTGAACATGGAAACACTTAGCTTTGAGGAGATTCATTTTGTGATGTCAGGCCATACTTCACTTATTCAGGGTCCTGTTTATTGTCCAGGATCAGGCAGTGTTTAATACCAAATATATCAGTCCCCTCCATCTTTTGGCATAAATTTATTCCTCTGAGTTTTAGTCCAGTAAAATGGTATAAATTTTCATTAAAGAAAATAACCATGCACTGACAGTGCTAAATGAATCATCTGCGATCACTTTTAAAATACTTGATTTATTCTCAGCAGTTGGGAGGCTATATGTTATAAAAATATTTCCCCTGACAAGGATGAAATATAGCTTCTGTGTTTATTGTGAGCCCTTCAGGTAATACTTGGTCACATTTAGCCCTTTGATAAAGAAAGGGGAACAAATTGACTAACCAGAACAGAATAACATAAAATCCATCATAGCAGGAGATAATGTTTTCCTGGAGTGATTCATATTTGCACTTCCCTGTGTGAGACTTTCATATATTTGGCGACATTGTGAAATGTCATTGGAGAAAAGAGCTCTTCCATTTAGCCTTGAGCAAACATCTGAGCTGAGACGGGGAGAGAATATTTTGCCTATGTAAAGCCTTTTTCCCTTCGTACAAAGGGCGAGCCTTGTATAAGTGAAGCTCAGATCAGTCTGGCGAGGTGCTGCGTGCTGAGAATTTGGTTAGCAAACAAGTTGTGCAGTCAAATGACTTGAATACAAAATTTTTTTTTGTAAACGCTTGGTAGAGGAGTAGTGCTCGTAATAGTGTTTGCACTCAGCGTGGAGATCGATGCTTTTCCCTCATTGATTTTCTTCAATGGCAGAACCAGGATTATTCACATTGTGAGACTACTGTGTATTCCCCGACCTATCCAGCCTGATTTAATAGGTACTGCTAAAAAGGCACAGAGCTATGCTTTAAACATAAGGTTATAAATAAAGAAATGGCAAAATCAGACTTGTATTGACCTGAGTTCAATTATTGGACCCGTCTTCTGCTGCCTAGGCTGGTAAGGGCTAGGGAGGATATAGGGGCAGCATTCGCAATCCCTGGAAATTAGGGAGTATCAGTCTTAACTAAAGAGCATCACCCAGCTCAAGACCACACGTGCCAGGGTAGGGAGGAAATTATTGTCCATGCCTCTCAGCCAGAGGAATGTTGCTGTACTGGTAAGGCTGAATAGAAGGGAGAAATGAAATGAGACAAATCTCTAGGTACCTGGAAATGAAGGTTCATGGTACCTTAAACCAATAGGGCAGGCTCCTGTTAAACCGGAAGCTGTCAAAAAAGGGAAGAAAAAGATATTTCTTCTGCAAATTCAATGTCAGGATTTTGGCCGTCTTCAAAATTTGAAATAACCTTCTGCCTAATATTTAAAAAGTTACCTGACAGATTAGCAGGCAAAGCTGGCACACAAGTGGTTATATCTGACAAAGTTGGACAAAATCAATATTCAGTGGGCGAATCATAACATATATTCACAAAGATCAACTTTCGCAAGCCGGCTAAGATGCGAGACATGTTTACAAGTTTGGCGGCTAAAGCTAATATGCAGCACGGAGAGTCCAGTCAGTGCCTGTCATATGGCTGGCTATAAATAGGCCTGGTTTTCCACCAGATATCCGTTCTCTGATTTTGAATATTCCAGGCAAACTCATAGTGGCTAAATCCGGCAATAGGTATGTGAAGCTGCTATAATTCAGATTTGAATGTTCTCTCACTTACTTCAATTTTATTTTACTCTTTCTGCCATTATGCTTCTTACTCAGTACAGTTTCACAGTGCCCTTCATTTGGTGGGCTATAGTACAGTAGCCTTCGAGAGGGGGCCGGGGAGGGGGTCCAGGTACATGAAGAATGTTTAGACTGTGGCTTTCTGGCATGTGACTTTTGGGGTTTTTTAGTGTATGATTGTGCAAATATTTATTTTGTGAGACCGTACATTATAATAACAAGACAAAATGATAAGAGGGAAAAACACCATTTTAAACATAACCGGTTATCCTTGATAACCTGCTAATGTACTATTCCCGGCTTTCATTTTTAGCCTGTTTAGACTGCTGCTTTCAGCCATGTCTTTTCCCTGGTTGCAAAAGCATCAGCTAGACCAGACGGCATCAGCTAGACCAGACGGCATCAGCTAGACCAGACGGCAACAGCAGTGGAGCGGAGGTGGCAGAGGAGAAGGCAGCTCTTCCATGCAGCTCTGCAGGCACAACCCCAAGGACAAGCCCCAGCTCAGGCCCAAGTACAAGCCCAAGCACAGGCCCAGCATCAGAGACATAGGAACAAGGCCCACAGGGTATACAGGTTGAGGGTGAGTTACCTTCAGCTCATAGAGGAAGAGACATTTCAGCAAACCCACTTTAATAGAGCCACCATTGCTGACCTCTGTGAGCTGCTGAGAAATCATCTCAAGGCCCCCAGCCTGAGGAGCCATGCCTTGCCAGTGGTTGTGAGGGTCGCCCCAGTCCTGACCTTTCTGGCTACTGGCAGTTTCCAACATGGCATTGGTGGCACCACAGGCATCACATAGTCTGCCACTGCTCAGCCAGCTGTGTGAGTATGTCACCTTTCTACACACCCCTGAGCAGAGGCAGCAGTTCATTGCTGGGTTTCTCTCATATTGGGGGCAATAGATTGCATGCATGTTGCCCTAAAACCACTTGGACAGGATGAGCGAACCTACCAGAACAGAAAGATTTTCCATTCAATGAACATGCAGGTAGTCTGGTGTGTGCCAGATTCCCTGGTTCTTGCCACGATGCCTTCATTCTGGACCAGTCCAGGCTGGGGCAGGACTATATCAATGGTCTCTTGGGGGATGCCTGGTTATTAGACAACAACAACATCTCTGGTCAACTCAGAAGTTTTTTGAATGCATGTAGACACACACAGTGTGTAGTGCAAACATCAGGTCTGGCAGGCCTGATGTTTGCACTACACCTATGCACATAATGTAATCATTACCCATCCATCCCCACAAATGTATGCAGAGGCACACATTTATGCAGGTGGGTTCTCAATCACACCAGCATAATTGTAAGTACTGCCACAGATGCACCGTAACACTGGGTCCCACTCCAATACTGCCCAAGTGACTTCCACTAATGCCCACTGTCCTCACAGATAATGGTATGTATACTGCTGTTTTGCAGGCAAAACAAGGTGATGGTACCAATGCAGAGTCAACCATGCTAGGCAATTTAACCAGATTTTTTGTTCAACCTGTACTGGCCATCTAGTTATATAACCCACAATAGCCTTATCTGGAAGGCAGTTGCCTCCCAATGTAAGGGTTGTAGGTTAAAGCCTGGCCATCTACCTGGCTCACCAAGGGAGGGTAGAGTCTTTGACATTTTGCCTGTGAAATCAAAGGATGTGGTGAGGAATTATTTGGAATGCTGAAAAAGGTGTCAAATTATCAGTGCATACTGGCTGCAAAAAAAAAACCCTGGTTGTGCCCCACAGAACTTTACCCTGCCTAGAATTCTTACAATGTTCCCATCTCTAAACTAGGTGATAGGGGGTACCCCCTGAGAAGTCGATGTCCTCAGACACTCCAGGAGGAGCGCTACAATGAGACCCACCAGAGCGCACCTTTGGCCTGCTGAAAAGCAGGTTTTGTTGTCTTGATCAGACAGGTGGTGAACTTCTGTATAGCCTCAAAAAGGTGTGTGATATTTTTGCAGTTTGCTGCATCTTACATAACATCACTACACAATGGGGAGTAGCTTTCCCAGAGCAGAAAGTTACTGAAGATCAGGACAGATGTGCCACCTTCTGCCAGGAGCAACCTGTACCCATTGGAAGTCCAGCTGCTGTTGCTGCAGCAGCAGCAGAAGAAGCTAGGCAGAAATTGACATCAGAGGCTTTTTAAATTAAAAGGTGAGAAATGTATTTACAAGTGACAAAAAATTGTGAGGTGGAATTAAATAAACCAAGGAAGAAAACCAAATGGCAGGGATCTAAACAGTGACACCACCACCACCACCCCTCCACAACCTCCCTCTATGTTTTGAAACCACCCCACCTCCTCTTTCTCCCCCTCCCTTCTTTCTGTACTTTGGCCCCCCGTCCACCTCCACCCACATCTACCATCCCCTTTTCCCCTTTTCATGCTCCCCAATCCCCCCAAATGTTCTCTTCAGAACCTTGCACTGCAGTGCAAAAGCGCAGCTTCTGAGGCCATGATGGCAGCATCCTCTTCCTGTTCCCTACCTTCATCTAGCAGTGATGCAGCTCCTGGAATTCTGGGTGGGGGTGGACTCTCCTCCATGAGAGTGGCTGTCTCCATAGAAGTGCTCATTAGTTGCCTCAGATCTTCATCACCTCTTTCAGGAAGGCTGCTATGAGCTCAGCGCCCCTGCTATAGCACACAGTGCCCTATCTTACCTCTGTGAAGACTGGACCTGCATCTCTGAAGCAGAGTCCTGCCTCTCTTGATACACCCCCATTGTGTCCCTCAAGCCTGCCACATCTCCCACCAGCTGCCTAGTTAGTAGCAGCATCTCATGTTCAACCAGCTGCACCTGGGTAGGATCAATGTCCTTCTCCTCAGGATCTCCCAGGATTACCATTTCTAGGGGTGCTAGCTCAGGCTGGGTGCCCTCTGTTTGTGGCCCAGGAGCAGGTGCCTGGGGTTGTTCTCTCTCTCTCTCTCTCTCCCTCTCTCTCTCTCTCTCTCTCTCTCTCTCTCTCTGCTGTACATGGTGGCAAGGCCACAGAGGCCTCTGGCAGAAGTTATGCTGTGACCTGTGCTGGTTGTGTTGGTGGGGGTGGTTGCACTGTGTGGCCTGTTCTTCAGGCCCATTGCCTGACTCCTGTAGCCCCTCCTCCTCTTCTGCTCACTCAGCCAATGCAGGTAGTGGTAGTTACTTTTGCTCAGAAGGGTCTGGGTGTGGCTCACCTGTTAAGACAAAAGATGGAACATATATGAGACACCTTGATATAGCATCACTTGTGGGCCATCACATTTGAGAAATCATAATGGGAACCAGATTGCTAACAGCTGTCCACCTGTAACCTTGCATATCACCCTGTGGTACTGTAACAGCAGCAATAATAGTGCATAGTTTATGGAATGCATATAAACTCAACTGTACTGTACCTCTGCACACATTCCACAACTACTTATGATAATGCACATTGATGTACTGTGCCTATCATTGGATATCACTGCCTATGAATGTGTGCAGGGGTATGTAGGACATGGATGCTAGGTTCTCACAGGTAACCCTTTGTATCCCCCAACCTTCCCTAAGGCCAATAGGTGCCAATGTTGTATGCTAAGTCAAAGATTACTATTGGGCTCATTTTCAAAAGAGAAAAATGTCCAAAAAGTGGCATAAATCTGCATTTGGACGTTTTTCTCACAAAAATGTCCAAATTGGTATTTTCAAAACCAATTTTTAGACGTTTTTCTATGAAGTCCGTCAGAAGTGCGTTCAAATCACAAGGGGGCATGTCAGAGATGTGTAAAGGGTGGGGTTTGGTTGTTCCTAACACTTCCATTTTTCAGCCATAATGGAACAGAACAAAAACGTCCAAGACTAACATTAAGATGTTTTGAGCTAGACCTGTTTTTATAACGAATAAGGCAGAAAAAGGTGCCCTTAATGACCACTGGAGGGAATCAAGGGTGATTTCCACTTACTCCCCCAGTGGTCACTAA
Source organism: Microcaecilia unicolor (assembly GCF_901765095.1). NCBI lineage: Eukaryota > Metazoa > Chordata > Amphibia > Gymnophiona > Siphonopidae > Microcaecilia > Microcaecilia unicolor. Next base: position 186,188,044 of record NC_044032.1, on the reverse strand, counting down.
CTGCATCCCACCCCCCAAAAATGTGATTTAAAACATTACTCGCCAGCCTCAATGCTATCCTCAAATGTTATACTCAGGTCCATTAGAACAGCATGCAGGTCCCTGGAATATTATTGTAGTAGGTGCATTGCACTGCAAACAGGTGGACCCAGGCCCATGCCTCTCCCTACCTGTTACACTTGTGGAGAAAACTGTAAGCCCTCCAAAACTCACCACATATAGGTGCCCCCTTCACACATAAGGGCTATGGTAGTGGTGCACAGTTGGGGGTAGAAGGTTTTTGGGTGAGTTTTGGGGGGGCTCAGCAGACAAGATAAGGGATCAATGGTGGGATGTGTACCTGGGTGCATTTTATGAAGTCCACTGCAGTGCCCCCTAGGGTGACCTATTGCTTTCCTGGGATGTCAGAGGGACCAGTCTACTAAAAATGTTGGCTCCTCCTACATCCCAATGGCTTGATTTTGTGTGTTTTGCACTTGGAAGATTTTTGTTTGAAAATGGACCAAAAAAACAAAACATCCAAATCACAAAACCTTGTATTTTCGAAAACAAAAGAGGTTTTCTGTTTTGAAAATGACCTTCTTTACTTTTCAGATTTTAGACGTTTTTTGCAAAATGTCCAAAGTTGGACTTAGCCGTCATATCAAAAATGCCTCTCCACGTGTTGTAATGAGACCTGATATAGCTGTTCTGCTCTCTTACAGGTGTCTTGTAATGGTGCCTGTCCTGTGACGCACCTTAGCACTCCAGGTACACTATCAGGCTTATTTTCAAAAGAGAAGGGCGCCCATCTTCCGACACAAATCGGGAGATGGGCGTCCTTCTCTCAGGGTTGCCCAAATCGGCATAATTGAAAGCCAATTTTGGGCATCCTCAACTGCATTCCGTCGCGGGGATGACCAAAGTTCACAGGGGCATGTCGGCACTGTAGCGAAATCAGGACTGGGGCATGATTAAGAGATGGGCATCCTCAGCCGATAATGGAAAAGAGAAGGGCGTCCTTGACGACCACTAGGCCGACTTTACTTGGTCCATTTTTTCTTGCGACCATGCCTTGAAAAGGTGCCCGAACTGACCAGATGACCACCAGAGGGAATCGGGGATTACCTCCCCTTACTCCCCCAGTGGTCACCAACCCTCTCCCACCCTAAAAAAAAAAACTTTAAAAATATTTTTTGCCAGTCTCTATGCCAGCCTCAAATGTCATACCCAGCTCCATGACAGCAGTATACAGGTCCCTGGAGCAGTTTTTAGTGGGTGCAGTGCACATCAGGCAGGCGGACCCAGGCCCATCCCCCCCTACCTGTTACACTTGTAGTGGTAAATGGGAGCCCTCCAAACCCCCCCCAAAATCCACTTTACCCACATGTAGGTGCCCCCCTTCATCCATAAGGGCTATGGTAATGGTGTACAGTTGTGGGGAGTGGGTTTTGGGGGGGATTTGGGGGGCTAAGAACCCAAGGTAAGGGAGGTATGCACCTGGGAGCAATTTTTGAAGTCCACTGCAGTGCCCCCTAGGCTGCCCAATTGGTGTCCTGGCATGTGAGGGGGACCAGTGCACTACAAATGCTGGCTCCTCCCACAACCAAATAGCTTGGATTTGGCAGGGTTTGAGATGGCCATCATTAGTTTCCATTATCGGCAAAAACCAATGGCGGCAATCTCCAAGGCCGGCCCAAATGTTGAGATTTGACCGGCCCCAACCATATTATCAAAACGAAAGATGTCCGGCCATCTTGTTTCGATAATGCGGTCAGGTATGCCGCTTTCCGGGGCCGGCCTTAGAGATGGCCGCCCATATAGATGGCCAGCCCCGTTCAATTATGCCCCTCTAAGTCACCTAGACTATTGTAATGCAATCTACGCAGGATGTAAAGAACAAATCATAAAGAAACTCCAAACCGCTCAAAATACCGCAGCCAGACTGATCTTTGGAAAAATGAAATATGAAAGCGCCAAACCCCTACGCGAAAAACTACATTGACTCCCGATCAAAGAACAGATTGCCTTCAAAATCTGTACTCTAGTGCATAAAATCATCTATGGTGAGACCCCGGGATACATGACAGACCTCATTGACCTTCCAGCCAGAAACACCACAAGATCTACACGCATATACCTAAACCTACACCACCCAAGCTGCAAAAGAATTAAATACAAATCAACCTATGCATCCAGCTTCTCCTTTATAAGCATGCAACTATGGAACGCACTACCAAACACCTTGAAAACAACGAACGACCTATCAAACTTTCGGAAATCACTAAAAACTTACTTATTCAAAAAGACATACCCTGATGACCCAACTTAAATACCTCGATCTCACAACACAACGAAACTAAGACTCGAATTGATCACAACTCAACCCTTCCTCCTTATTCCCTGATGTGTTTATCCTACACGAACGTTCTACATTGTCACTCTGTATCTGCTATATCGGAACTGGCGATCGCCATCACAGTTACTATGTAAGCCACATTGAGCCTGCAAATAGGTGGGAAAATATGGGATACAAATGCAATAAATAAATAAATTGTTCAGCAGAATGCAGTGGGCTTAACTGCAATACCTTCCCCACCCTGTTTGACTCATGTGAATACAGAATATATATTTACAGTTAGCACCTTGACAGTCCAGTGTGCAGCTTCAGGGGTCAATATTTTTTTATTTTAGACCCCTAAGCTATAGGTACATTTGTTACAGTTTTTACTAAGTATAACCAGCAATTACAAAGTTTTCATTTCTTTTAATATATAGCCCGGAAATATGTTATATGTCTGAGTAAGAGGATCCCCCCTCTCCCTGCTACCTAACCACAGCTCTGATGCCTTGAATAGGTGACACTATCTCATCCCTCGCTTCAGGTAGCAGATTGCCTTAAGCTACTCGGGAGGTTGAGCTGCATGGTTGAAAGTTCACCTAGAGCATCAGATACCCTTGGATGGCCTACAATATGAACCCTGAAACCTGCGCTGTTCATACTACTAGATTGGCCCAAGATGGGGGTACAAAAGCAAAGGTTGGCTCAAGCTGCCACAATCCTTTGATCTGGTCCTGACCCCAGCACAGAATTTCTGAAACATTCTCCAAGTAGCAATAAGCAGTTGATTGTTTGTAGTCAAAAAATCTGCTGGGAAAACATGGTATTCTGGAACAGATGATTTTGTATCGTCTTACACGTTTCAAACAATACTTTTAAGGATTTTGCTTTTTCTTTTATAAGGTTATCCCTTGACGGGGCCACATTTAAAATTCTGGCACCCATAGGCAAGAGAGCATGGAAACTGGAAAGTAGGGTAGGGGTTGAAGTACCATGGTGGCATCCTTTTGAAGTGACATGAGTGGACAGCACTAAGGAAAATGAAAGAAGCTCCTTTTTAGATTTTTTTCTTTTTGACACTCTTTAATTTGTAAATCCAATAGCCTACTTTTTGATAATTTGGTCAATTTTCTGCTGTTTATCTCCACCATTATTTTCCTTTCTATTTTTTAGAGCATAGCCACTCATGGCACAATTGTTCAGAAATGCAGAAACAAAGAGTGAAAATCATTGGCCTTTGTGGAAGTGCTTTCTGATCTATATGAAAAGCTTTAACTTTGATTCTGTGATCAGATTCATATTGAACTTCAAATGCTGCTCTTTTATTAAGCTCATCAAGTACAGCATTCAGTCTTTTACTGGCTAGGCAAACGCTGTATTTTTCATAAATCAAAACAAGAAAAAAATGTGGCCTGTAGTCAAGGTTAAATAAATGTAGAAGGTTTTAATCTAAGCACTGTTCAAATGCACTTAGATTTATCTCTGCATAATCAACAGGGGGTCGTGCTCGGACATATCTTCCTGTATATGTACAGGGAACGGAGCTGGTGACCATGACATTTTCTGTACTTGACATTATATTTTAATCTCTTATCTGATTAAAGTTTGGTAGTCACCCAACATACACATTCAAGGATTGATGCAGCTTTTGTGCTGACATAATCTTTCAATTTAGTATATAATTTTCAAGGATACTTCCATTTTATCTATCTGCAGGATAGCAGTGGTATATAAACACACACACACACACACATTGGACTTCTAAGATAATTTTTATGAATTATAAATCTGGGTGTTTATTTTTCAGTTATCAGGAGGTTTTGAGGGAACAATAATAGGTGTTTATCAGGCCAGAGTAGTGTCACATATATATATAGATCTGTTGCTTAAGTCAACAGTCATTGTCAGAGTAGCAGAGATAGGAAGCAAAGAGGTGGAAAATTGCATCTTTTGGTTGCCAGGGGGACTTTTCAAATACTATTAGCTGGCTCCTGGGTGAGGGTCATAGTAGCAATGCTATGGTGCAGTTGTTTAACTAATCGGTCAGGTGGAAGAGGGGATGCAAGAATTGTCAGCCCCTCAGTTTTGGATTAAGATGAGTGGAAGGGTGGCATGCAGAAGCTGTGGGCTTCTCAAAATTTTATTCATTCAGGTAGCTGGGAGTGATGAAGTTCAGCATTTTATTAATTCAGGTGGCAGGGGATAAGGGAGTTTGGGGCTGTTGGTGCTTCAGCACTTTTTGTTTTATTGAATAAGGGGAAAGAGGGAGTGGGGGTTGGGGAAACACCCAGAGGTCAGATTTAAGCCTTCTACTGTATCATCAAGATTTGGTGGGCCAAGTTAAGCAACTAGCACTTAAAATCAGAGCTAGCCATCTATTGTTTTCCCCCTGACTTAATTCCACCTCCAAGCCTGCCCTTTGGCCATCTAACTTTAGCAATTCATAAGGGTAAATATAACCAGTTAACCTAGTCTGTTTTAACAGACTTTGATCTAGCAGGCTAAGTATGTGTTTTGTTTTGTTTTTATGGGGCATGTCAGGGGCAGAGAATGAGTGTGGATGTGCTAATCAGCACTGACTGGTTAGCACGTCCATAAAGTGCTCCTGTGGTAAATATTTCAATGGCCAAAATGGAAAAAAACTAAATAATTATGACAGCCACAAAATGTAGCCCTGGACTTTGCCAACATAAATCAAACCGGTGCCGTGTAATCTTTCACGAACCCTAGATGTCCAGATTTAAACTCTCACTTTTAGATATACTAATTTATGAACCTCAATAATATAACACTGCATTATTCAAGTTTTGCATAGTGACTTGCATACTCATATCTTCATCAGTTCAAAACCTATCTCCTCCCTAAACTTTTTAATTTGTTTTTACATTTTTTAAGTCTTTTAACAAAGTCTTGGCTGTAATAATCATACGAACGAAGCCAACACCTACAGAAGGTGATCTCTCCACAAGAGAAACGAAAGCCAAACAAACGAACAGTGGATCCAAAAAACTCCTGTCACACATCTGTAATAATCATACATCAGCAGGATAAGCGGCGGCTGTTATTAGGGGACATCCGTGAAAAAGCGTTTCAGCGAAACATGTGCCATGTCGAAGTAAAAAGTGCCCCTGAACCGACTATGATTTGAAACTCACTCTAAAAAAGTGAGTATTGAGTAGTCGATTACTTTTGGATGTGTTACGCCCATTTCTTAATGCAGCTTAATAAAAGGGGTCCCAAGTGAAAGAATCGTGTACTGATATGTGCATAGAGAAGCATTTTATTTATTAGAACAAATAACTTCTCTTAGGGATCCTTTTACTAAGGTGCACTAAAAATAAACATGTGCTAAATGCTAGAGATACCCATATATTCCTATGAAAAATCAGTTGGTTGGGAAGGACCAATCAATGTTCAAACATGCAGGGAGAGCTATATGACTAATATGAAATTACAATAAGTCCCAGGCACAAAGTATTCCTCATAAAGTAGACAACAGAAAAGGCAAACTACTGTTGAATAAGAATGATGCCTTTCTAATACATATTATTAGGATTTTTTTTGTAGTTGACTCTGTTGTTAAAGTTACTGAGATTATCAGAATTTAATACAACAGTGCTGCTTGTTGAACTCGTCATTGGGCAGCAGAGTGCAATTCGTCATGCATCCACGTTGTTTTATGTATGAAATCCTTTATAATAACCACTTCCAAAAATACTGTGATAAATATTTTTATATTATTTTTTCTTTTTTTTTTAATAGAAAATCTCTTCAGGATAGCATCTGCTTCTTCAATGCACTGACTGCAAACATCTATGAGGATGGCAGCAATGAATTTCTCTATTGCAAAAAGGATAGCTGAGGTGTTTCCAAAGGCTGCTCGCGGTTAAGTACATATCGTAAGCAGCCATCAAGAAGAAGCAAATTGAAAGCCCTGTGAGGAGACAGAAGAGACCGGGAAATGCCCACGCTCATGGCCGCACCCCTTTTTCAGCTATGCACTTTAGAATTTACACACAACACTTTACAGAATATGCTTAGAGAGCTGTGCGCATAAATTCTAATTAATGCCAATTAGGGTCAATCATTGCTTGTTAATTGCCAATTATCAGCGCTGATTGGCTTGTCAGCTAATTAAGTTGCAAGCACAAATCCAGAATACGACCAGATTTTCATGCACAACTTAAGTCAGGCAATATAGAATCTGAAGGATAATGTAAAGGTGAGGTACATATGGACAGAGTCTGGGAGAAGCATAGGTGGGGCACACAGTTACACATGTAAATTATGGAGTGCTATGTGGTATAATTTGCATATGTTTTTAACCAAGCTAGGTTGCACCTAAAATATGAGCACTTATTTGACCTGTTACACTAGTATTCTACAAAGAAAAGTAGGTGCCTACTGGAGCCTTCTTGGCACTTAAAAATAGGTGTCCCTTTATAGAATTATCCTCTGTGTAGCCTCATTTTACATTAGCTGTTGCTAGAACTGAATACATTAATAATAATTTATTATCACTAGCCTCATGTAGTAAAAGCAAACCACTTGATCTCATGGAAATGTTGGATTGCTTTGTATGACTTGTGCCACAGTCTTGTGTTTAACATTCAACTAATATCACAGACAAAGAATCTCAAGTTTTCCACAGCTATAATGATCCGAAAGGTCAAAATTGTAATATTAAATAAATCTCACATAATTTTCCAAAGCTAAATTCTAATTTATGGTCCATCTGCAACTGACATTTCAGCTGTTTGTTTAACGTGAGCTATTTCTAAGTATCACAGGAAAATGGTTGATATACTTCTTCACAGTGTAATTGGAATTCTGCTGGAAAGCAGAACAGTTGGTTTCTGAAAGATTTTTTTCCCCATAAATGTTAATAGCTGCCTTTTCAAACTGTTTAAGTGTGACCTGCTAAGAAAGGCAAAGGTTTAAATGTCACCATATAATTTTCTTACAGTGAAAGATAAGGTGGCATAAGAATAAACTAAACACTTCCTAAATTTTTAAAGATGCCACTTTATTATTGCAGTTTGAACTCACTAAACCTTTGATAATTTACAAAACCTTGCATACAATGTAGATTTCATGTTTGATCTTTATAATAGTCTCTGTTTCCCTAATTTTTGAATGATTATGGATAGTGAATTCATAAATAAAGCTTAAGATAGTCTTTCTCTTCTTAGTACACCAAGCAAGAGCAAGAAATGGATGCGGAAAAGAATAAGACCTCCAGGTTAATACAAAATAAGAAAGTGTCATAATAAAAGGAAACAAAACGTAAGCTATAAAGGAACAATTCTATAACTTGGTGCCTCCAGTTAGACGTGTCGATGCCGCGTGCTGAGCACCAGTCCTGTAATGGTATCTATGCGCCAATATGCCATTATAGAATACTAGTGTAAACCCAAATTGGTACACCTAAATTAAGGCATTATCATTTATGCATTGGTAAATATGTGCACCTAAATCTACCATGAGAAATGCATAATTTATAGTACTCTAGAAGTTGAATTCATATGTTGAAGACATGCCTATGCCCATCCCATGCCCTTTTGCAGTTATACATTATCACATAGAATTGCATGTATTGTACATACGTGTCTAACTGACACTTTTCTGAGCACTTAAGTGTGCAACGCACACATAACTGCAAGCGCCCAGTTATAGAATTGCCTTCTCATGTTTCCTAGCTTTTCTTACCTCCATCTTTGATCTCTTTCCCAGATGGTATGTCCAAGGAGGTTCAAGGTAATCTTGGCTGGATAGATGGGTAGAAACAGAAGGGGGGAGGAAATACAGTCTGTCTGGGCTCAAACAACCTGTCAGAGGCCCAAATAAAAAAGAATACCATCTCTCTCTTCTTCTCTGCTTCCCACCTCCTAAAAACAATCTAGGGACTTTCCAAAATTACTACAACTATATGGTAAACATAGAAAAGTCTTGGAAGTACAGACATTTTTGTAGAGTGCTACTCATTCACAGCAGTCACTCAGGTGTTCTCTCTTTCAGTGGCAATCCTAGATTGTTTGCCACCCAGGGCGGGCCGCCACTGTGCCCCCTCGGCACATCACATCCCCCCCCCCCCCGAGGCATGCTACACCCCACCCCCAAAGCACACTACCCCACCACCTTTCCTCCTACCTAACCAAGGGGGATGAGTGGAGCAGGCGCACGCCTGCCCCTGCCCTGGAATAGAAAGTAATATCAGGGGGGCCTACTCCGCACACCACCCCTTGTAGCTGCACCCAAGGAGGACCACCCCCTCTGCTCCACCCTTGGTACGCTACTGCTCTCTTTCGCAGCAGGCTAGTGAAATAAATACTCCTAGGTACACATACCCAAAAATGAAACAAAAATTGCGTTCCAAGGATTTAGCTTCCATAAGAACCTTACTTGCAATTCCTGAACTGGATAAATCAAGATGTTTGCATTGCAGTCTCTAAGGTCCTCAGATATATTAAGATAGAGATGAACTGCTCTCATCACCTTCATTTTTCCTGGGCTAGATTTGTCTGATTTCATATTGCAATAGACTCTCTTGACATTCCATTGTCTACAGCAAATGTTTCACCAAATCTGCCCTCTCTAATCTGCAGATAACTCAAAGAACTTGTGAACTTCTCTCATTCTCTCTCCTGGAAAAGATCAAAACAGTGTACCGTACTTCTTGTGTCCCAGAGAAGCACTCCTACACACCTTTTCTGCGAAAGAGCAAAAGTGGAACTTCTGGTGAAGGATCCCTGTCTATTCTCTAATAGCACATACCACGGATTGCATAACTCAGAGGTGATTTTAAAAGCCATTTATACATATAAAGAAGTGTTTTATTTATGAAAACAAGTATTTATTTATTTATTTATTTATTTATTTATTTATTTATTTATTTATTTGGATTTAGCTCACATACAGAAACATAGAAAAATGACGGTAGATAAAGGCCATATAATCTATCCAGTCTGTCCATCTGTACCATCTATTATCTCTCCTATCCATGAGATCCTACATGCTTGTCCCACTCATTCTTGAATTCAGATAGTCATTGTCTTCACCACTTCCACCAGGAAGCCATTCTACCCATCCACCACTCTTTCCATAAAGAAGTATTTCCTTAGATTACTCTTGAGTCTATCTCCTTTTAACTTCATCCTATATCCTCTCATTCTAGAGTTTCCTTTTATTTGAAAGATATGCATCCTGTGCATTTATGCCATGGAGATATTTAAATGTCTTTTTCATATCTCTTCTCTCCCATCTTTCTTCCAAAGTATACATATTGAGGCCTTTAAGTCTGTCCTAATATACTTTATGAAGCCCACTGACCATTTTAATAGCCATTCTCTGGACCGAATCCATCCTGTTAATATCTTTTTGAATGCATGTTCTCTAGAACTATACACAGTACACCAATTAGCCTCCTAACTTTCGGCACTCAAAAGTTAGGTACCCAAATGGAGTAATCAGCATTTAGGCACCTAACTGAGACTCTATTCTATAAGTTAGTGCCTAAGGCCCTGATGCTCAGAAGCAAACGTGGGTGCTAAAGGCCAAAAGCACTAGACTAGCACCTGCGTTTGCTAGCACACCTTGCTCAAAGGCCCCCACTATGGGGAATGTGAGTGTGCTGAGGGATAGTGCATCAAGCATGCAAATGCATGCTGATGAGCTAATTCCCTATTCCTCGCCAATGCTCAGTAGGCAGCGTGCCAAACAAGGGCGCTCTTCCCACATCAAACTCTATGCCAACTAGGAGCTTGCATTAAGATTGTGCCAGCTATTTGAGAAGAATGGAGAGACCATGAAGAGTCAGGAATCACTCCCCCCCTCCCAAAAAAAAAATACACATGAGGGCCTTGTGGTCTGGTGGATCCCAAACCTCCCACCACCCCAAAGGCTTTCAGCCCTGGTGGTCCAGTGGATCCCAGACCCCCCCCCCCACCTCCCCAATGACACGCCTGATGGTCCAGTTGAACCCTAGATCCCCCCAAAAGTAAATAAAACCCTGGTGGTCCAGTGGGACCCCTGCCCAGGATCCCCCTTGAAGACTAGCCCTGGTGGTCTAGCAGTGGATCCCTCAACCCCCTCATACCTTGAAGAAGGAGGAGGGACTAGGACTCATTCCCTCCTACTTGATAAAAGAGGTGGGAAAATGTGGGATACAAATGCAACAAATAAATAAATAAATAAATAAATAAAAATACCTGAGTTATTGGAGGGTGAAGTGAGCCTGATATCACAAGAAGCAACAGCAAAATTTGAACTGGGCTTCTCTGATTGTCAGCCTAGCGCTCTAACCACTAGACCGCTCATCTTTATGGAACTCTGTATCTGATATTTGCATAAAAAAATATATGCATTCAACATGTACCTGTGTAACTTTACTAGAAATGGTCAGACGCTGGAAGCGGGGTTGGGGAAGGGTTTGCAATTAATTACATATTTTTACAAATCAAAAATACTCAACTGCAACCTTGTGAAAATCTTATTTATGTTCCAAACACTGAATCGTGAACTCAATTCAACTTAATAAGTGACTCTGTAGGAAGGAAAAATCCTCAGAGAGCTAATTGGCACTCATCTGCGCTTCAATGTCAATTATCACCAAAAAAAACCTTCCTACAGCCAACTACAATATAATATGTTTCTCAAAAACCAGTATACTTCTTCCACTAATCCAAAAACACTTCAAATCAGGGAAAATATTGTATTTTATTTTAATGTACTTAACTTGTAACTATATAGTCCAACTCTTATAGTGGTCAGCATTTTGTTGCTTCATAGAGTAACGCTGACCAGGAAAGTTCTGAAAAACCAAGTATTGCAAAACATGTTAAACAACATTAAGCTTAGTATCCAGAAAAAAAACTATCGATACTCACTACTTCACTGGTGAACTTATAACCTTGTGTGACAAACAAACAAAATGGCAACCTGACTTTTACAAACTGCCTGCTTTCAGACAACCAATTCATTTTCACACCTTATTGGTTAGCCTATCAAAAAAATATTAATGCTATTCTACTGTTGTGTTTAACCCCTGAAGTTCCATGGTTCCAAGTTTAAAAATCCAAAGTTGCTCATGATATTGCAAATTTTTCTTCCTATCATGGAAATATGAAAACAATAGGAGGAATTATTTTTCACTCAAAGAATAGTTAAGCTCTGGGACTCACTGCCGGAGGATATGGTAACAGCAGTTAGCATATCTGGATTTTTTAAAAAAGGTTTGGACAAGTTCCTGGAGGAAAAGTCCATAGCGAGTTATTGAGATGGACGTGGGGAAAACCACTGCTTGCTCTGGGATTGGTAGCATGGAAGTTGCTACTAATTGGGTTCCTGCTAGATGGCCATTGGTCTGACCCAGTATGGCTTATATTGTTATGTTCTTATATACCACCAAAAGGAACACTATTAATGTGTTTATGAAAATGTTCTCTCCTCCCTCCCCCCAATGGTGTGGTAGATAGAAAAGTAGTGTACTCAGAGAATACTAGGGAAGTATAATATTTTTGAATGAATGGTAAAATATGTCAAATGATGGCATTTACAGTTCATGTACCTTTAAATGAATGGATTGGCTAAGGGCACAGAATGAATCAAATGCTCATTCATTTCATTTGTTGCTGGAAAAGAGGGGTGGTAGACAATAGTATAATTATTTTGGGAGGGGCAAAGGGCAAGATACGTTTAGGCAGTTAGCGTATCTGGGTTTAAAAAAAGGTTTGGACAAATTCCTGGAGGAAAAGTCCATAGTCTGCTATTGAAACAGACATGGGGAAGCATCTGCTTGTCCCAGGATTGGTAGCCTGGAATGTTGCTGCTAATTGGGTTTCTGCCAGGTACTTGTGACCTGGCTTGGTCACTGTTGGGAAAACAAAATACTGGGCTAGATGGACCATTGGTCTGACCCAGTATGACTACTCTTATGCTCTTATATACTTCACCAATAAAGATTAGCTTCTTTTAAAAGCAGCCAAACAAGCCTACCCCTGCCTCCTTTCTCCCAAATCTCATAGCTGATCATGCCAGCAGCTCAGTAGGAAACTGAAAAAAAGCATCAGCATGCCATCATTTTTATTTATTTATTTATTTATTAGGATTTATTTACTGCCTTTTTGAAGGAGTTCACTCAAGGCGCTGTACAGTAAGAATAGATCAAACATGAGCAATAGGCAATTACAGCAGTAAAAATCTTCGAAAACAATACAAAGTATGGCATGGTTAGTTCTCAATTGAGAGAGAGACGATGACACCCTGCGTCCCCTTTATGGAACTGTGCGTAAAATTTATGTGTGAATCCGGACCTGTAAATATGAACATGTAAATGTAAATTAATGCCAATTAGCATTGATGATTATTAGGGCTCAATTATTGGCACTAATTGGCTTGTTAAATTGGGCATGCACCCAAATTTGTGCATGCAATTTAAAGTGCCAATATGGTGGTTAGAGTTTATTTATTTATTTATTTTGGATTTGGATTTTGCTCACACCTTTTTTCCATAGTTTTGGTGGTATAGTGCTGGATCTGTGTTTGAAACACTAGTGCAACACCACCAACCATTTCACTGGAATGCACTAAAGAATGCCCTTGGCAAAATATTTGCTTACTTGAATCTCAAAACCTAAAAGTGAAAAGAAAAACCACCTTCAACGAGGAATTCTCTTAAAGCAGTAATACAACAGAAGTGTTCTTGAAATAGTTTCAATGGCAGAGCAAACATAATTATTGTGACTCTTTTTATGTTTCTCTTTTGTGTATTGTTCCTGAGGCAATTACAGCTGTATGAAGTGCCTCCTGCTAAACTGCTTTTATCCTTTTGGATTTATATAAATCACTGTGCTACTGCACTAATCGTCATAACAGACCTGCTCTGATGCATACCCTAATATGACTGAGATATAGAGACAAGATTAATTGATGGCATGTGACACCCCCTCCCCCTCCGCCTACTCCCCAAGGTAGAGTCCTATGAATAGCATTTGTTAGGACTTCTCTGTCACTCTGTCAATCATGCTAAAAACTCACCTTTCTGGCATAATTTGTCATTTTACAATGGCTGCACTCTTCCATGCTGACACCCTCAACAGTCCCATGACAACTCTCCACTTTGTTCCTCCACATTGTACTGGTGTGTTGAAAGCAGGGCTTTTTTTTGAGGGGGTACTGAGTACCGGCACCTTTTCCATTGTCTGCTAAAATTGACCCATTGACCTCAAGTTTTGTCCTGTCTGTCTGTCATAATTAGATTGTAAGCTCTATCGAGCAGGGACTGTCTCTCCATGTTCAAGTGTGAAGCGCTGCGTACGTCCGGTAGCGCTATAGAAATGATAAGTAGTAGTAGTAGAAAGAGCTCAGGCTCTACACACCAATTCTGCCTTGCCTGGCTATTGTGGGGAGGGTCCCTCAGTGATTACCCCCACCCCTAAAGGGTGGCCTAGCATTTGAGTACCGGCACCTTTTTCACTAGAAAAAGTGCACTGGTTGAAAGTAACAGGCAACCAGCATGTACACGCTCAAGACACAGCTGACACATTGCACAAAGCCATACAGGTTGCATGTAAAGAAGCAGAAATACTTGTCAGTAGCAAAAATGTCTTTAAAAGTACCCAGTGTCAGGAACAAGAAAGTTAAATCTCATCACAGCACCAGCACTGGTGGGGCAGGAGCACCTGGGGATCACATTATCCCATCTGAAACCAATTAAGTAAGGTTAAAGAGGGATCAAGAGGGTAGAAAAGAGGAAAGGGAAGCCTTGGATGAATTTTTCTTAACACTTTGTTCTAGTTTAATGGGGGGTGGGGGGTGGAGGTTAAGCAAGACAACTGAAAATGATATAAAAGCATATTTTCAGTGACCGGGTCTATCTATCAAGCTGCTATGACAGTTGGGACCAAATTCTATAAATGGTGCAAACAGATCGGTGCCAAAAAAATAGCGCTTAGCACTATTCTATAAACTGCACTCAAAGGGGTCCTTTTACTAAGGCGCGTGCGAGGGGCATAATCGAACGCTCATCTCCATGGGCGTCTATCTCTGAGAACAGGTACGTGAAGGGACGGGACAAACCGTATTTTTGAAAAAATGGGCGTCCATGTTTTTTCCAATAATACGGTTTGTACCGGGCAAATGCATCGGATTTGTGCGGATTTGAGCTGGGCGGTATTGGTTTTCAGTGATAATGGAAACCGAAGGCACCCAGCTCAAAAACAAGCAAATCCAAGGCATTAGGTCGTGGGAGGGGCCAGGATTCATAGTGCACTGGTCCCCCTCACATGCCAGGACACCAACCGGGCACCCTAGGGGGAACTTGTAACAATTAAAAAAAAAAGAGTAAAATACCTCCCAAGTCCATAGCTCCCTTCCTTTGGGTGCTGAGCCCCTCAAATCCCCCCAAAACCCACAGCCCAGAACTCTACACCATTACCATAGCCCTTATGGCTGAAGGGGGGCACCTAGATGTGGGTACAGTGGGTTTTGGGGGCGGTTTGGAGGGTTCCCATTTACCACCACAAGTGTAACAGGTAGTGGGGGGGATGGTCCTGGTCCACCTGGCTGAAGTTCACTGCACCCACTAACAACTGCTCCAGGGACCTGCATACTGCTGTGATGGAGCTGGGTATGACATTTCAGGCTGGCATACAGGCTGGGAAAAAAAAGTTTTTTAAGTTGTTTTTTTTTTTGGGTGGGAGGAGGTTAGTAACCAATGGGGGAGTCAGGGGAGGTCATCCCCGATTCCCTCCAGTGGCCATCTGGTCATTTAGGGCACTTTTTTGGGACTTGTTCGTGAAAAAAAAGGGTCCAAAAAAAGTGACCCAAATTCGCGCTAAAAATGCCTTTCTTTTTTCAATTATCGGCCGAGGACGGCCATCTCTCTTCGACCGATAAACATGTCCCAATCCCGCCTTCACCACGCCCCGACACACTCCCGTCCACTTTTGCCATTTCCACGTTGAAGACGCCCAAAATCGGCTTTCTATTATACCGATTTGGGCGCCCACGGGAGAAAGACGCCCATCTCCCGATTTGGGTCGAAATCTGGGCGCCCATCACTTTCGAAAATAAGGCGGTTAGGAACCTAAATGTGTCCAATGCACGTCAATTTGGAACTGCCTCCCAGCTACCATGAGCCCCGGGCAGTAATTCCATTTTTTACACACGTCCGACATGCGTGGCAAAAAATATTTTTTTATTTTCTACCATGTGGCGCTAACTGGGTGTTAATCGGCACTGTTAATACTTGAGACCTTACAGCTAAGTCAATGGGTGGCGGTAAGGTCTCATGGCCCAAAATAGACACGCGCCAATTTTTATTTTGCCGCACATTCATTTTTGTGCAAAAAAAGGGCCTTTTTTGCAGGCGCACTGAAAAATGGAACTGTGCGCATCCAATATACGCACCTAGAACAGTGCAGGCCATTTTTCGGTGCACCTTAGTTCAAGGTCCCCAAAGTTAGGCGTCGTTTATAGAATAGCGCTAGATCAGAAGCAGCAAAGGCACAAACAGTCCAAAGCATTGAATGACGAGTAAAGCAAACAGCAAAGGCAGCACAGAGGAGGCTGGAAAAATTACCTATACAAAAAAATAGCAGAAGCAGAGGCATCAGTACCCCCCCCCCCCCCCCCCCCACTGAGACACTGTAAGGTAGCAGCAGAAACAGTGACAACAAGACATTAAGGGGCCCTTTTTCCTAACCTGGGTAAAAGATGCCCTGCGCTAGCGGCGGTGGCCATTTTTGCTGAGTGCCAGGGTCTCTTTTACCGCAACAGGTGAAAATAACCAAAAATGAAATGGGCATGAGGTAAGTTCGCACTTTTCGTACGACCATTTTGGGGGAGAGCACTTACCACCACCCATTGAGGTGGTGGCAAGGGCTCCCACGCTAAACCAACGGTAACCCCCTACAGAAATAATTTTTCAATATTTCCACTAGCACCGGAAATGGCATGTGCTGGGGGATGGAACTACTGCCAGCACCCGCGTTGAGCCAGTGGTAGCTCCAGGTTGCCACACAGTATGCCCATTGCTGCATGGCAAGCCTTTAGTAAAAGGGCCCCCTAAGAGAGGGGTTAGGACAGCAGCAACAGTGGTATTAGAGCAGAAAGGATTGCGTGAGGGGCAGAGCAAGAAACAAAGACAGCATAGAGAAAGCTAGCATAGAATACCTGTGGGGTAAAAATGCAGCAGCAGTGGAGACATCAATGCCCTAGAGTAATAAGAAAGAACCGAGCCACACCTCCTAAAGGGAGGCTGGGCACAACCGGGCCGATGGCCTGCGAGGACAGGGAGGGGAGGGGAAAGGGAGGGAGGGCGCAGGGAAAGATAGAAGGGTGAGGTAAGCAGGCAAAGGGTTAATGCGAGGAAGGGGAGGGGAGGGGCGGGGAGAAAAGGAAAGGGAAAGGAAGGGAAGGAAAGGAGGAGTTCCTTTTGAATCGGGACATCAAGGAGAGACGTAATGTAAAACGTTCCTGGCTGCGGCCAAAATAAATCCAACCTTCTTTAAGATGCTTTTTGGTGTGGTGTTTGCGAGTGAGGGGAGAGGCGGAGCAAGTGCCGAGTGCCCGAGTTGAGGATGCACTGCACAGGGCAGGGTGTCGCCATTTTGAAGGTGATGGTACCTGAGTGATTGAACTTCACTCCTGCATTATTTAAAGGTATGGGGAATCTTGGAGCATGGGCAAGGGATCAAGGGTTGGGGTGCCACTTGACAGCAGGAATGCTTTTGGAATAAGGAGGGAGACTACTAGATACTGGGATAAGTTTTTTTTTTTTTTTTTAATATAGGGGAAACTAGGGTCACTAGACTACCAGGAGATTTTTAGGAAGAAAGGAAGGGAGGGAAGGAAGAGGGCCACTAGATTATGGGGGGGGGGGGGCAAGGTTTTTTTTTTACATTACATGGAAGGAGGGGAGGGCAGGAGGGAGGGAGAACAGGGCTTGACCACCGGCAATTTTTTTTTTTCAAATATCACCCAGACCCTGACAGGAAGGGTAATCTACATGCTCATTGCTTATAGCATGCTGCAGTTGTTTTGGCGTGATAATTTCACAGTATAGCCACATGCTAAATTGACTCTACTGCAAGGCTTTCTGCATCTTGAGTGAGGGGTAGAGCAAACAGTAAAAGGCAGCATGGGCAAATGTAGCCAATGAGGAACTTGTGCAACAAGCCATTATTTTTATTTGTCCCTAGGTGAATGGAGCACTTATTTTAGACATGCCAATGTCCAGTTTTTTTAAGTAGACATGTATACCCTTTGTAAAACTGAGACTATACATATAATTTATGTTCCTACCCAAAGCGTGCCCATGACAGCACTACAATCTGATCTCCTCCAAATCATGCCTCCTGTGACTTCATGTGACAGAGAAGAAGTAGGAAACTACAGCCTGGCAAGCCTTGCATCAGTGATTGGAAACATAACAGAGTAATTAATACTCATGAGCAACATTGCTAAAGAATTAGAAGAAAAAGGTTTTCTGGGGGCTTTTCTTTTTTGGATTTTTTTTTGGCAGATGACACAAAAATTTGCAACAGAGTGTACACACCCAAGAGAGTAGGCAACATGAGAAATAATCTACAAAAATTAGAAGCATGGTCTAATGCTTGGCAATTAACATTTCATTGGTGAGGCCCCACTTGGAGTATTGTGTTCAGTTTTGGAAGCCGTATCTGGCTAAAGATGTAAAAAGACTGGAAGCGGTGCAAAGAAAAGCTACACATTGCAAACTGTACGAGGAGAGACTTGCTGAGCTGAACATGCATACCTTGGAGGAAAGGAGCAACAGGGGTGACATGATACAGACGTTCAAATATTTGAAAGGTATTAATCCGCATACGAACCTTTTCCAGAGACGAGAAGGTGGTAGAACTAGAGGACATGAATTGAGGTTGCAGGAGGGCAGACTCAGGAGTAATGTCAGGAATTATTTTTTCACGGAGAGGGTGGTGGATACGTGGAATGCCCTCCCGCAGGAGGTGGTGGAGATGAAAACGGTAATGGAATTCAAAAATGCGTGGGATAAACACAAAGGAATCCTGTTTAGAAGGAATGAATCTATGGAATCTTATTGGACATTGGGTGGCGACGCCAATATTTGGAGAATAAAACCGGTGCAGGGCGGACTTCTACAGTCTGTGCCCTGAGAAAGGCAGGGACAAATCAAACTCGGATATACATATAAAGTATTACATACCATGTAAAATGAGTTTATCTTGTTGGGCAGACTGGATGGACCATTCAGGTCTTTATCTGCCATCATTTACTATGTTACAATCCTGCTTATTTTTGAACGAGAAGGCCAGCCATCTTCCGACACAAATCGGGAGATGGCCGGCCATCTCCTGAAGCCGGCGAAATCGGTATAATTGAAAGCCGATTTTCGCCGGCTTCAACTGCTTTCTGTCACAGGGCCGGCCACAGTTCAAGGGGGCGTTTTAGCAGGGTATGGAAGATGGGATGGGGGCGTGGTTACGAGATAACCGGCTTCGGCCGATAATGGAAAAAAGAAGGCGGCTCTGACGAGCACTTGGCTGGCTTCACTTGGTCCACTTATTTTTAGGACCAAGCCTCTAAAAAGTGCCCCAAATGACCAGAGGACCACCGGAGGGAATCGGGGATGACCTCCTCTTACTCCCCCAATGGTCACCAACCCCCTCCCACCCCCCCCCCCCAAAAAAAATTAAAAATTATTTTTTTCCAGCCTCTATGCCAGTCTGAAATGTCATACCCAGCTCCATGACAGCAGTATGCAGGTTCCTGGAGCAGTTTTTAGTGGGTGCAGTGCACTTCAGGCAGGTGGACCCAGGCCCATCACCCCCTACCTGTTACACTTGTGGTGGTAAATGGGAGCCCTCCAACCTCCCCCCCAAAACCCACTGTACCCACATGTAGGTGCCCCCCTTCACCCATAAGGGCTATGGTAATGGTGTACAGTTGTGGGGAGTGGGTTTTGGGGGGGATTTGGGGGGCTCAGCACCCAAGGGAAGGTAGCTATGTACCTGGGAGCTATTAATGAAATCCACTGCAGTGCCCCCTAGAGTGCCCGGTAGGTGTCCTGGCATGTCAGGGGGACCAGTTCACTACAAATGCTGGCCTCTCCCATGACCAAATGCCTTGGATTTGGCTGGGTTTGAGATGGCTGGCATCAGTTTCCATTATTGGCAAAACCGATGCCGGCCATCTCAAACCTGGCCATCTCTGACATTTGGCCAGCCCCAACCGTATTATCGAAACAAAAGAGGGCCGGCCATCTTGTTTCAATAATACAGTTCGGGACACCTCTTTACGGCACCGGCCTTAGAGATGGCCGCCCATATAGATGGCCGGCGCCGTTCATTTATGCCCCTCCACGTAATTTTAACTTCTGCACTCCATGAATTTTTTTCTGCCTGCTGTCATTTAATTCTGTTCCAGTTAAGGCCTTTAAGCTTTGCTCCCCCATTTATTTTCTCACTGGTCCAGTGCTCTGCTATTTGCTGTGATTTGCTCTCTTTTAAGGCACCAGTTAACAAATTCTTCTGTAGGGCTTCCACGGCAAGCCTCACCCCATCCAAGGTATATGTCCAAGCTTTGCTCTATATATACTCCAGAACAGGTGAAATCTGTTTGATGTGGACAGTGAAATGCATATGAGTTTGTCAACTGTTCAATCTCATATGGAAAAATTATGGGGGCCTTTTACTAAGACTCAGGAGGGCTAATATGCGGGTAGCATGCGCCAGATTAGCACTACTGTCGGGCTAGGGCATGTGCCAAGCAGTAATTCTGAGTTTGGCATGTGGTGAATCCCACGATAGAAAATAATTTTTATTTATTTATTTATTGCATTTGTATCCCACATTTTCCCACCTCTTTGCAGGCTCAATGTGGCTTACAATACATCATGAGTTGTGGAAATATATTAGAAAATAGACATTTAGTGTTACAGAAGGATCTTGGGTAACATGATAATGATAAGACTTGATAGTGGTATAACAAGCATATATTGTAAGACAGCTCTGAATATATGTGGAGGAGTTGTGTATATTCACATTGGTTGATCTTTGTGGTATGCCTTGTTAAAGAGATGGGTCTTCAGTAGTTTGCGGAAGTTCGTTAATTCGTAAATCGTTTTTAAGTTGCGCGGCAATGCATTCCATAACTGTGTGCTCACGTAGGTACAGTTTGACGTGTGCAGTTAGGGAAGTGCAGATTAAGGAATGTGCGGGATGATCTTTTGGCATTCCTGGGTGGTAAGTCAATCAGGTTTGACATGTAGGCTGGTGCATCTCCGTGAATGATTTTGTGAACTAGGGAGCATTTTTCTACCGCAGGGGGACATTCCCGGCGGTAATAAGCAGTTGGTGCATGCTGCATGGTTACCATGCGGGTAGCATGTGAGCTCTTACCGCTAAGTCAATGAGTGGCAGTAAGGGCTCAGGTTGTAAATAGGCACACGCTAGTTTTAATTTCAGTGCAGGCCCATTTCCCGGCCCATTAAAAAAAGCCTTTTTCCCAGCCACAGTAAGAAAAATGGCCCAGCGCGCACCCAAAACACACGCCCACACTACCACAGGCCACATTTTACCATTTTAAAAGGACCCCTACATGCAGAATTCTCACTGGAGAAGTAAGCAAAGATGAAAACTTTTGTGAAAGAAAAATAGCATTTAATAACTTTAATTGCAATGTTTTTTTAAATCACATATATATTAATAATTTAAATTTCCCTTATTAATAACAATAAAATTCTTTTTAGGCTGTGATCGTATTGTGGCACTTGTTCCCATATATGAGCATCATCTGTTAGACATGGAGGAAAAGATGAAAAACATTGCTTTAAATATAAACCAAATTAGGAGTAGGGGTTCCAGAAATACCCTTATTGCAAAAAAAGAAGTTCTGATCTTCCTGAGAAAAGTGGAGCTACACCTCTCAGCATGCCAGGCAGCATAACCCAGATCAGATCAGCGTTCATGGGTCAACCTGAGTGAAGTGAGAACCCCACAACTATGTCTGATTTTCAATTATCCCATAAATACTTTTCATTTAGTGGGCCGCCTGGGTGATCCCAGGCTTAAAACAATAAGATGACATTTTGCTGTGGGTTTTATTCATTGGGGGGAAAAAATAGAAAGAGACTGGGAAATCGAAATAAACAATCAACAGAGCAAATTTTTAAGAGCTGACAATAAAAGCAAAAATGAGCAGAAAGGCAGTTGTTCCTGCTATAACCCATGCCTCATAACAATAAGAATTAAAATGCAAGACAAAAAGGCCAGATTTCAACCACCATTATTTATTAGCGGTAATTATTCCTAAAATATCAAACAAGGATTGAATCTAAAAATGTATACGTCAAAAGAAAATGATGTTATCCAATGATTTATCATGGTGCCTTTCATGGAAAATAATAAACTGTATTCATGACTAATGAAATGTAATAAGTGATAACAATTTATCCGCAGTATTTATCTCATACTACAATGTAGTATATAAACAGACATGATTTACCTTGCTTGTCAAGACATGTGTTCAGTCAATGGAACTTGATACTGAAATATATTATTCAGAGAGTCAAACATTCAAATATAATCTACTTAATAAGTTATATGTATCATACAAATAACATAATAAATGATTAGGGGTGTTGTTTTTTTGTTTTGGTGGGGGGGGGGGGGGGGGGGTTGGATATTCCCAACGAAAATATGTTACTGTTAAGAAAAGACAGGAGTAGGTTTTATCTCCCAGTGCATCCCTTGAGGATAGAACAGAATATCTCTTATTCATTTGGAAATATACACACTCGCTGCTGCTAAAAGAAGATTGAATGGAGACTGTAACTTTACAAAGATCAAATTTAAAATGAATTACATACAGCAAGATGCTCTAATGAAAAGTATATAGCTTTATAGTGTTGTATTGTACTGTAAATGCTATCTACTTCAGCACAGGGGAAAAACCCACAGGCAGTCATATAAAACCTCATAAGCAAATATAAGGGCAGTTAAAATCCTGTCTACTAATACATCTTACGCTCTATGAAAAGAACTCTTGAAAATTTAGGAGTCGATATGCAAAGCGATTTGACCAACCAGAAACGACTCCTGGCCAGTTAAATCGCCTGCTAATTTTCACCAGCACTTAACTGGTTAGTGCCACTGAAAATAACCAGTTAGCACTGAACTGAAAACCGACTTTTTTGGAGGTGTTTCGAGGGTGGAGTTGGCACTTGGCCAGTTAAGTGCCGATATTCAACACTTAACCGGCCAGGTTAACCGCATAAATAAGACTGCATAAAAGTCACTCCTACCTTTGGGGCCCTTCTACTACCAAACTGTGGTAAAAAGTGGCCTTTGTGTAGGCTTACATGGGTCATTCCCATGCGCTAAAGCCAATATTGTGGCATGGGTACAATGGCAGCAGAAGGAGTAGTGGAGGTAGCAGGGCTCTTCCACAAAATAACAGACGGACGAGAAATATAATCAACAGATTCTTTATTCCTCAAGACCCGACGCAGCACTGTGTTTCGGCGTAAAGCCTACATCAGGAGTCTGTACATAGAGTCATCACTAATAAATATTGGGTGTCAGGATATCAGTCTTTAAAAAGACGTGATCCGAGCGGAGAAGCAGTGTAACTTGCAGGAACAAAGTGCTGAAAAGCTGTTGATTCCATCTCTCGTCCCTCTGTTATTTTGTTGAAGAGCCCTGCTACCTACACTACTCCTTCTTCTGGTTTCTACTTACGTAGTGCTACACAGTCCTCCGCTTTTGCGGTATCCCATGGGTAAAATGGCCACATTTCCACTTTTTCTATTAATGGCCACAAGCTAATTTTCTCATTGGCACATGACCATTAGCGAGCCCCTACCACCACCTATTTCGTCGGCAGTAAGGGCTCACGTGCTAACCATGCACTAATCATCGCACAGCCTCCTGACCCTACCCCAGTGATAAAAATCAAATCTATTTTTTAGCATGCGGGAAGCACACACCAATGCCAAAATTACCGCGGGTCGCCTGAGTGCACCCCACAGTAAGGCATTTTATAGCGGTAAACATGCATTAGAGCTTACCACAGTTTAGTAAAAGAACCCTTTTATATGGTAACCCATAGCCAGTTAAGGGCTGAATATCACACTTAGGGCCCCCTTTACCAAACTGCGGCAAAAAGGGGCTGATGCTGGCGTTGGTGTTTGTTTTACCCGAGGCCCCCTTTTACTGCAGCTGGTAAAAGGAAAGTCTCGCTTTCCTACAGAAAAGCACTTGCCACACAGCCATTTCGGGGCCATCATTGGGGTGGCCGTAAGGGCTTCCACATTAACCTGGCAGTAACTGGGCAGCATGCAGTACTGCCCGATTACCGCCGGGTACACTCTGGCGCTACAAAAATAAATAATTTTTTTAGCACCGGAAATGACAGGGCACTAGGGATGGGTACTGTGGTAGCCCAGCAGTACTTCCTATATAGCAAGCGATAAGCCTGCGATGGGCATACCGCCGCTTAGTAAATGGAGCCCTTAACTGGCTCTGCGTTCGTTGGCTCTGTAAACCCGAAAGTTCAATGCTGGTGCCCAGATATTTGAGTTTCCAGGTTTAATGCCAGCGGTAATCAGCAAAACGCTGATTGCCAACAGCTGAATATCAAGCCCTTACTATATGCATTAAAATGCCACATGGATGGCAATTCGTTATAGGGGAAACTATATTTAGGCACATAGAAGGCACCTATTTGGAGTCTATTCAGTAAAGGAAGGTAAGCACCTACTGTCCTTAGAGAATACTGGAATAAGCAGGTATACACACACACACACACGTATGTTTTTAAGCCCTAGTACTTACAACAGCCATAGATTTGGTATAAATGCTCATGCCTAGATTGGGGAGATATACACTCAACATTGTGTCCTAACTTACATGGAATGGCTTAGTGGTTAGAGCACTAGTCTTGACATCAAGAGGTGGTTGGTTCAAATTCCACTGCAACTCCTTATGATCTTGGTCAAGCTACTTAACCCCCATTGCCTCAGGTACAAATTTAAATTATAATCTCTACAAGGAAATGTCCAGTGTACCTGACTATAACTCACCTTGAGCTACTGCTGAAAAGGTGTGAGTAAAATCCAAATATTTAAAAAATAAGTGTGCATTCTGCCCAGACTCCACTGGCCAGATACATGTACTTATAAAATAGCATGTAGCCAGATTATTGATATTTATGAGCATATTTGTTCACATACACGCATATATAACTAGATTATCAGCATGTACATGGGGGAAATTCTATAAATGACACTCAAAATGAGTGAGACAAAGGGGCACATGCCCTTTATAGAATCACGCTTATTGCCAATTCCCATTCCTAAATATGAGTGCAAGACATATGCCTGCTGAAACCTGGCGTAAATGCTGATACCTGAGTTTGGCACGCTCAGGCAGTATTCTAGAAATACACGTGCAGCTTTTCAAAATGCCCCTGACATGCCCATGGTCACACTTCCTTTTGAGTTAGGCTCTAGTAGAGTTATGTGCCTTGTCTTATAAAATAATGCACAGCCAGATGTGCGCACAAATATTAAGAGTGCCAATCAACTTCAATAATTGGTTCTTAGTACTAAATTACTGATAATTAAGGGCTCGTTACTCAATTAATTTGTGCATGCACAAATTTGGGTACACAAAACTGGGCACTATGACTAGAATCCAGGGATGCGGATGCTTAACTTTACGCAGCTTCTTACAGAATTGCCTCCTTGATGACTAACGCAAAAAGGATTAGCATAGAGTCAGTAAAAATGACCCCATGGGTGATGGTAATAGCTCCCCCCTCCCCCCATGGCCATGTGATAAGAATAATCTTACCTCATGGCCATGTCTTTTTTAGGGGCTTTTTACCCACTGAGGTAAAAAAGGCCCTGGCGCTCGGCAAAAATAACCCCTGCCGCTACTGCAGGGCCCTTTTTACTGCAGTGTGGTAAAAGGACCCCTTAGTTTTTCTTAAGAAGTTATTTGCAAAATTTAAATTTTATATCAACTTCAGAAAGATTATCTTTTTTTTTTCAGAACATGTAAGGACCTAAAATACAGCAAAAGAAAAATACAGAATGAGGTAGATGAGCGGCACCATTGTTCTTTACTTGTTATTCTGTCTAGTGAATAACGTGTCAATCAGTAGGCTATTATAAGGGTTATAGAGACGATGACATGGGCAATAATGTGTTCCATTTTCACCTTTGTGTCAAGGCTTTATCTGAATTAGAGTTGCTACATTGACAGTTATTGGCCTTCATCCAGAGATTCACTGATATCTTATTTTTCATGAACAATGAGCCAATTACAGAGGAATCACATTTATAGACATCAGTGCTTAGGAGGAGGCATTCAGGGGGGTGGAGCTAATTGGATATCATCATTTTTCAGCATTATCTGCTTATCTTTAACTGTTGATGTAGGACTGTAACACTAACTGCCCTACCTTAAACAGATAATTGATCTGTTTATGTTTAGGACAACATATTCAGCAATCCTACTCAAACAGTACCATTGAAAATCAACTTATTTGGATATCTTTATGCAGTGTCCATTACACCAAATGCTGCCTTCAATTGGTGTAAATAATTTTAACTTCTTCTTTAGTAAATTATAATATAACTGTACAAGATACACTTGCTTCAAAAAATGCAGTCAAATCTATATCAAAATGAAAAAAGAGAATAAAGAAATTATCACAACTGAAATCAGTCCCATGTAGATATTTATTTCTTTATTAGGATTTACTTACCGTCTTTTTGAAAGAATTCACTCAAGGCAGTGTACAATAAGAATAAATCAAACATAAGCAATAGACAATTATAGCAGTAAAATATTCAAATAGCAATACAAAGTACGGCATAGTATATTACTTGCAATGTCATTACAATACGTAATAGAACATTTTAATAGACAGCATAGGGTATAAGCAAAGAGGAAGCATATAGATAGGTAAGTAAAAGGAGTTAGAAAATAAGATGACTAATTTAAAGAAATTTGCACATGAGGTCAGAGAGATGATTAAATGTTATCTTAGCTAGAGTAGGAGTGGATAAGCATGTCCTGCTGGAGCATATGATAAGACCTCATCTAGGGGGATACCAAGAATATACTGGATGTTGTATAGGAAATATACATAAACAAAATCAATGTTTAACATCAGCATCAACTTACTAAGATCATTCATTCTTATCCATGAGACAGCTTTTATAACAAAACTATCCATTTTCTTCACGTTAACAGAATATTGAAAGAAGAAATTATAATGTAACATTTGGATTCCTATTTTCCAAAAATTGTCTTAACTGAATTGATTCAAAAAACATATAC